>NC_142011.1:162656213-162977463 GCF_049901735.1 Notechis scutatus | reverse complement strand
GCAAATAAATACAATTCTTCCACCACCACCCCCATCTTCTCAGAATCTGTCATTCCATTCCCCACCATCAGAACTGATTAAGCTTCTTGGATGAGAAGCAAAATATTTTCTTAAGGAAAAAACAGTCCAGTTGCCTTTTAAAGAAAAAAAGCACTTTTGAGACACAGGTAGTATCTTGCTTTTTTTAAAACACCCCTTCTGTGTTCTTCATTCAAATTGGGAATACTATAGTGACATTTTAAAATTTGTCACATAATTTAAAATAGTATTCTTTACAGAATCATAGAACTGGTCCAGAACATTTTTGTGAAAGCAAATAGTAATCTTACTCTTTGCAAAATTCATACTGATAAACATCACCAATATATGGCATTTCTCCCAATGTATTTTCTTCAGAGATTTATATATCTAAACTTCTGGCTGACTTGCTATCAACTATAGTTGATTAAACTTGTATGCTACCCCATTCTCAATTGCAGGAGGCTTACATCAATCAAAGAAATGATAAAATCAAAAACACAGATAAAAGGTGATAAGCATGATGAATGAAGCATTTTATTTGCCCCACTGAAGGCCTGGGTAAAGAAATGAAAAGAATGGGAACAGCTGGCTACAGAAAATAGGAAATTCTAGAAGCTCCTTGAAGACTGGAATTCTCATCTAAGGGAATCCATCCACTTGTCAACTCTGAAAGAGAAGCTGAGTTGCTAGATAATTGGTTCAGATTTTTAAGCCGTAGAGAAGCCTCCTATCATCATTTTATGCTGCATCCAGATTTTGCTCAAGGACTGATTGGATGCTGAAAGAACAATTTTTAAGCTGTAAAATCCAGTTATTAATTCTGCATTGTCCTTGATAATAGGCAGACATACAGCTTTGATGGCAGTTGGGAAGTAAACATTGGGACAAATCAGATTGTTTTTCTACCAATGAAACTGTAGATAGTATACTGGAATAATGGGGAAATGTGCAGAATTCAGTGACAATATCCAAGCCATTTCTAGATATCATAGCAAATAGATTCAGTAAACTAGCAAAATAATAATAATTATTAATAATAATAATAGGCTGTAACAGGCTTTCAGAGATAGAATTTTATTGATTTCTCAGAGAAACTAAAAGCATAGATAGGCAATTTTCCCCGTGGTCACATTGTTATTTTGGAAACCTATAGGAGTAGGAGCAGGATTTTTCATCTGTTTTTCTTCCTTTTCATTTGTTTTGATAACCTTGATATCTGTGAATGGTATGAAACTCTGGAATCTGGCATTGTTTATCTTTGCAAGAAATTACGGTTTATGCTGTTAAACATCTAACAATAACATGTAATAGCAATTTAAATTGGAGAAAAATATGTCAACTTTTGGTATTTTGTGAGGTGTTTAGCTATGTTGCACATGGCTACTTCCTTGGGTATATTATATATTATCTCTTTTATCCTCTCCTCCATACATTGTTAAGACCACAGAAGAAAATAGGTCCATGTTCTTTCAAGTGAGGAAATGTCCTTAAAAAAAAGAGTTAAATGCTTCCTTTCCCAACATGTCAAAAGTGATCACGTGGCCACTTGAAATTAAAAAATTGGACATTTTCCATAAGCCACCAAAAATGCTAAGGATTATCTTCTTCTAGACAATAATAAATAGTACCCACATTTGCTTGATTATGGAAGGCCTTTTTAAAGATTATTTTAATTTATAAATTTTCTTTTTTAATTTTTAAAAATTAAAGACGTTGGCAAGTGTGTTTCTTTCTGATGTCTCATATATAATTTGAGGGTAATATTCTACAGATTCTGCTGCATGTGCTTGAAACAATAATAAAGCTTAGTCTATAATTTAGGGATAAAACTGATGCAAGTGTTCATTTTATTCAGTAACTCCCGAAAGTGGAAGAATTTTCCGCAACCTTAACACATTAAATATGCACATTCAAACATAATAATTTTCATGAACATTTCAAGAACAGCATTTTATGTAGGCAGCAGAGTGTTGATGCTTAGAACAATCTGCTCAAGGCTTCTTGCTTTGGTTCTGAAACTCTAAGCTACGTATGACTATATTCTTCTGTTCTGGTATTGAAGGAAAAGCAGAAATAGAAGGCCAAAAGTATGAGTAAACCAGCAGAAGCAGGAGAGGGTGCTGCTTATAATTACTGCTCTCCAAATGGATTTACTAGTCAAAATAGGTAAGATGGCACTCTGTCCTTCATTCTCGGGACAACTGGCCTGAAGTGCTAAGGGAAAGAGATGGCTTCAAAATACATAATGGGAAATTGTTAAACACTACATTCTGGTGGTTTTCTATTCCAGCATTGAGTTTTCCTCTATGAAATGTATATGTAAATATTTCATACTCTGTGAGTAGGTGAAAATCCGAATATTAGCATGACAGATAACAAACTGTAGCAGGAGAACCAGCTGGAGGCACTGGCACGGGTTTTTTTTTCTATTTTTTTCTCCGTTTGAAACTTTTAAGCATCACAAAAGGATGGGAAATGTAATTATACTTCTTCCAAATCTTGTACAGCTTGGCCTGTAAAATTAACAATGCAATTGCCATGTTAATTTATTTATTTCTAGAGCAGAAGTTTCAAATAAAACTTTCCCCATGTTCTGTTGAAGTTGGCAGTTTCAGTAGATAAATGGAACCATTAGGAAATATATGATGGAGGGTAGAGAAAAGCAATGAGATTTCATCAACAATTTTTATGTTATATGGCCCGACTTATGCTTCCTAAACTTTAGATAGATAAACTGGTGCTCTCTAGGTCAGTTTCAACTTTGGCAACCTTAAGATGTGTGGACTTGAAATCCCAGATTTCTCATTAGCCATATGAGTTGGGGAATTCTGGGAGTAGAAACCTATATTTTAAGTTGCTAAGATTGAGAAACTGCAAACTAGAATGTTCATGGGGTTTTTGATTTCTGTCAGTTTCAGTCAGCATGGCCAATTGAAAGTGCTTATGGGAGTTGTAATATAAAACAATTTGAAACGTCTTGCATTGTACTAATGTAGCCTTGTGTACTAAGTGCAGTATACGAAATAAAATTCCCCTGCTAATCCTGTTAGGTTTTTTATGTTATTGAATGAGGAGGGGAGGAAGTAGGATTTAATCCTTTACCCAAAACAACAAAATATGTTGTGCTGATCCTTACTGTCATTCCAAATCAGAAGAAACTGGATGCTGAACTTAATCTGAGGCTACAGCTGACAAATGCTGTAGCCTGCTTGAGAGAACATTGCTTTCAAGAAAGACATGTCTTTTGTATTCGAAAAACAAAGCTGTGCGTGATTTGTACATCAACATTCTAGGGTTCAGAAACGCTATACTAAAGCATGATTGAATTCAAGTATTTTTAAAGGTTATAATTAAACAAGGTATTTAATATATGAGTATTATGGTCATAATCAAGTCCTAAAGGCAGTGTTTTGTTCACTAGATTACTGAATGCACAGTTCCTTTCTAGAGTTAATAACGCTAAATAGAAAGACAGATGTACATATTATCAAACCTCTGAGGGTTTTTTTTCACCTGCTCCAGATTTTTCACTCAGCACCATATTAATTTTGTCACAGAAAGGTTGTCAGCATACTATACATGCACAAATAAATGATAAAATTTTAAGAAAGCAACGAATTGAAGTAAACAGCATTTGTAAATAGAATGATGTCTTTTAATTCTGTTGCAGTGCATTCAGAAAAGGAAGGCACTTGCTTTAACAATACCACGAATTAACAGTTTCCATCAAGGAGTTTGAACTCTCAGCCTTCAGTACTATTCTTTACCAGATTCTAACTGTGATATTCTAGTAAGTGCATTAAGAGTTTATGATCTATATATTGTAACCACTTGTTCAGATTCATAGGTTGCTTTACATCAATACGTCAGAAATTCATACCTGATATAGTATTCAAGGATTGTTATGTTCAAGATTCAATGAATCATTCAGGGGGCCAGAAGTCAGTAGAAAGAGATTAAGCAAAGATTCCTGCCATATATGTAATTCCAATAAAAAAGAATGTTTTCAGAGTTGAAACTGTATGAATGTAATTGTAACTATATGCATGTAATTATTAGAAAAATGTATTTTAAAGAGATCTGTCCATTTCAGCTATCTAAAAGGGAAAGCTCATTCTTTCTTCTTTCTTCCTTGATAATTTTTGTTTTTTCCAATTCAGAAATCAGGAAAGCAAAAGAAGGGCCCATATCTTTGTAATAATTCCAGTAAAGCACCTGCAAAAATGTTTTGACCTGCCTTGGAGAAAATACAGATGGCCAAAGCGGAGCCAGTTTGTCAAGTACTCCATTGGAGTGTTTGCAAGAACAAAATATCCATTTTTGATCACCTTTCATTTTTCTCATTTTTAATTACAGGTTTCCTTATAAATGAAGAAATTATGCTTAGAGGGTTGATAAAATTGTCATAAAACCTTAGAAAAAGTTATGATGGCTAGATTTCATTGGCTGAAACAAAAGAATGAGCAGTCATAGCAAGAAGGATTTGTTGCAATATTCTGTTGAATTTCCATAGTGTGACTTAGATATTGTAATTTTTCTATGCACATTTGAAGCTTTCCTTGTGCAAGAGAAGAATGTTTCAGCTGACTTTCGGAAGCAGGAAACCAGAGAAAAGGAAGCATGGGAAAATAGTAGGACGAATAATTGCTAGTTGCAGCTGCAAATAGACACTTGTTTAATGATACATTAGATGCATATGAATGTGCTTGTTCCCTTTTTTAGTCACCAGATGTTTGTATACATATTATACAAAGTGGAACAAGAGAAGAGGGCAGGGATGATTAGAAAGCAAAAGAAACTGGTAGGAACAGCATCAGCATGGCTCCTTTGTCCTGTGGTAAAACATATTGTTGAATTTTACTGCTATGGAGTGTATTACTTGAACTCATAGATGGTTTACAAAAAAAAATGTGATGAATTCTACAAGTAAGCCAAAGCACAAACCTAATATACCAATAAGTGCTAATTTATCTTGGGAGGTTTCTCCATTTTAATATGTGAAGAGATTGCCTGTCCTAAATGTGCTTGCAGTTCTGCAGGTACATAGTTTAGGGGTGATCTTGGTGTTGGGAATGGGAATAGGAATAGGAATAGAATAGGAATAGAATAGAATAGAATAGAATAGAATAGAATTGAATTGAATTGAATTGAATTGAATAGAATTCTTTATTGGCCAAGTGTGATTGGACACACAACAAATTTGTCTCCGGTGCATAAACTCTCAGTGTACATACAAACAACAGAGTAAAATAAGATACCAATAAGAGAAGGTAGTAGAAAAGATGAGAAGGATAATGCTTAGGAGTGCTTGTGGTGACTTTTCATGCCCTTTCCTACATTGCAACAATCCAGCTGAATGCTTTGTGAAATATTAACCTATCTTTAGACTATTTTAATGTGGACCTATTCTTGTATTTGTCTGAAAGTTGTAGAAGGTGTAGTAGGTGCAACGTATGATCTTTTGCAGGGGTGGGATTCAAATTTCTTAATAACCAGTTCTGTGGGTGTGGCTTAATTTATGGGTGTGGCTTGATGGTCATGTGACTGCGTAGGTGTGGCTTGCTGACTGGGCATGGCTTGGTGGTCATGTGACTGGGTGAGCATGGCTTTTATGAAAATATTATAAATATTTATGTAAATATTGAATTTTTTATTTAAAAAAGAACAACTTTTACCCAAAGCAGGCAAAGCAGGCAGGCAGATTGAGTTGCTCACAGAATCACAGATTAATTTAGAGATCTATCTGCAATCGCCTACCTGAGTCTGTCACATAAAATTTGTTTACAAGCAAACTCAGAAATTTGCAAGCAAACAAACTCACAAAATTAAGTCACAACACACCATGTATGTAAATATTGAATTTTTTATTTTAAAAAAAGAGCAACTTGTACCCAAAAGCAGGCAAAGCAGGCAGGCAGATTGAGTTGCTCACAGAATCACAGATTAATTTAGAGATCTATCTATCTGCAATCGGCTACCTGAGTCTGCACTGAAAAGCTTCAGTCCTAAGGTTCGGCTCTGCTTTTAATCCTTGGATTTCCTGCTTTCTAGCTAATCTAAATCTCCTGGCAGAGCAGAAGGTCGGGGGGAAAAAGGAAAAATAGCAACTTACCAAACCAGGCAAGTTGGAAGGCTTCCATGCCAGGTAAGGAGTGAGTGGGCGGGGAGGGAGGGGCCAGCCAGTGGAGCGATTTGCCAGTTCTCCAAACTGGGGACAATCGTGCGTGCAGCATTTGCAAGAAATCATCAGCTGTGCCACCTGGACAGCTGACAAGCGCTGCGCACGGGTGCTCAGTATTTGAAAATCCTCGTTTCCTGCTTTTTCAACCTCAGCTGTGCCACACAAAGCAGCTGAGGAGGAAAAAGCAGGGAATAAAGAACAGCCTAGAGCCCGGGCAGGCGGGGGGGCTAAACACCGAACCAGTTTGGTGTCAGCTGATCTTTGCAGCTACAGGTTCTATAGAACCAGACCAAACCGGTAGCATCCCATCCCTAATCTTTTGTTTATTATTCAATGGTGTGAAATAGTTTTCATAATCCTCTGAGATTTCTGGTGCAAGCCCTATTGAATACAATATTTGTGCCAAATATATTACTGTGGCAATTCTGACAGTCCCGTTTCCCATAGTTAAGCACAGACCGCATATGATCAGGAATTCCCTGCCCTGCTTGTGGGAAGGGGGCAGGAAACATCAGAAATAGTGATCAGGTGATCGCAGGGATGCTGCAATAGCTGGAACTTTGAGGACCAATCATCAATACCATTTTTTCAGTGCTGCCGTAACGTTGAATAATTGCTGAATGAATGGTTTTAACCTGAGGACTATTCCAAATTTAACCCGTATTCCTATTTTTATTACACTCAATAATGTTATAAGAGTATAACTTCTAGAGGTCCTCAGAATGTCTCCAAAAATTGTTACCAGATTGTAATTTTAAATGTGTTGCAAGACGAGAAATATTAAATATATATGAATAATCATATTATCTGAATTAAGTTAAAATTAAATTCCTCTGTGCCCTAGCATCACCCATTTTGGGGGAGAATAGTAGTACAGCAGCAGCAAGGGAGTAGGCAGAACCAGTTCTCAAATATTCATCAGCATACCACCAGGTGTCCCTCTGCATTATGCCACAACCATCTTAGAATTATTCTGTTTTAAGACTGGAGATGCAACCTAGAATTCCAAATGAGATTAATTTTTTAAAACTTAAGTTCTTCTGGTGAGCAAGAATTGCAACAAATGGTAGCATAACGGGTCTGCTTTTCAACATTTATTCAACATTTGAGTGCCAGATATACTTTGCTGCTGATGCACTGGTGTAAACGGGCTTTCAAGAATGGAAGCACCATAGGATTACACAGCTAATATTTTTGACTTTGAGTTAATTATAATAAACATTTTTTTAAAAAAAATTGGTTGTATAGTGATGGCATGCTTCAGTTGGTTATTCCTAATTAGTATTTCTTAATTTCTTAAGTGGTCAGTGCAATATATAGGTTAAAGAAAATTTGTAAGAAACCCTGCATAAAATTACAATCTAGGATATTTATAAATCATTCAGCCAAATTATAAAATTATATTTTTTTAAAAAGGCTTTTGATTGCAGATTTTCCAACTTCAGGTTGAGGCTCTCAAAGGATTAAACCACCTTCATTTTCTTAACACAAGCAAAATATGTTCAGATTGCTATTATACAAAAGCTAAATTATATAAATTTACCCTATACACTCATTGTCAGTATTTAGTCAAACTTTTGGAAGTATGGAAGTATGGAAGTGCAATAAACATAGTGATATTTTCAAAAAAAATCCAAAATGAAAATTGCATTTGTTTGGTCATAGAACTCTTGAGACTATCACCTCCAGTATGCCAAATATCTTAAAGTGCTTCATACTCAATTTATATTATTTTTTATTAATTACTCAATGTATATTTCAGTGTATTTTTCCACATTTTATCTGTGAAATCCAGTTCTATTTGTGTCCAAGGAATCTTCCAATTCTTATTTTGGGAGTTCTTTTCATTTCAGGAGCCTTAGGAGTCAGCATTTTGTCAGTGCAATTGCTCTAAGTATATACTCAACTGTTGTTGAAAGCAGAATATCACCATATTATATTAGAAGGTCATTTTATATTTCAAGTGGCTTTATCAAAGACAGTTTGTACATAGGACCACAAAAGCTTCAAGAAACCTCAAAGAAAGGCAACACAGACCTCAATTATGAAAACATATATTTGAACTGTGATGGAAACAAGGGCAAAAGACCATAGAAAGAGATCAAACCATATTTTGGCTACCCATATAGCATATTAAATGATGGAGCAGTTAATAGGCAGGACACCCTTCTAGGCTGACAACACCATGAATGTTTGACATTTTGTTTAGTAAGATAGATTTGTCATTAATTTTCATATTCTTTAAACAGCCAAGGAACACATCCTGAATTGGAAGCCATGGTGTTTCCAAATTAACTGTAAAGACAAAGTACAAAAATTGATTAAATATATAATGTATGAACAATTGGATATTGTTGAAAATAACAGTCTGATAATATTTTTATCAACATATATTTGAATGAAATATGCTGTTCTTGTTTCCATTTAAAGCAAACTGATAGTGATGCATAGCAATGCGATTATCATTTTTTTGAATTTGCATAATACATATTAAATATAGTCTGCTATAATATACATATAGGAGCCATTTCTCTGACCCAGTTATATAAACTAAGAACTTTGTGAAGAATTAAGGAACAATGACAATAATAATAATGATGATGATGATGATGATGAAGTAGCTAGCTGATTTGCTTTCTCCCTCTCTATTAACACATATATTCACAATAGTACACTACAGTGGTGGGATTCAATTTTTTTTTTACTACCGGTTCTGTGGGCATGGCTTGGTGGGCGTGGCAGGGGAAGGATACTGTAAAATCTTCAGTCAGAGGTAATATTTTCTGGTTCTCCAAATTACTCAAAATTTCTGCTACCGATTCTCCAGAACTGGTCAGAACCTGCTGAATTCCACCTCTGGAACTCTAGTAAACTTTGTATAAAGAATGTGTGATACCAAATGTTTGAACATTTTCTTGCTAGATAGGGGTGAGAAATTCAGAATCACCTTCACTTTTTGTCATCTATTAGTCAGTTGGAAGGTGACATTCAGCAGCTTCTGGAAAGCCGTAAACTCTTCATTCGTTCTTTAGCAGGTTAAGCCATATTAGTCATTCTAATAACTAAAATATTATACTATTTTAGTTGATCTGAATGAGGTTAGTGCATATTTATACATATAAGCAAATGGATCCATTTCCTGTAGGGAAGACAAGCATGATATGCATTTTGCTTCTTCTTTTTGCAAAAAAGACTCCAGTAAACTATATGGTGCACTCAAAGTTGATTTGTGAGTATTTTTCAAATCTTGACATACATAATTTCCAGTCTCCCCTGGTAATTAATATAGGAAGAAGATCCTCCATAGCAAAATGGTGACTAAAATGAGTTCTAATATAGTATGAAACAATTGGGGAATAACATGGAAAGTCAGAATAAAAGAATACCAGAATTGGAAGGGACCTTAGAGGTCTTCCAGTCCAGCCCCTGCTCAAGCAGGATATCCTATTCCATTCCATACAAATAGCTGTCCAATCTCTTCTTGAAAATATCTAGTGATAGAGCACCCACAATTTCTGGAGGCAATCTGTTCCACTGATTAATTGTTCTCACTGTCAGGAAATTTCACCTTATCAGGTTTTTGGGGTATTTATTTACCCAAATAATTTTAAGTGTCACCATCCAAAAGTAATCAAATATCCTAAAATTTACAGTATAATCTTGAACCAGCACTATAGGAAATTTATGGTACCTCTGTACATTGTTCCTTTCCGTATGTGTGCATACATGACAATGGTATCATACAGGTGGTATTCAGCGGGTTCTGACCAGTTCTGGAGAACTGGTAGTGGAAATTTTGAGTAGTTCGGAGAACCAGCAAATACCACCTCCGACTGGAGATTTTATAGTATCCTTCCCCTGCCATGCCCACCAAGCCACGCCCATAGAACCGGTAGTAAAAAAAATTGAATCCCACCACTGGTATCATAATTATATAGTTGTAATTAATATGTCTCATTTAAAACTGTATGTAAGAATTACAACAAATCCTGATCAATATTTAGAATGCATGATTAGAGGGGACTGTAACTATTCTTCTGCTACACCTGTGCCCAAAAGATATTGTTTCCTCTGACCAACATCACTACCAGTTGCATTAAATAAAGGAAAATAGAATCAATAAAACCTTCCTTCCTGATAAAAAAAATAGCTAGTTAGAACAGGGCCATTTCTCAAAATGATAATAAAACCTTGAGTAATCTGATTATTTTTCACCCCGAGCTCCTGCACATGTTTATTTTTAAAATGATAATAATGTCCATTCAGGCAATTAACAATGGATTTTGTTTTGATCATCAGAGAGAGGAATGTTCATAATGGATGAGACAGAAACTTAGTTGTTTTTAAATGAGGATTATCACAGTTACTTATTTTTCTTCCAAAACAAAGAAATCTCATACCTGGAACTCTTCCAAAATAGAGTGGCTGAGCATGGCTGGTAGAAAGCTTAGGTGATAGTGCAGCAGTATAATTTCTGTTTGTGTCTACATCTAAGTAGATAATATTCTGCTTCTGAGACACTGTAAAAATAAGATGAATAAATCAGTTCCATATTCCCCCCCGAAACAATAGCTGACTAACTACAAATAAATAAATACATGCTTTTCCTTCAATTCTATTTCTCAATGTATCTGAAAATAATTTGCTTTATAACATTCTAAGTTAATCCTTTCAGTGATGGGTAAATGCAGTAATCATGAAATAATTCTAAGAGGGAAGTTATGCTGCACCATGAAATATGTCTCATATTTAAATGTTCTATTAATATCTACCTCCAAATTGCTCTTCCCCATTTATTTATTTTAAAATGTATACTGTGAGCCTCCCTGCCTATCCAACTTTACAACTACTCTTATAGAGTTGATTATATTTTTATCTTGCAAAACTTGAGTCTTGAACCTTTTGCAGAAAGAAGCTCATTAAGGAGAAATAAATCTCAAGGAAAGCAGGCTAAAACATAAAAATTCCCTTCTCCCATCTATATTGTAAAATATTCCTTCTCCAAATGATAATTTTCAAAGGAGAAAATAGATGTTAGGCCAATATTATATTTAGATGACATACATTTGGTCTTCAATCATACTTTTTTGTCATACAAATTTAAGTTACAACATTTATCTAATATTCGAATGATGAAATATATCAGAAAATTATCAAGGGTACATTATAAGGAAAACAGCAAAAATAATTATGCCAACTTTCATAAAATTTTGTTATCAATAAATTGTTTTAGGCAAACCTCTAGTTGTCTATAAGGATTACTTTACTAAATTTGTCTCTTGGAAAAGAACATTTACTTTTGTGAAGTTCTTTCACATTGACTTACACTTTGCCCTCTCCTTAAACAAATAATGAATGAAACTACACTATACCTGCTACAGAGTGCCACTGTCCATCGCACAGAGATTGCTGAAGTGTGACTGACAGAGAAAATTCGCCAGCACCATTATTTCCAGAGGCAGTGAGCTGAGAAAAGGAGAACACTTTTCAATTACTACCAACAATAAGAATATATTTAAATATAAAAATACACACAAGGAACACATCTTTGTCAGACTTTCTGAGCTATACTAATATTATCAGCACTTTTAGAAACAGACTGCTTTTCTTCAGATTGCTATGCTTCAGGAAGGTTACCATCTGTTGAGAGTTCCCGGAGAAAACTTTAAAATTCTGTATTTCACTAACCTGAAGTTTTTCAACAGGTTTCCCCTGGGTTGGACTGCTAATTTTACTGGTCTCTGGCAACTTACAACAACACACATACAGGAGAGTAGGCCAACTAGTACTGCCATTAACATGGGAAAGGGGTAGATTTTATCAATCTCAGAAGCATCCACCATATGTACATCTTGTACCATAAAACTCAACAGTAATCTTTTAATATAATTCCATCCAAATACTGTTTATAGAGGACACCTTTCGTCTTCCTTTTTTGGTGGGAGGTCAGGCCAGACTTAACATTATCGTATGATTTGTGTACTGTGGTCTAATATCTCAGTTTGTGAAAATAAAGAATATGAAAACCACATCTCTGTACAATTTCTATTTTGGGGGCTGATGGCTTTATCTGGATTGATGACTGAATATTATAGGTATTCAAATAAAAAGACTACCATGGAAAGCAAAGCTAATTACAAAATATTTATTTCTCAGAGAGGCAAACTGAAGATTTTCTATGTCATTTTGTCAAAATCCAAGGGTACTTTTATCATTTCCTCTTTATTTTTTCCCGAATTCACCCTCTAATAAGTCCTAGGTTGCACCATTTCATTCTTTAAGAATTCTTAAGGCCTGTGTAAAGCCAGAAGCATTCTAGGAAATAAAGCGATGGTCGGACTTCCTTTGTTTGATGCCAGTTTCCCACTTCAAATCCTTTTAAGTAATCAGATGAGTCAAAGGGCATAATAGGCACACCAGCAATATATTGGGCGATCACAGCTATAAAAGATCCCTCAAAAGGAGTGTCACTAACAAATGGTCGTGCATTTCAGGAACTCCAGGCCAGACTCATTCTCTCCCTCCCAGCCCCACCACAATGGAACATTTGAGATAAGAGAACAAGACAAAAATCATTCCTACCATGCCTCCTTTCATGTAAAGAGTTAAATAGTTTTGTTGATTGCTGCCAGCATGAATTAAAATGCCAGTGAAACTTCTTGGACGTATGCTAAATGCAATCCTATATTCGAGGTTTATTAAAAAGGTATTTTCTGGAATTAAAAAAGGAATAGTTCCATTCAAAAGAAAATTAAAAGTATTGCTCAATTTCACACTGCTTCATACAAGAGTTCTTTGAGTAGCTATTTAATAAAAGAGAGAAGCTCTATGGATTCCTTTCTATGTATCCATAGTGCTGTGCTCATGTAGTAGGAGGACAACATACATGCAGAATTTTAGATCAGCATAAATAAATCCTTCTATTATACTCACCAATCACAATGTATCCTCCTTCGTTGAAAAATGAAACACCATTCTCCAAAATATTGTCCAAGCAAGGTAGGACACCATTGTTTTTCTGGTAAGTATACATGTGTTTTCTCCCAACTTGAAAGTTTCTCAAGCAGCCCACAAAACTCTTCTTTGGAATATTCTGAAGATACATACACCCAACATAGATTGGAATAACAATATTAGTATATATGCTATATTACAATCTTCACCCCATTGAGTTTATAGGGTAAGATTAGTAGAGGTCTGGCAAAATGAAGACAGTCCAGCGACAGTCAAGTGGAAAGATGACATGCGTATTATACTTTAGCTTTCCGTTAATAACAAAGAATTGAAAGAGAAAAAGAAACATTTGCTGCCTTGGCAATTATAGATAATCTGGGGTAAAAAACCACTTAAATTCATATTGGACAACTTCTCCATTTTTACCTGAATGTTTAATGATGGAACAGCTCCTAGATATATTGATCTATTTATCTGGGAATAAGGATAAGAAGATGGTAGGTTTTCTTCACGAGTCTTCAAACCATCAATTACCAGGCGTATTTTCTTTTCACTCATGCTGAATGCCACCTTTTCAGGAGAGAAACATAATCTTAAACCGACATATCAAATGGTGATTAAGGAATACTTAATTGACCTTAGATTTTAAAAAGCACATTTTAAAAATAAACACAACAAACAAATAAAATACTATACAGCATGCTGCGGAATATTCACAGTTGTATTGAAAGCAGAAGCTATTTATACATTTAACTATATATTGGGTTTTGAGGCTACCTGATTCCAAAAAAGCTCTGGGAACTTATAATATTTAAAATATGTAACCCAAGAAGCATGGTTGCCCACACTGAACCACATCAGGAACATTTAAGAAATGTTTGTCAGAGTACTCCAAATCCTCGAACACCAGGTATAGGAACCAAGCCAGGTCTTAAGAGACTTCCAAAATTCTTGGAGAGTAGGAGATATATCTATCTCTAGGAAGGGTCAGGACTGCAACAGAGAAGACATGTTTCTTTGGTGGCACATGTTGACAACATTTAATAAAAGAAGGGGCCTAGAGCATAGTGGACAGACAGAACTGGAGATCGAATAACGGTTGGCAGCATGGTTCTTACAGACACATTAGAATAGAATAGGAGAGGAGAGGAGAGGAGAGGAGAGGAGAGAGAGGAGAGGAGGAGAGGAGAGGAGAGGACAGAAGAGAAGAGAAGAGAAGAGAAGAGAAGAGAAGAGAAGAGAAGAGAAGAGAAGAGAAGAGAAGAGAAGAGAAGAGAAGAGAAGAGAAGAGAAGAGAAGAGAATTCTTTATTGGCCAAGTGTGACTGGACATGCAAGGAATTTATTTTGGTGCATATGCTGTCAAGAATCATAAGGTACAACACTTAATAGTCATAGGGTACAATAAGCAATCAAATCATCACTTAAATTTTTTAGAAGAATGTTTGAATCTCAGTGAAAAACAATCTTAAAACTTGCAACATAAACAGATTTTCATTAACCTGTTTTTTTTTGGGGGGGGAATCTAATTTTAATTATACCTTTTATATAGTGAAAGCATTGCTGACTTCTGGTGTTGAATGTCTAGACATTGTGATAAATTGATATACTCTAATAAATAAATAACAGCTGTTTAGAAAAAAACATAAGCCACCCGTCCTCACCATATGCCACTGTCCATCACTGTATTTGGCTTTGCTCTTGATTTTTATCTTTTTTCCATCATAGGCAACTGCAAGGACATACCGTCCTTTTGAAAGGTAAAGAGCAACATATCTGTTCCCCATCTGATCTCCCATGAAGAAGACCATTCCCCTAGACGATGATGTACGAACATCAACAGCAAAATGGGATCTTGAATACACAAACATATAAAAATAAAAATCAGAAAATGCAGAAAAAGAGAAAGCTATGTAGAAATAGAATGTGTTTTACTTCTCATTTCTGTTACTATTAATGCTCTGCTTCTATAGTTTTTATCTGGTTTGCATTCTGATGTTTGTAAAAGAGAGTTGGGGTTTGCTAAAAATTATCTACTGAGCTTCTAAGTTAGAGATTTTAACTGGCTGCAGTCATAAAGCTGAAGCCATATTATCATAGAAATGATCAAATGCCATATCTTTTTATATTACTTCTATTAAACATAATTTGTTCTTTAGGACCTAGTCTGAAAAAAATTACTTAAGGTAATGAGGAACACAAAATATAAGCTCACACAGCAGCACAGTGTCTACATTGTGTATCACAACAAGACTAAACATAGGATCTAGTTGCCAGCCCTCCCATATAAACATCCATTCAATGTGTGTATGAGAAAGGACAAGAGAGAGAGAGAGATCGTACACATATGATCATGTATACATATATGTATATATTCCAATGGATCAAAAGTTTGGACTTTACCTGAGGCTTAAATTTCAGATACTGCTTTCTATTTAGAACAAAATAACAATTAATCCCATTACCTGTCTGTTGATGTTTGGGATCCTGAAAACAACAAATAAGTTCCTGGATTATTGCCAAAGTGGTAAGCTTCAGGGACAAAATTTAACTCAACATGTAAAGGACAATCATTCTTGTTCTGCTGTCTATTTGAATCTGTCAGATATTTTTCAATATTTTTCCTCTTCTGAAAATGGAAATAATATGTACATATATATATTTAGAATTGATGGAATACAGGAATACAAGATAGAGGTTTATTATGAAGAAAAGCATTCAGGGTTATATTTTTCTTATAATAATCATGATTTCACTTCTCCTTTAGGCAGGATGGGCAACAACTATTATTACTATTTGGATTATCAAAAATTTCACTTTATTTCTTAGTTCCAGTCACAGATCTTAAGACATTTTTAGAGATATCCTTCAATTAATTAGTACCAGTAATCTGATCCTATTATCTTCTAAATTTTCATTCTGAAATGTTTATGTCTCATTTTATGTATCATCTACCGTGTTTCTCACATAATAAGGCCGGGCCTTTTTTTTTTTTGACCCCCGAAAAAACGGCTAGGACGTCTTTTTGGGGGGTGACTTAATTCTCCCCCCTTGCATCCTCGGGTGGGTGGGCGGACGGCGACAGCTTGGATATTCGGGAGACCTTCGGGTTCGGGCCACCGTTGCTTTTCCTTCTCCCTTGCTGTCACGGCGTTTGGCGCAGCCACGTGCGGCCAGTCAGGGCTCCTCCCTGCAACCGGAGCCCTGAGGAGAACACTTGGCTTCAGGCGCTCCCGTCTTCCCTTTGCTTTCAAAGGTAAAGCGAATTATTTTACAAAGCCTCCCCTGCCCGAGAGGGCAGCCAGCCACGTGGGGAGGCTAATTTCCGGGGCCTCTTCCGTTCCTCCCGACCTCCCTACGCTGCGCGCCTCTGACGCGCCGCTCCCTTCAGCCCAGCGAGCTCTTCCACCTCAAAGAAAGGCCAGGCGGGCGGCTGCGAGCAGCAGCAGCGGGTCTGAGCCGCTCGCAGCGAAACAGCCACCACCCATAGCCCGGCGGGGAGAACGAGCGAGGTTAGCGCCCGCCAGCCCGGGCGAGATTTGGGAACGAGGGGCAGGAGGAGGCACGCACACACCGCGGCTCACTTTCCCAGCTTTGCCCAGCCCTTACGGCTCTGGCGCGGCCCTGGCAGGATGAGCGGAGGGTCCGTCGGGAGGCGCTCGCTGCCCGCCAGGGCGCGCCAGAGCCGTAAGGGCTGGGCAAAGCTGGGAAAGTGAGCCGCGGGTGTGTGTGTGCCTCCTCCTGCCCCTCGTTCCCAAATCTCGCCCGGGCTGGCGGGCGCTAACCTCGCTCGTTCTCCCCGCCGGGCTACGGGTGGTGGCTGTTTCCGCTGCGAGTGGCTCAGACCCGCTGCTGCTGCCCGCAGCCGCCCGCCTGGCCTTTCTTTGAGGTGGAAGAGCTCGCTGGGCTGAAGGGAGCAGCGCGTCAGAGGCGCGCAGTGTAGGGAGGTCGGGAGGAACGGAAGAGGCCCCGGAAATTAGCCTCCCCACGTGGGTTGGGCTGCCCTCTCGGGCAGGGGAGGCTTTGTAAAATAATTTGCTTTACCTTCAAAGCAAAGGGAAGACGGAGCGCCTGAAGCCAAGTGTCTCCTCAGGGCTCCGCTTGCAGGGAGGAGCCCTGACTGGCCGCACGTGGCTGCACCAAACGCCGTGGCAGCAAGGGAGAAGGGGCAGCAAGGGAGAAGAGAGAAGCAACGGTGGAAGGTCTCCCGATATGAAGTGCCCCACCAACGCAGGCAGCACCATATCCGGGCATGCAACAAAAGTACTTACTAACGGCAAGCCCCCCCCCCCGCTCTCCCCCCCCATTTCGCATGTTTAATATGGGGCTTAATTTGGGGGGAGGGGCTTAATTTGATTTTATGCCAATAAAACATGGTGGGGCTTCCTATTGGTGGAGGCCGTATTGTTGGAGAAACATGGTAGCTTCTGTTCTGTTCTTTAAAGTATACTTTATATTCCACTAATTTGGAAACCAACAAAATAACAGAAAGGGATATTGTTTGATTTTATGATTGCAAATTAATTGTTATAAGATGTAAAAAAAAATTCACTCTGTAACGATTATACCATGTTTAAAGAATTCCTTTTGTATGTTTGAACAAGTCTTTTATTAACACTGGAAGACTGTTTAGAAATTGGGGGTATATATACTAACTTACATACTTAATTCTACTTTATTCTTATTGTTTTATAAATGGATTATAGATACAATTATAATTCAATGAACAAGTTATCCTTACTGACTAGTGCTACAATCCTGAATGATTCTTATTAAAGGTGATGACACTTGCAAATGACAGCATTGGAAGACAGCAGTCTATCAGTTTATGAAAATTACTGAGATGTCATTTTTAGTTAAAGAAAAAAAGAGGGGTCTATAAGGATCTTATACCATTTGCTTTTAATTAAATACCATAAATATATATTCATATATCTTTCATATATGGTTATCCTCCACTATCTCCCAGAGTTTGCCCAGATTCATGATCATTGCATCGATGACACTCTAACCATCTCATCCTCTGCCATTCCCTTCTCCTATTGCCTTCAATCTTTTCCAACATTAGGGTTTTTTCCAACAAGTCCTCTCTTCTCATTAGGTGGCCAAAAAAATGAGCTTCAGTTTCAATTGTAGCTTATAACCAGGCTGCTATTTTTACACCCTCTAAAAGAAAAGGCTGTACTCTGAGATACAAGTGGTGGAGGATGTTTCCCATCTCATCTAAAATCAGTGCATAGACATGGAATACCTATTACATTGAATTATCTCTAACTGCTCTCCCATGAACAGATGCTATCTTAATGTTGATAATTTGCTATTAATTATGGGACAATACTGCAGACACTGTTCTGAATATATGTGCTCTAATTGTACCCCTATCAGTTGCAGTTGGTATTTAGGCTTATAATTTTTCAGTATCAAGTGAAGATTTATTCCTTCCAAATTTTGGTTGAATTTTACTGCTGCTGTTGCATTCTTTTTGTTGCTTATAATTTTACATGGTCCTGCTGTTTATTTTCTGTATTATTTTTCATGATAAAAATAGGTAATAGCAAATTTTATATACAGTTGTACAGTATAACAGAATTCATAAAAATTAAATAATTTTTTAACAAAACTTAATTTCCAACCTTTGAAATCTTTGGATGGGGTGTATCTGGTAATTCTTTCAACAGCATTGGCTTTTGTCGTTCTGGAATCATACAAAACCCTAGAGACACATTTGTCCTAACCGAATCGGTTAAATTTTGAACCTGAGCAGGTGACTGTGAACTAGTATGGAGATAAAAGAATAATGATACTGATTATTGCATATATAGATTAGTTAAGAAAAAGAACTTGCTGAAAGCAAAGCATGATATGGATAAAGAAGGATCATAGGAATAACAAAAAAGGCTTATTTCAATATATTCAAAATAAAAGGAAAAGAATAAATGAACTAGCTGTTCATCTGAATAATACATTAGCTGCAAACTTGGAAAGGGAAGGACTGAAGTTTTAGAGAGGCATGGACAAGAGCTGCCTACCATATTTACTTTGAATTTAAATCTCCAGGACCACACAGGACAAAGTATTTTTCTAAAATTAAATAAATATTTTTAAAAAGAAGAAACAAAACCCTATCTGATCCTAGAGATTTGAACTCAAAGTAAACAGGCACAGACAAAACACTAAGATACACTACAAAATGTATTTGATGATGTGATACAGTTCTAATCACATGTATATTGTATACTTTCTCCTGGATCACCCTTCCTGGTGACCAGAAAACACTAAGGAAAACAGAAGTAATACAATTGATTAAAAAATGATGACTGGCACTCTGCATAATATAGCCTTATCTTCTTCTAATATGGCATGCTTTTGTAAATCTGTTTGGTCATTAAAACATAATGAAAATCTATATTCCACTAAAACTCTTGTGACTGTAACTTTTAACTGGATGAAACGGTGCATCATAGGACAAACCTTTTCAACCAAGGTACTCAAAAGCATTAACTTACAGAATGCAGGGACCCATTATTCCCACAGGAGTGAAATTTTGGAAAGTTCTTGCTGTTTCAGTGCTGCTGCACTGCTGCTGTACAGCATCATTGCCATAGTCATGTGGTCTTCATTTACAACATTCCCTAACATCTTCCCACAAATCAATAGGGAAGCAGAACAGAACAGAATAACAGAGTTATTCTGGCAAGATTGCAGGGAAAAAGAGATCACATGACTGGCTAATGGTGGGAGCATATTAGTGGGTTTGGAATTGCAACTTCCTTCCTGGGAAGTTTGCAGGGAGAAAGTCAATGGGAAACTCCGCAGGGAAGGTCACAAGTTGCTCCCATACCCATACAATCCCTGCCAGTCCCTCTGCACTTGCAAATATATCTGAAAGGATGATCCAATGGGTCATTGGGTGTTTAGTACTTTTAAAAATCATGTTGAAATTTTTGTGGTTTGCTCTATTAAATAGATTACCATATATAAACTATGATTACATAATAGATTTACCGTTCAATAAAGATATTGGACATACACCCTTCAAAGTTGTTTCCACCCAGTTTTATTGGTCGATTCATTGAATTTCTTTCAGGAGTTACAACTGTTTTTGAGTTAGGCATATCATCAAATAATAGCTTCAGCCTAGGAGGACAAAAATGCACATAAAAGTGAAATTATCATGGCAAAACTATTATAATACAGAAATAATACTTAATTATTTAATTGAATCATTTGTACATCCCCTTCTAGGAACTGTTACTGAAGTTCTCATTATATACCACATCACTATGTAGCTTGGCTTACAAACTAAATGCTACCCCAACACAGTAATTTTGTATTTTGTTATTGATAATGTTGTCATATTCAAAAATACCTCTGTGAAAAACAAATCATTCTCAGAATCCAAATCCAATGACATATTACTTCTAATGCAGTTTAAGCATTCACAACTAAGCATCAAATTAAACAATAAAATTATGTTTTGACCAAAGCATCAATAATCATTCAAACATACGTATCGTCTTCTTTTATCACTGTTATGTAATGCATTGAACCAATTTCACATTTTTTGCTAGACTGGATTTCTTCATCAGCCAGGCTTACAATTACATAGCCATTTCTTAGGAAAACGGTAAAATCGGCAAGCTGAAAGGAAGAAAAAGAAACAGACCTATTTTTTTAAATATTGAGATTTTGCATTTGTAGGAAACCAATTTGACTGTATTTTAAAAGACAGCAAAAGATAATTAACCTTTCTTACCCGTATATTATAACTTAATAGCATTCCATTATCTGCCAATGTGTGAAAACCAAATCCAACTTGGAAATTATCAGGGAATGGAAAATCTTGATCACTTAAGTCAAGAACTCCATTCTTGAAAAAGTTTGCAGTTCTCATCAGCTAAAAAATACAAGTAGATGATAAATAATTTCTTTTTAAAATGAAGTGAGTAATCTTTATTCTGGTTACTTCTCTATTATTTATAATAAGATTAACAGATCTCTCATATGGTGAGATTTATACATTTCTGGATCATATAGGACCATAAATCCCATTGCAAGTCTTCTTTTAGAAATATTTAGAGGCATTATGATTAAATAATTAAAAGGAATTATGATAAAAAGTATTGTGAACATTATGGAGTAATGCCAAGTAATAAAATAAGTCATTTACCTTCCAGTCATCCGGGCATTTTCTGCTGACACCAAAACTGTCAGAGAAGCTTATAGAACGTTCAAATGAGGTTTTAATATTCTTCATGCACCCACGAAATGGTGGTGTGGATATATTAAACCTGCTTTCAAAAATAAGTAAATTACAGCAACCAGCAAATCACAGTTTTAAAGTTGGTATTATGGAAATATCTTGTCTTTTGTCATTCCGCTAGCAGAATGAATTCCATAAACTATATCTGCAGTTGTAATTGCCTCTTTGGTCTAGTATTTGGTCTTGGCACCAGGCTAGGAAGCAGGAGACCATGGTTCTAGTCCTGCTTTAGGCATGAAAGCCAGCTGTTGATTTTGGGCCAATAACTGTCTCTCAGTCCAGTTCACACACAGGGTTGTTGGTGGGGGAAATAGGAAAAGGAAGAAGCATTAAGTATGTTAACTGCCTTAAGATATTTATAAAAATAATAAAAGTGGGGTAAAAAAAATCCAATAAATACTGCAAATAAACTTTGCAATGGCTGTAAAATCAGGGTAAAGAATTTACACCCTCTTTGAAGTTGTTTGAAGTTTAATTCTAAGTGTCTGTGGTGACCGGACTGTTGAAAGCAGAATTCACCATACAGGAGAAAACAAATGATTCTTACTCATCTCTAAATTATGTTTGTGTGCTTCTCTTCAAAATATATATTTATTCAAAGAATAAGGTATTTTTAAAATTATATATAGAAAATAAACTTTTCTTAGCATTATTTATAACTGCATATGTTTATACCAAATGCATTTTTTGTACGAAAAAAAGTATACTATGGAAAATTCTGGAATCCATATATATATTCTAAAACTGTAATCACCCCCCCCCCTGAAAAGTCCTTTCTTTTTTTGGAAAAAAAATTATTATGATTGTATGTTATCCCCAGATCATTTGAACGGCAAGCTCAATTTCCAGAAAGAAAAACTTTACTTAAAAATTCTTCATTCCAGCTTAGAAGAAAGAAAGAATTATTTAGTCATCCAGCTGGATGTTCTATTCTTGCTGTTAACTTGCATCAAGCATGAAGAACTTTTAACCTATATCAAGCCAAATGCACCTCAGTCACTATATAATGTTGCTTCTAGATGATGACAATATCCATACCAGACATCAATTCCAAACCCAAGAAAGGCAACAGTCTCTAGCTAAACCACAATCCAGGGGCCAGAATGCATTCAGCATGGCCAGGGCCTAACATGCACACCCTCACCACTCTGCACCAGTCCCTAACTTCAAGATGGTTGTCACTCACCGTTCTCTTAGAGAGGTCGGAATTCCTCCCAAGTAATATGAATTAAAATGAAATGTCTTCACGATGGCATATAATCTAAGTTTGTCAATTCCCAAAATATATTGTTTGGGGGAAATGTGTAAAATAACCTGAAACAAATAAAAAAATCAGATTTAAAGCTTTTTGTGTTATGCACTATTTCATTATGATTTTCAACATTTACAGTGACAAGTAGTGTATTATTACCAATATTGTGCCTTTTTATATATTTTGAATTAGTTTTTAATAATTAATTCAAACAATAAACTATTAATATTATAGGTAAAAAACAAAAATTAAGACAATACCAAAGTATATTTACTCAATAGGAAACATAAAATCAGCAAGATAAAATCAGCGGAGAGGAAACCCGAAGTGCTCTTTTAAAATAGAGGGTTTTTTAAAGGCCCCAGCACAAACTTTGCAAGAAAGATATATTAGCTTCTAGTTCTTTTCTAAAAGGTAGAAAATGTTGATATGGCCAACAAACATAAAGCATTTTCATTTTGCCCCCTTACCCTCAAATAATGACTTAAAAGCAGTTCCCTTGAACGACAAAGGAACTTCTGCATTATGCCAATCTTTTCTCCTATTACCTTTTATTTTGATACCATCAAGTCCTAATGAGGATTTAAAATTGTTTAAATCTCTAAGACCAATTAACTGAATGTGAGAAAGATATAAGATAGTGCAGACCCTTGGTTAATATAGCAATAAAAGAATAAATGGACTTTTGTTAAAGAATGGCTACAAAATGGAATTTGAAAAAAAGATTTACTGATTTTCACAGATTATCTCTTAACTGCTACTCCATCCGAGTTCTAAAATGATTCCTGACAAGTATCCCTAGGCTTGGATTCTGAGACTATTCTTCAAACTTGCCTTTCCATATGTGCAGATGGAACTATAGATAAATATTTCTCAACTACTATAGAATAGTTGAAAACCACTGTAAAAGTCTGACTCACAGATGAACACTATACAGAAGCCTGATGATGGCAGATGAGATTCTGCCGAAACGTTGCTACAACTTTAAAAGCACAACTACAATGACGTGGGAAAATACCCGAACAAAGCTGAATGCCATACATACATACATACATACATACATACATACATACACACACACACACACACACACACACACACACACACATATATATATATATATATATGGATCTTTGGTTATTCGGGTTTTCTCCCGCGTAAGATTCAAAGTATCTAGGCAACGTTTCGGCGAGGTCCCACTCGCCATCTTCAGGCTGGTGCTTTCGGCTTAGTGCCAGTGCAAGCAGTGTGTGACCGGAGCTGCCATCTCTATATATACAAGTGGTGGGGGATGGTGTGCTGGGCTGGTTGGCTGTGCTGCAGCCTCTTGATTGGTTGATGGAGTTGATGTTGGTATAATGGGCTGTGTAATGGCCTTTTGTTGTAGAGATATCCTGGATCTTGTGCTGTCATCTCCTGGGTCGTTAGCCTCTTGTGTTTTAACGGCTTGGGTAATGGGTTGTGTGATGGGCTTGTGAGTTCTTTTGTTGTGGTATCCTGGGTCTTGCGTTGTAATCTCAGTAGATGACAGCACAAGATCCAGGATATCTCTACAACAAAAGGCCATTACACAGCCCATTATACCAACATCAACTCCATCAACCAATCAAGAGGCTGCAGCACAGCCAACCAGCCCAGCACACCATCCCCCACCACTTGTATATATAGAGAGATGGCAGCTCCGGTCACACACTGCTTGCACTGGCACTAAGCCGAAAGCACCAGCCTGAAGATGGCGAGTGGGACCTCGCCGAAACGTTGCCTAGATACTTTGAATCTTACGCGGGAGAAAACCCGAATAACCAAAGATCCACATACAAATACCGCGAGAACCTCAGAAAACAAATATATATATATATATATATATATAGAAGAAGCCTGATGATGGCAGATGAGATTCTGCTGAAACGTTGCTACAACTTTAAAAGAACAACTACAATGACGTGGGAAAATACCCGAACCAAGCCGAACACCATACATGTAAGTACCCCGAAAACTTAAGAAAATTATATATATATATATATATATATATATATATATATATATATATATATATATATATATACACACACACACACACACACACACACACACACACACACACACACACACATATATATACATACATATATATATATATATACCTGAGCTAGTAGTTAACAGGATGATGGTTCAACAACCTGAAAATGGTTTTGTTTATTCAGGAGGAATAGGAAAAGAGTACTGTTCTTCACCAACTGCTACTGGAGACATTTCTTCATTGCTGGCTGACCCTGTCCATTTCCTACCTCTCACATAAACACTCTGCTGAATATTAAATCATGTTTAGGCTTTCCCAAGCTAAGTGCAGTTTTCAACTCCTAGAATTCTCTAGCTAGCATAGTCATTACTGAGAAGCCTAGTGTCAGCTATGGAATTCATTGCTGCCACATAGTTGAAGAAAGTGGGAGGGGGTGATGTTAATTGAGTAGCTCTTAGTAGACAAAATATATTATTTTTGATAGTTCAAGGTTACAGAGTATTGCGCAGAAAGAATTAAAACTTACTTTGGGATTGGTGCACGTGATCTGGTGATGAAGAAAAAAGGAGATGGGTTGTAGCTTGGGACTTTGTGGGGAAGCCAGGAAGATTTAGTTCCGGATTTCCCCAGTATGTGTCAGGTACTGTTCTAAAAAAAGTACTTTGAGATGGCGTGTGTCTTGGAGTTACTGACAGGAATGGATCTTCCCTGGAACACTGACAATAATCCGGAACTGTAACAACTTTCAGCTCTCCCAAGAGGGAGCTATCAGGGGTGCTAAACCCCAGGATTTATTCCTTCAATGGATCAATCCGAAGAATCAGCCAATATGGGAGGTGAGACAGAAGGGCATTGGGGGGGGGGGGCACTGGAAGGTTAATTGAATCCCCCAGCCCCCCTTTGGAGGAGTTAAGGCATGCGGAAGAGAGGCAAGATTTAGGAGGCCAGCCCGAAGAAACAGATTCCTGGAGAAGTTGTCAGACGGACCGGAGAAAAGCTGCCCGGAGAATTCATCCCATTAAGCCTTTTACATACTGCAAAGGAGGCATATTGGAAGTGTGGAGTCCAATTATATCAGAAGGCCAACAGGATCGAATTACAAGGGAGAAACGAGAGATGCAGACAACAACAGGTATGTTGCAATCTCCACGTCCTTCTCCCCCACACCCAAAAGGAAATTTACCCCTTGCAGAAAGTATCCCTCCAGGGTGGCGATTTTATCCTGGTCAAGGGTGGATTCAGTACCAGTGGATGCCAGTGCCAGCAACGTCCTGGCCCCAGAGAGAATCAGCGATCCCTTCCCAACAAAGAGATCTGTACAGGCATCAGGAAGCAGCCACCCACCTTTCCTCATGCAGGGAATGAGGCCAGACCAGATGCAGTTCAAGGCCAATTTTGATGGGCACCATGAACATTTATCTTATTTCCTCACTCAAATCTGGTCTCACATACACCAATTTGGAGACCAATATGCAACCGAACGTGATTTAGTTACTGCAATAACAGATGGGATGAATGAGGGGGATGCTTCTGACTGGGTGGTGCAATTGCACTATGAACAGGCCCCAGCACTACAGGATGTCAATGTGTTTCTTCAATTGCTGAGACTCAGATTTGAGAATCGAGACAGTGGCTGAAAATGAGGACAAATTAATGGAAATGAAACAGGGCAAGCAACCCTTATCAGATTTTATATGGGACTTTAGAAGGGTCGCAAGCCACCTCATAGATTGGCCTGAAAAATTAATCTTGCACTATTTTAAAAATGCCATTGACCCAAAAGTAAAGAAGGCCTGTGACATTAGGGGAATACCAGAGACCCTGCAAACATGGTAGGTGGCCACCCTGAATTTAGACCGCGACATCAACCAACAAAAAGACCCCTACCTGAAGGCCTTCGTAGGAGAGCTGTGGCCAGGCGACAGCTGACCAGACCTGCTGAACCTGCCTCCACCCAAACCACCAGAATGATAAAGTGTTATCATTGTGGACAGGGTCGCCATAGAGCAGCCAACTGTCTGGCCCCCGCACCTGTTTTACAAGCTCCACAACTGAGGTCTGATACAGCCACCAGGGGGCGGAAAAGTCAAGGAAAGCCCCCTGACACTAACCGCTTTGCTAGACACACCATAGAAGGTCCTCTCCATGCAGAAGGGAGCAACAAACTTCCAGACCAACACAGCCTCCCTGGACAACCCACTGACAAAGATGATCCTATGGTGAGTGCACCCATCACACCTTTTATCGTCAAAGTGAAGTTAGTGGTGCCTGACATGGGGAGGCAGGGGAATTAGAAGCTGTCATAGATACCAAATGCTCTAGATGCCTTATTGGGCTCCCCATCGTTGAACAATTGGGCACGTGCTGTCCAGACAGTTTAGAGTTAGTGGGATTTGGGATAGTTAGTTAGGAATTGTGAGCTGTCCCCTTAAGGGAATGCATCATCGTAAATGTAGTTAAGGTATCCTGGGAAATGTAGTCAATGTAATGTGGTCACATCTGTAACCCTGATTGGTCACTAAATTGACCCAATTGGGTTGGCGGAGGCTCCCTTACTCTTGCCTGAATCTATTACCATGCAGCTGCTTCAATCATCATGGGGTTGAGACCTTATCTTTGTACACCACAATTCAGACATGCAAAGGATTGGACATTAAAGAGAACCTCATCATAAATGTGAGTTGAAAGGATGCCTGATGAACCAATAAAAAAGACTTTGTATGGATGATTTGTGGAGTTGATCTGTCTGCTTTATGCCATCCAAATATTAATAAGCAGAACAAACAATTGGGCATAAAAACTAAACCACTAAAACACCCAATCAGATTTGAACGAGTGGGCGGGACATTAATTGGAGGGACCCCAGCCACCCAAATGACAGAGTTAATCAAACTGGAGATGGGTCCTCACCGCGAACTCATATGTTTTATAGTAGCTCCAAGAATGTCAGAATCTGTCATATTGGAACTTGCTTGGCTAGATAAATGGGCTGCTACCATCAAGTGGGAGGATGGATTCCAAAAAATCATTATTGGAGTGGAGCACTGCCCCACTTCCTCCCACTAAGAAACCACCATCCAACCCGGGCCCAGAAACTGAAGCAGCAACCACCGCCTCAGACCTTCTTCCAGGTACTCCCCAAGTGCCCAAACAATATAGAGACTTGGCTGAGGCATTCAGTGAAGAGGAATGTAATGTTTTACCGCCCTATCGAGCCATGGATTGCGCCATAGAATTAGAACCCAGGGCAAAACTGCCAAAACCAAAGATGTATTCCATGACACCAGCTGAAATGACTGAATTGAGGAAATTCATTGATAGCAATTTGGACAGAGGTTTCATTGAACCTGCCAAATCTAAGTTGGCTGCTCCAATGCTGTTCAAAGAAAAGTATGATGGCAGATTGAAATTATGTGTTGATTTTAGGGGCATGAATGCCGTGTGTGTCAAAAACATGTATCCTCTCCCCCTTATGAAATATTTATTAAACCACCTGTCAAAAGGCAAGGTCTTCACCAAGCTAGATCTGTGAGAAGCCTATTACTGGTCTGCATAAAAGAGGGAGACAAATGAAAAACAGCCTTTAACAGCCCTAATTTCCAATTCCAAGTCATGCCTTTCGGACTTCATGGGGGCCCCGCAGTATTTATGCAACTCATTAATGAAGTGTTACATCTGCACCTGTACCAGGGGTCCTCGTCTACCTGAATGACATCCTTATATTCAGTGAAACCATTGAGGAACATGTCAAATTGGTCAGACAAGTCCTGAAAAAACTTTTGGCCGACAAGTTATGTGTAAAACTGTCAAAATGTGAATTCCACAAGGAGTCTCTGGATTACTTAGGCTATCAAATATCCAACCAGGGAATTGAGATGGACCCTGGAAAAGTGAAAGCCGTGCTGGACTGGCAACCCCCCAAAACACGAAAGCAACTTCAAAGCTTTTTGGATTTTGCCAATTTCTATAGACAACTCATTCCTTCTTTTGCCAAGGTTACCCGCCCTTTGACAGAGTTATTAAAAATGGACCCTTCACCCACCAAACCGAAGTCCAGTCAACCCCTTGCTTGGACAATGGACTATCAGAAAGCTTTTGAAACCTTAAAACGCTTCTTTGCAGCTGAGCCCATTCTCTAGCACCCAGACCCAACCAGACCTTTTATAGTCCAAGCTGATGCTAGTGATGTGGCGGTAGTGGCTATTCTGCTACAAAAGGACTCTCAGAACTGACTGATGCCTTGTGCTTATGTGTCCAAAAAGCTAATGGACACAGAGCGAAGATGGGAGGT
Organism: Notechis scutatus; assembly: GCF_049901735.1. Lineage (NCBI taxonomy): Eukaryota > Metazoa > Chordata > Lepidosauria > Squamata > Elapidae > Notechis > Notechis scutatus. The sequence goes on along the minus strand of NC_142011.1, from coordinate 162,948,482 downwards.
CTGGGAGAAAGAAGCATTTGCAGTACGATGGGCTTTGTTGACTTGGAGGCATTTCTAGAAGGGGTCAAGGAACCGTTTGAGGTGTGGACTGATCACAAGAACCTCGAGGCTCTAAAGACACCTCGGAAACTATCACCTAAACAAGTCCGCTGGGCTCAATACTTCAAGCAGTTCAACTTCAACATGAAATACAGTATATCCCCGGAGGGAAAAATATATTGGCGGACGCCCTGTCCAGGAAACCCCAGTTTGACAGTCACTGAGAGGAAATAGTGCAGGCTTTGATATCAGAAGCTCAATTGGCAGGCCAAATAACCACTCGAGGCCAAGCCAACCACAACCCCAAACACCTGGAAGACAAACTGACCACGGAGTTGAAAGCAGCCCTATTGACCAATCCCTGGTTTGTGGGGCATCAAACCAAATTAGCAATGAATGAGGAACTGGCTTGAAAAGGAACTAAACTTTATGTACCTGCAAACCTAAGACTAATGGTACTAAAGCGTAGCCACAACTCACGGCTGGAGGGACACTTCGGGTTCTTAAAAACCCTACATTTAAGGTGTTTGAGAAAATATAATGCGGAATCTGAAAAAAATTGGTGCACATGATCTGGTGATGAAGAAAAAAGGGGATGGGTTGTAGCGTGGGACTTTGTGGGGAAGCCGGGAAGATTTAGTTCCGGATTTCCCCAGTATGTGCCAGGTACTGTTCTAATAAAAGTACTTTGAGATGACATGTGTCTTGGAGTTACTGACAGGAATGGATCTTCCCTTGAATGCTGACACCTAGATGTTGGAACCCACCCATCTTCTGCATACCTGATGACACTAAGGTTGAGCAAGACTGTCTTAGAACCTTCTGATATCAAGAGTCTGATAATATGGAGGTTTCCAAACATGTTAATCCAACTTCCTGGGAACTTTTTGTCTGGAGGGGCAAAGCCAAAATATGACAAATTTGGTGGTGTCCAATCTCCTACATAATGCTTCCTTATGCTGACATATACATTTGGAAGCAATGCCACATATTTGTTTTAAGAGTAAACTTTTAAAATGTCCATATATGTAGCTAAGATTAATGAAATAGCATATTACAAAGGGGTATAAGTAAGCATTTTCATAATGATAACAACTCTTGAGATTGTTTTGTGCAGAGAAACTTACCGAATTTTCTGCTACATTGTTCATGCTTCCATTTAATATTTCTCTCGGAGGTTGTGAATCAACTTTGTATGTGAATATTGGGCTGCCATTTTCAATTCGTAAACTAATAAACTTGTCCTATAATCCAGAAATAATGTTTTATGCAAAATAATAAACAAATAGGCATTAACTGAAAGGCATATTTTCTTTTATTCTAAATAACATCGAATATATATATCTTTTCCTAATAGTCTGATTGTTTCAGCTTTCATATTTAAAAGAAAAAAAATGCATTGTTCCTTAGGAAGAGAAAGAGGACAATCTTTTCCCACAGATTTGCTGAACTACAATTCTAAACATTATTGTGCAACAACTGGAGAGTATTGGTGGGAATGACTGATTGAAGCCAATAAAAAGCAACATTTCCACATCTAACTACAAATCCAAATATTTTTCATTTTTATTCTATGAGAAAGCCATAATAAAGAAATAATGCATCTTTCTGCTTTGTCTTTTGGACTACTAGTTTCTATCACCAGATAATTAGAAGATCTGGAACCTGAAATAGGAATTTTATACATTTATTTATTTATTTGATTTGTCAATTGCTTACAAGATACAGGTATAAGAATAAACATAGTTTTGAATACATGAGATAGATACTTATAAGAAAAATAAAAAGAAACAGTAGGACAGGGATAGTAGGCACGATTGGTGTGCTTATGCACGCCCCCTACAGGCCTCTTAGGAAGGGGGTGAAGGTCAATAGTAGACAGTCTAAGGTTAAAGTTTTTGGGGTTGGGGGAAGAAACCACAGAGTCAGGTAGAGTATTCCAAACATTGACCACTCTGTTGCTGAAGTCGTATTTTCTGTAGTCATGAACACATGCTCATGAACACAGGCAACAATCGTCCTGCATTTGTTTGAACATAGGCCAAGACTAGCAAAATATATGAACTAAAAGAGCAGGGATTCTAACAGATGAACCTTGCATTTTGCTTACTGACATTCAAACTCAACCACCCTTCCTATATCTTTTCTTCAAGTGAGGCAGTAGCTCATGAAGCATCAGGGATTGGATCTGAGTGCTCAGTCTGATCTTTATATCTATACTCAGACAGTATAATGATCAATTTTCCATTTACTTAGCAAAAAAACAACAACCCCAAAACAAATGACTTAGCATAAAGTTGTGAGAAAATTAAGGTTATGTTCCAAAAACTTCAATGCAGTTGGCATCATAAGGGCTCAGGAGGTATTATTAAGGTGATCTGCTTGACACAATGTTAAGATCTGAAAACTGAGATTCAGAAAATACTATGAAATCTAAGTTACATGCATTTTTCAGCTCCACAGTTTATGGCTTTATAACTTTTCATGCCATATTTTAATATTCCTAGGACAGTGAGAAAAACAATGAAGATGTTTGCACTATTGTAGTTTTATATCTATTTATACTTCTACATAGTAAAATATATATTACTAAGTATATTCCTGAATGGATTTATTAAATAAACTAAATTTATTAAATAAATTTATTTAATAAATTTATTAAATAAACTAAATTTATTGCAGTTAACAGATATTATGCAAATTACAGCTGAGAAAGTAAATTTTCAACATTTCAATATATATATATATATATATATATATATATATATATATATATATATATATATATATATTTTCTTAAGTTTTCGCTGGTACTTACATGTATGGTGTTCGGCGTGGGAAAATACCTAACAAGCCGAACACCATATATATATATATATATATATATATATATTTGTTTTCTGAGGTTCTCGGGTATTTGTATGTGGATCTTTGGTTATTCGGGCTCTCCACGAAGATTCAAGTATCTAGGCACGTTTGGCGGTCCCACTCGCCATCTTCAGGCTGGTGCTTGCTTAGTGCCAGTGCAAGCAGTGCTTGCACTGGCACTAAGCCGAAAGCACCAGCCTGAAGATGGCGAGTGGACCTCGCCAAACGCTGCCTAGATACTTTGAATCTTACTGCTGAGAGAACCCGAATAACTAAAGATCCATATATATATATATATATATATATATATGTTTTCTTAAGTTTTCGCTGGTACTTACATGTATGGTGTTCGGCTTGGTTCGGGTATTTTCCCACGTCATTGTAGTTGTTCTTTTAAAGTCAAAAAGCTGGAACACACTTCCTCACTAGTCCAACACATGGAAGCCACAGGTCATAGCATCAACTTCAATGGCACCAAAACCCTGGCCACTATAGAAAACCCTAATCACAGAATCATCAGAGAAGCCATAGAGATTGAAAAAGACCAGAAAGCATGAATAGAAGAGATGATTCCACCAGGCTGTCAATCATTTGGAAGCCTGCACTCACAAAAAAAAAATCTCCACACCACAAGCCAGGCAAACACCTGGGCACAAACAGATCCCCTGATACCTCCAGCTCAAACACATCCCAACCAGGCACCCAGATGAAACCCAGCTTCCTAACTAATGATAGCCGTCCATTTACCCGAAGCCAAGCTGCACTAAAGGCCTCCATTAAAGCAACACAATGCTGCCAGCCAATCAAGATACAAAAAGAGCCAAAAACAGACAGAAGATATTAGAGACACCAATCAAGCAGAACACAGCAAACTCCGAGACCAATAAACACAGACCAAGACTCCCAACCAATCAGGATGAAGAAAAAACCATTCTGGCACAGCAATAGGCTGCCCCAAATTCAAATCTGAAACCACTGTAAAAGTCTGACTCACAGACGGACACAATACAGAAGCCTGATGATGGCAGATGAGATTCTGCTGAAACGTCGCTACAACTTTAAAAGAACAACTACAATGACGTGGGAAAATACCCAACCAAGCCGAACACCATACATACATATATATATATATATATATATATATATATATATATATATATATATATATATATATATATATATATATATATATATATATAATATTTTACAAATTATTCCCCTTCTTTTGGGATTATGCTAGTTAATAGAATTATTTTATGAGATGCCTTTACTATTGTTTAAATCAAATATTATTGAAGAGACCCTGGAGATGGGTGCAAAATACAAACCGACAGCTCAATTTTCCCACTCAGATGGCCCCAACTCAGAAGACAACTTCGTCCGCCAACAAACTCCACATAATGGAATGAATGAGGCTTCTGGTGACCACTGATTTGCTAGACACTTTCTATAAATTTTCATTAAAAAATTTAAGCAGTTATTCTTGTTTATTTAAGTCTTAAACTATGAATAAAATAATTGGGTATTTTGAAGCTTTTCCCAGATGCATTTAGGACAACATCATCCCTTAACAGGAAAGAAAAAAGATTTAAATGGATTAAGAATGATCTTCTTTCTATGGATGAAATTTAGACCCTGGATTGAAGAGTATAATGTACATACATACACAAACATACTATACAAATATACATACATACATTCTGTACATAAATACATATATAATAGATCTCTGAGATACACTTCCACCAAGTCTGTTTCTTTATATCACAAAACTATTAAAACTGTTTATGAATAATTTTTCAAACAATACAGTGTATGTTAATACAGTGAATCTGAAACAATCAGTTATTTGAATCTGTGTTTCAAATTATTTTCAATAATTTGATACTAATTTTGGGTTAGTATTGACCTATTTACATTGTTTCAGAACAATTTATCTGTATGGATCTTCCTTTCCCTGTGCCTAATTTCCTTCCTTCCTCTTCTTCCCCACTTTCCACTTTGCCTGGAAACATTTACATGAATATTAATTACCTGATTTTCTGCAAAGAACACCAACCCGACATCTGAAGTAGTTTGAATGGTTTGTTCATATCTTATGTTTGCTGAGTCTGAAGAAACTTTGATATGTGCATAACCTATGCCTTCAAAGTAAAATTCATCAGATTGTTCTCTGTATCTGAAATATAGAAATTTGCAGATGAAAATGCTACCATCCTACCAAGCATATCTGATATATCAAGAAATGTTTTAAATAAAGAAAACAGTCAAGCTAAGTGAAAATGGTGTTTCCCTTCATAAGGAAATAAACTATATGTGAAAGCTACGTCAATACTTCACAGATATTTGTTTCCTCCTTATTGTTTTTAACACTTACACATTTATGAAGTTTAAATAATATCTTACAATTGGTTTTATGAATTCAAAAATAAAGCGGAGAAGAAAATAAAGCTGAGAAGAAATTGCAAGTTAACCAAACTTCTTTATCTTTCTTCATCCTGCAGTTGTATACATTTCTTTGAATTTCAAAACTTGCCTCACAAGTTACACTAAGCTATTTTTGTTTCAAATATATTTATTGAATAAGTCACAATTCAAACATCATGCTGAGCACCAGTCCTTGTTTCAAAATCACGATCAGTGGGATCTCATAAAGAGCTTGTTAAGAAGCTTAAACATGGCTCAAAGAGATGGGATAGTGGCTCAAAGACTAAACTAGGATAGGGAACTCAGGTTCTTCATTTTCAGCCACTAAAGTTTACTGAGTGACTTGGGATCACTTACACAGTATTTCAGTACCCCAGTGCATTGGGAGGGTGGGGGATTGAAGGAAAAAGTATCCCAAAGGAAGGTGGGATATATATATCAAATAAATAGAATACAATTGCAATTCAACTTTGATTTCATGTGTGTGGATCAAGTTGCTTCAATAAGAAACCTATAGCACCTGCACAATAGTTAATCAAACTCTAAATCTATTTGAAGGCATCCACTTAATCTGTCACTTTGAATCAATTAAGCAATTCAGTTCAAAGTTTTGAAAGGAAGACTTGATCCAATTGTTTATGCAAAGTCCCATCTAATATACTTTAATGGCGTGTATGAATGATCTTGGAGAGACAGGTAGAAGAGCTATAGACTAGGCAAGGGTCAGATAAGAGATAGCTCAGCCAGCAAAAAGAATGTAGGTATGGCAAACATGTCAGAAGGAATGCTCCTTAGTTTCTTGGATTGTAAAACTGAGGGAACAGAGATTTATTTTCAGACTATAGAATAATTAATGTAATCTTATAATAAAGATAGAACTCGAATGTCTGGGTGTGTTTCTCATCTGGACTTATCTCGTAAGGCTAATCCACATGGAATCAAAAGCAAACATATTTAATGCAGTGGTGGCTAACCTTTTTGGGCTCCTGTGCAAAAATTGTGCACGCGCTTGTGCGCACACTCTCACATGCCAGCACCCAGAAGGCAATGCGCACCCCCCACGCCCCCTGCGCATGCGCGTGCAATCCCCCCCATGCCCCCCCACGCTGCCCTCTTACCTGCACTGTGCCTCCCAGCTGATTTTCGGCCTCCCAGAGACTTTAGGAAAACTTCTGCAGCCTTTGCAGGATGACAAATGGGCCCGCTTCATCACTTCCAGTATTTCCGGAAACACAGGAAGTGATGAAACGGGCCTATTTTTCGGCCTGCAAAGGCTTTCCTTCAAACAGGCCGAAAATCAACTGTGAGGCACGTGCATGCGTAGTGAAGTAAGTTTGCCTGCGGCTCACGTGCTGGCACAAATGGCTCTGCATGCCATAGGTTCACCATCATGGGCTTAATGCAATGTGATAGCTCAATCACAGAATAAGGAAAGTAAGAGAATGCATGTAACATTTTAACTGAATCTCAGTGAGAATTGAAATATAAGATCTATAAATGTGAAAGAGAAGTTTGGCATACAGAAAAGAAATTGTGAATAAGTTTAACTGTTGTTAGTCCAATGTCTAACTTCTTCTGCTCTCAGTGACTGCATTCTTCAAGTGGTAATAAAATGTCTATCCTATGCCAGCCCATATCATACACTGGTCTCAGAAATGAACCTAACCCAGAGGCATCCATAGATTTACCTCTTTTATTTAAAAAAAAAAAAAAGCACTGTGCCATAACTTCCATCCCTTTAATACATGTACATATTGCCACAATACATGTAGAAAAAGATTAAGGCTTGAATCACATTCGCACCATGCAGTTTTTGTCATTTCTTCCATGTGGCTCTACACTAGGGCTGTCAAACTCACAGCCCACGGGCCAGATGCATCATGCGCTGGCCACACCCATGCCCAGTTTAGCGAAGAGGAAAAAGTCACATGATGCCACCATGACGATGCGAGTTTGACACCCCTGCTTTACACTTTACACTTTGCATTGACTGCATCTCCAAGGTATGACCATTGGAGTCAATATGCTCTGAAGGATATTCTGAAAATGTCATCTCAGAGGATGTCTCAGTCAAGAACCCCAGAGGGCACTTAGTTTACCCAAGCTCAAACCCTAAAGGAGTCCTTCAATATTAATTCTGATCATTTGTCAGAAAATACTTCTGCCCTTTTGTAGGGTTTACATGGTTTCATCATATAGATCCCCGAAAATCATAATAACAGCTCACTGAAAGCTTCAGCCACCCATATTTGACCTTACAGATAATTAATAACATTCTAAATAAGTGGAGGGGAATACTTTATTGTAGATCAGATTTCAATAGGTACAAGAACAAGGAGTAGCATGGCTGTGTACATGACCAACTTAAAATCTGAATAAGATACATAGAAGCTTTCAAAAGCTGATAATAAATATCCATATTTGAATAGGAGAAACAGAATGTGATAGATTGTGCTTGACAACATTCCACATTGATAATTATCTAAAACACATTTAGAAAAAAAAATATTACCTCCTGCACGGTTGCACCACAGTAGTATTAAGATTAAAAGTCCTCTTGAAATTGTACAGACTGAAAATTCTGTCATTTAAGCTATCTAATTCAACGCAACCTTCATAATGTGGATAGTCCAGTACACTCGGAGGCTGTAAGAATAAGAACACTTTTCAAAAAAAAAAAAAAAGCGGCAAATTTCAATGCCCAGTACTGTATAAACATAGAAATTGCAATTGCCATGAGATTCTGTAGCCTCTGATACATTTTCATTATTGCATTACACAGACCCAACTATTACAATTACATTCAGTATTCCATATCCTTAAAATTCTAATTCTTAATTAAAAGAACTTAAAAAGAAAGGTTTTAGTTTTTAAGATTGCAAAAATAATTTTGAATATTTGGGATTTACTGATTCACTGAATGTTTGCCCTAATAACTAAAAATCTCACATTCTCAATTCCTCCAGCCTATTTTGAAGTCAACCATGCAGTTATACTCCTTCTTCAGAATAAAGAAAACAGGCAGAGAAAATCATGAGACAATTAGTGTTTACTCTTCAGCTGATCAATAAGTATGCAAAATCAATTATCCCCTGAGTGTCCCATCTAACGGGATAATTTTTTATTATATCAAACAGCAAACATGAGAGCTTTTTGGAATGTAATTGAGATTCTAACTAGCCTACTGATGATAAAAGATGCATATAAGTCTTATGAGGTGTGTTATTGTCTCTGTGATAAGGAATAATAGAATTCTTGGTTGCAAATTTATGGAAAATATGGTTAAAAAAATATTTACTAGAATATACAAAGAATCCCACAGTTTACATTCATCCAAGTAGCAGATAGATAATTTTTAGGTTGATCAGATTAAAATTTCTTTGAAAAGATTAGTTAAATATTGGGGAAAAATGAAAAAAACAAACCTCATAATTTATCAGCACATTATTTAAAACAAGAGAAACACAAAATATAATATAATTAATTTACACTTTTTCACTTGTATTTTAATATAAAATAAGTAATTTTATGATCTTGATGATACAGTAGATCAACAGCAAATGAGTAATATTTTGAGTAAATTTGAGTAAATTCAATTGTTACCACAGGATTGTGCAAGAATTTTGAAAGCAACTTTGGAATTTCAACAATATTTGAGACAATTAAAATGATGAAAAGCAGAAAGCCTCCAGCCTAGATGATTTCCCTATTAAATGGTATAAATATTGTACAGTTATTTTGAGTGCAATATTATAAGAGGTTTATACTAAATAATTTACATATGATTTATTGCCTTTATCTTTTTATGAGGCTTATATAAAATGAATTTAAAATCAGGTAAAGGTTCTAAATTCTATGGAAAGGTATAAACCCATGTCATTAATTAAGGTGGATACTATTAACTGTTTTGTTGGCTAAATCATTGCAGTGAGTGTTATCATACATAATTTATCCATCTCAGTCTAGATTTATTAAAACTAGACATCAGACAATTTACATTTATTAATAGATATTTTGGACATAGCTCAAGATGAATTAGATTCTGCTGCATTAAAATATTTAAAAGCTGAAAAGCTTTTGAAACATTTCAGATTAATTTTCTAAAGCAAGTTACATGTGGATTTCCACCTTCTTTATATGGATTGCAATTATATTTGAGAGCCAGTTTGATGTAGCGGTTAAAGGATAGAAACAGGAGAACTTAGGCATGAAGCCAGCTTGAAGCCTATCTCTTAACATCCTAGAAGAAGGCAATGCCAAGCCCCTCACATCCCAGACATAAACTGTTTCAACTCCTTCCCTCAAAACGATGCTATAGAGCACTGCACACCAGAACAACTAGACACAAGAACATTTTTCCCCAAACGCCATCACTCTGCTAAACAAATAATTCCCTCAACACTGTCCAACTATTTGCAAAGTCTGCACTACTATTACTATTAACCTTCTCATCACTCTTTATCACCCATCCCCTCCCACTTGTGACTGTATGAGTGTAACTTTGTCGCTTGTATCCTTACGATCTATACTGACTGTTTCCTAGTATGATTTGATTGCTTATTGTATCCTATGATTATTATTAAGTGTTGTACCTTATAATTCTTGACTCTTGATGAATGTATCTTTTCTTTTATGTATACTGAGAGTATTTGCACCAAGACAAATTCCTTGTGTGTCCAATCACACTTGGCCAATAAAGAATTCTATTCTATTCTACCGTGTTTCTCCAACAATACAGCCTCCCCCAATAGGAAGTCCCAGCATGTTTTATCGGCATAAAATGAAATTAAGCTTCTCCCCCAAAATTAAGACTTATATTAAAACATGCGAAATGGGGGGGAATGGCGAGGGGGCCTTGCCGTTAGGAAGTACTTTTGTTGCACACCCAGATATGGTGCTGCCTGCGTTGACCTCAGCATTGGTGGGGCACTTCATATCGGGAGACCTTCCTCCACCATTGCTTTCCCTTCTCCCCGTGCTGCCGTGGCATTTAGAGCAACGCTGCGGTGTTTGGCACAGCCACGCATGGCCAGCCAGGGCTCCTCCTTGCAACCGGAGTGTGGCAGAGACACTCGGCTTCAGGTGCTCCTGTCGCTGCCTTCCCGGGCATCGTTCGAAGGCAAAGCCCATTCTTTTAAAAACGATGCCCTACTACCAGTATGACAAAGCCTCCCCTGCCCAAGAGGGCAGCCCAACCCCAAATGGGGAGGCAAATCTTCCGGGGCCACAGTGCAGGATCGGCCCACCCCCGGAGAAGCGCCCAGCCACCATCCCTGCCTGGCGCTGGGCAGAGCGCGAAGAGCTTTGCCTGGGGCACCCAGCGCAGCTGACAGGCAGGCCCTTTTGCCCGGCAGCGGAGCTCTGGCCAAGGCAGTGAGTGCTTCCCCCACGGGCCCACCGCTCATCCCGCCAGGGCCGCACCAGAGCCGGGTGGACTGGGCAGAGCTGGGAAAGTGAGCCGCGGGTGCGTGCCCGCCTGCCAAGTGAAAGAGCCAGGCCGACCCGAGCTTGGCTTCCCAAGCCCCTCCAGTCCGACCCCGAAGGGGCCACCGGGAGAGGCTGCCCGAGGCAGTGATAGCACCCACCCATCCGCGGACAGGGAGGCAAGGTGACAGCAGCACTGCTTCCCTGGCCAGCAGGTCTGGTGGAGAGAGCCCGAAGCCACCTGTCCTTTCCACCCCTCGCCCAGCCCGTCCCCGTCCCCACGCATCTCCAAACGCGCTGGCAGCTCCAAACGTTGCAGCGGCACGGGCATCGGCACTCACTCAGAGGGGCTCAACTCGGAGGAGGACGCGGTGCATGCCCAGCGTTTGGAGCAACGCCGCGGCAGCACGGGGAGGAGGGAAAGCAACTGTGGCAGAAGGTCTCCCGATACAAAGTGCCCCACCAATGCTGAGGTCAACATCAAAGCTGTCACCACCCGCCCGCTCAAGGATGCAAGGGGGGAAATTAAGTCACCCCCAAAAAGACGGCCTAGCCATTTTTTCGGGGCTCAAAAAAAAAAATAAGACCCGGCCTTATATGAGAAACATGGTATTCTATTCTATTCTATTCTATTCTATTCTATTCTATTCTATTCTATTCTATTCTATTCTACTCTACTCTACTCTACTCTACTCTACTCTACTCTACTCTATTCTATTCAAAAATGTGGCCCAGAAAACTCTGTGAATTGTTTATGTTCAATTTTACTCCAAAGATAGATAGTGCTATTTTACTTTAAAGTAAATGCAGAATCTGGAATAGTAAATTTTAAATCAATTATTTTATAATTATTATTTTAAGGAATTTCAATGGCTTCACACAGACTTTTTTTGCCTAATATACCACAGTGGGAAAATGAACAGCTGAAGCATGCCTTAAAACATGGGTGTCAAACTTGATTCCATTGAGGGCTGCATCAGGGATGTGTTTGACATCAAGGGGGAGGCAGGGGGCATGGCTGGTTTGACATTACTCATATTGGGGCACCTTTGGTGGCCCGAGTGCTCTGCCAGCAAAAACGAGCTCCCAAGCTCTGATTTGGCTGCGATGGCCTCTTGCAACCCTCTGCCAGCGAAAATAGAGCTTTGTTTTCGCTGGCAGAGGCACTGTGGGCCAGTCCTTTGCTGTTTCCAGGGTGGCCCTGAGGGCCAGATATAAGCACCCCATGGGTCAGATCTGGGCCACAGGCCTTGAGTTTGTCACCCCTGCCTTAAACCTCTGCTTGAGGTGCTTCAAAGAAACTGAAGTATTCTTGGTTTTGATGAAATCTGCTTCTGAAACCAAATTGATTTTATATTTATATTAAAAAAAATTTAAATGTGATAGGTTTGACAAATCTATAATTTTTAAAACTCTTTTTCTATAACTGAAAAAAAATCAAACAAATCATGGAAGCTGACTAATTTGTTCCATTTTCAAAAAATTTCCTCTTTGTTTCAAATCTGAGTAATGCTTGATACAGAATTTTGACCAAAAATAAACAATAACATAACCTCCCAAGGCATATCCTACAGTGGAGATATTTCCAACTACTTTTTTATAAGAACAATATAATAAAATTATGAGAAGTGTCATCTATTGGATTACAAAAAATAATGATATATTTTTTCTAATATTTGCATAAGACATAAAGCTATTACCGTAAATTCTGGTGGATATCCTCCCACATAGAAGACCACTTTGTCAGGATCCAAGTTAAGAAGAGTGTTACTATTCCTACTAGAATCTTGAGGTACATATTTGGCTGACAAATCTGAGGATGCAGCATGCTTGTATTCTAATTCTGCATACTGGTAAATTCTAGAGAAGAAGAAAAATGCATAAAATTGAAAGTCTTCCAATATGAGTGCAAAATAATTGGAAAGGATCTATTTTAAGGGCCCATACCTCTTAAATGAGACTAGATCCAAAGTTATGTCCCTAGTGTTTTTCTCATACAATTTTTCCATCACTCGTATTTCATTTTCGGAGCCTCCTAGGTTATAGGCGCAAATAAGATGACCACCACGAATAGCCATACCGATATAGTTGCTGGAACTCTGAACATGAAAGCTTAAGTTAATTCTTCAGACAACTGCTATATACTATATAATCCTTTTTAAAAAAAAAAATTCAAACATAACACCTGCAAAGGAGGTGCATGCAAACAAAATCACTAGTGGGGGGAGTTGTTTTCAATTTTTCTCAGTCTGCTGAGGTTTTTTTTAATTCCCACATAAGCTTGTGCTCACCCTGGGACAGAAGTTGCCTTACAGATAAATCTAAGTTCAATGTAGATATTCAAGGCAATTGGATGGTATAAATCTGGGCCGTATCTAACAAAATGAAATTCAATATAGAGAAAAGTAAAGTACTACACTTAGGCAAGAAAAAACAAAAGTACACATATAGACTGGGTGAAACCAGGCTCAATAGCAGTAACTGTGAGAGGGATCTGGGAGTCTTAGTGGACAACCAGCTAAATATGAGCCAGCAGTGTGCAGCAGCCGCCCAAAAAGTTAATGCAATCCTAAGTTTTATTAACAGAGGGATACAATTAAGATCAAGGGAGGTACTAATACCACTCTATAAAGCCTTTTGTAAGACCACACCTAGAGTACTGTGTCCAGTTTTGTTCACCACATTATAAAAAAGATGTTGAGTCTCTAGAAAAAGTACAGAGAAGAGCAACCAGGATGATTAGGGACTGGAGACTAAAACATACGAAGAACAGTTACAGGAACTGGGCTTGGCTAGTCTAGTAAAGAGAAGGACCAGGGGAGACATGATAGCAGTCTTCCAATATTTGAGGGGCTGCCACACAGAGGAAGGGGTCAAGCTATTTTCTAAAGCTCCTATAGGCCAGACAAGGAATAATGGATGGAAACTGAACAAAGAGAGATTTAACCTGGAAATGAGGAGAAACTTTCTGACAGTGGGAACAATCAACCAATGGAACAGCTTGCCCTCGGAAGTTGTAGGAGCACCATCACTTGAGACTTTCAAGAAGAGATTGGACTGCCATTGTCAGAAATGGTGTAGGGTCTCTTGCTTGGGTGGGGGGTTGGACTAGATGACCTACAAGGTCCCTTCCAACTCTTATTATCTGTTATCTGTTAAATCATCCAAAGAACTCTGAATGGGTGTTTGTAATCCTCTAATTATCTGATAGAAAGTTCTAGCCCTCAAATTCAGGGTTATGTAGGCTAAATCATTTCCATTAATATATATTATTATACATATCTACACAAATGTACACATAGTAAACCCTGATTAACAAATAGGTGAAATGGTGCCCGTTTCAGCCAATGTCCGTTAAAGGGTGAATCAGATTTATGTATGTCTAAAATTTTCATATATAGTTCATAATATATGGAAAACACACGATGTCCAAAGCTTCACATGAAGGCTTAAAACATCTACATTCTAAGAATCAATTAGAAGAATTATAATAGGATAGGTAATTAACACAAATAGTTCATGACATTTGATGCTTTTAGAAAGTAATTATGTGGCTCCTTTGACATAATGACAGGAGCTTTGCTCTATTTTCAGCTATAGCTCCATTTATTTCCTGCATTAAAGATACATTCGGAAGATAATTTTGACCATTATTCAAATGATAAATCCCAAATTGCAAATATCAGGTAAATAATTTGTTGGGGTGGAAAAAGTCACTGAAAATATGGGTATTAATATCTTAGATCGGCTTGTTGTTTAGTGCCTAAAACTGACATGATAATTGATATACAGGTCCAAGAAAACCCTTACTGATGTCTCAAGGCCTAGAATAAAGTAAATATACTGATTCAAAAGACTGGAATGCTTAGGACAGGGGTCCCCAAACTTGGCAAATTTAAAACTTAAGCTATGCTGGCTGGAGAATTCTGGGAGTTGAAGTCCACAAGTCTTAAAGTTACCAAGTTTGGAGATCTCTGGCTTAGGATTTTAAACCCGACTCTGCCAAATAAAGATAGAGATTAATTTCTTCATTTTGCAGTAAACTGACATTTTGCTTACATTTGATTTCTTTCTTGACAGAGTGACTCCATTTTTTAAATTCTGGAACACTGTTATATTGTTTTCAGTTTAAGAACTTTCTATTGAACTAGTCAATATTGATTGTTATTATTTTACGTGATCTTCTTTAAACATTAAGCTTAATTATTTTCTATATGTAATATAACCTTAATATGCCAAAAAAGATAAGGAAAAAAAATAGCAAACCAAACAAGAAAAAAAAATCAGAAACAGAGGGGAAATAACAATAACTAGCCAGGTAAGAAAAAGAAAAAAAAATCTTAGAAGTAATGTCAAAATATAGCTAAGAGAGAAGTTTAAAAAATTAAAAGATTAACACTTAAAATTAAACAATGAATAAACTACAGTAAAATAAAATATATTTTGGTTATAGATTTGTGATTTTTCAATAATGGCTTGGTAAGAAATAGTCAACACTTACATCTTTGTTACCCAGATACATGACAAACATGTTGCGTGGTTGTGTCATGTGTTCCTTTTTATCAGGCCTTTGTAGAAAGAAAGAAAGGGAAGTATAACCCTTCAGATCATCCAGGATATCAGGAAGTCGAACTTCAACTCCCGATTTGCCATTGAATTTCATAGGGATGGCTACCTAAAGTAAGGTTTGCAAGTAATTACAAACTTAGTTAGTAAGCAAAGCTTCAACTTACATACATTTCAGCAAGCCATACCTTATTTACAGTATATCATTCTTAAACAATTCAACCAACTTGGACTTACACAGTTTTGTTAACATTACTTATATCCCTATTGGCCTGACATATGTAGGCATCCAAAATAAAATATTTTTGAGAAAAAATACATAAAGCATATATAAAAATGTTTGGATAAGTATGGGAGAATAATTTTTTAAAAGGAAGCAAGGTATCTTTTGCCACAGACCTTATTTGCAGCATCTCTGGCTTTCTGGATGAGTTCCCTGATGCGATTTATATTCTCAGTTATATTGCTTGTTGATATGACTTGCTGATTGATATTTGTAATCTTGTTAAACAGATCTGGGAGCATGCTTGTTAAGTTATTTACTGTTGAAAGCATTTTAAAATGAGGGAGAAATATAGGATATTACATATCAAAATACAGATTGCCAATTTTACACATAATTATTACAATTATGGCTAAAGGCTAAAGTAATTGGGAATTTAATTTTTAGTTATTAACAATACACTAGTTTATTTACTTGCTAATTATTATCCCCAAGTGGATACAGAAAAGGAAAATGATAATTGTCCAGCTTGCTATGCCCTATTTTGGTTTCAAGAACACAAACTAGAAGGAATAGCTACTCTGTTAAGCTTAAACATATTAACAGCCTTTTCCAGTCTTTCACATCCTCCAAATGTCTTGAACTACAAAAATCTACATACCCAACATTCAAGGTGAAGAATTCAAACTCATCTAAACACCCACTGGGAAATAAAATTATTATTTTGGAGGAAACAGGACTGGTATTGTACTATTAGCCCAATAATCACTATAGCTCTCTAACAGTGCTATACAACAGAAAAAGTGAAGCTATTTCCTATATACAAAATGAGGCTGATGCAGGAAGTGAATAGTCCTGTGTAGACTTGCTTCACTATATAAACTTGCTTCAACTTAACAAGTTAAACCTGCTTGTGATTTGTTAACCTAAACCTACCACCACAATAAGTTAAACCTACCCATGACTTGATTTTGAAAGCATTACAAGCAGTTTTCCCAACTGCTTCAACCCAATGACTATGCCCTTAAAATGGAGGAAGAGGGTTCAAGCATTTTTGCTGCTCTAAAATCTTATATCTGAGGACTGACTTCCATACGTCTATGCTATTTAGGTTTTGTCAGGTGTTACTATGCAATATCTTGGAAGAGATTATTCTAGAGTGAGGACCTAAATTATCTGGTTTTGACTTTTCCAGAAAATCTGTTTGGTTCTATAACACTCACAAAGTGTATCTATTAAGTGACGACTCAATAGACGTTTCAACAACTGACCTTTTTCAGAAAATGATACAAGAAAACTCTGGCATTAATTTAAAAATAGTTTAAGGAATCCATAGAAAAGGAAAAAAAAGTTACCTGAATGGCTTGCTTCTCTCAAAGCCTTGTTGAAATCAGTAATCTGTATATTTTCATAGGTGTTCTTTATGTTCTCAACTCCAGCTTTAATGGGGTCCAGTTCACTGAGTACATTTGTTGTAATATTGTTGGCATTTTTAATCATGGTATTTGCAATTGTGATTAAGCTCTCTGTCTTATCTAGGTGGCAAATAAAGTGGCACATAAATTCAGGATAACTTTTGTCTTTTAAGATACGATAATATGTAAAATGCTCTCTCCTGAAATATACGAGGCTTATATTCTGCACTATTGTAAGTAACTATATAATTTTTATGCAGTTTTTTGTTTCTTTTCTTTCACTTAGTGCTTTTTTTTAATAAAAGAAAACATGGGTACAATAAATCCAATAAAATGCACATTAGTAGAAAGCCACATCACATTACTTACCTCTCTTTATTCCCTGGAGGTTATTTTGGAACTCACTAAGATTTCCCTGTATTGCAGTTTTTTTCCGTTCAGCTTCCTGAAGCTTGTTCCTCATAACATCAAGTGCTGGACTGAGATCTATAAAATAATCTACTATAAATCATCCTGACAATTATGGATTGCCCTCACTTTATTACTAATAGTAGTTTTACTATTCATGCTCCTATAACTCACTGCTTTCTGATGAGTGGTCTGTGTTTTCCTCTAGTTATTCTTTTGCCCAGATGGCCAGATCATGAACCCATTACAGGCGAATTCATTTCAGTGTAATCCTACTAGGCAAATTTAGCTACATTTAAATATATAGCTAATGTTCAGACTTTAGAAAAAGTTCAGAGAAGAGCACCTAAGATGATCAAAGGCCTGGAGGTTAAAACATATGAAGAACAGTTGCAGGATTTGGGTTTGGCTAGTCTAGAGAAAAGAAGAGCTGGGGTGACACAATAGCAGTATTCCAATATTTGAGGGGCTGCCACAAAGAAGAGGGGGTCAAATTATTCTCCAAAGCACCAGAGGGCAGGACAAGAAACAATGGTTGGAAACTAATCAAGGAGAGAAGCAACCTGAAATTAAGGAGAAACTTCCTAACAGTGAGAACAATTAACCAACGGAAATTATTGGTACTTCATCACTGAAGATTTTTAAGAAGACAGTGTACAGCCACTTGTCTGAAATGATACAGGGTCTCCTGCTTGAGCAGGCAAATGGACTAGAAGATCTCTAAGGTTCCTGCCAGCTCTATTTTATTCCAAATATGACTTTGGTTTGAGCTTTTTAGAAATATGGTTTAGACTATGGTTTAGACTAAAAAGGTAAAGACTGCAACGACGACACCATTAAAGCCAACATCTTTAACACATTCTTCGGCTCAGTATTTGTAAACAGCAATGGATCATGCCCAGTATTTCCTAGCCGTACCACAGATAACAACAATGATCTAATACATATCGATTTCACAGAAGACAATGTTGAAAAAGCACTACGCAACCTAAAACCATCTCTATCTATTGGACCGGATGGAATATGTGCCTACTTCTTAAGAAAGCTATCCACTGCCATAGCCAAACCTCTAAGCATAATCTTTGAAAAATCTTTCAGAACCAGCTCCTTGCCTAACCTATGGTCACAAGCCACAGTCATCCCCATCTTCAAAAAGGGAGACCCAAGCCTAGTTGAAAATTACAGGCCAATCTCCTTATGCTGCGTCACCTGTAAAGTCATGGAATCAATTATTAACCAATCCATCATCCTTCACTTAGAGACAAATAACCTACTCTCCAATAAACAATTTGGTTTCAGAAAAAAACTATCCTGTAATCTGCAACTCTTACACTGCAAAAACATATGGACGACACAACTCGACCAGGGCAAAGCAATAGACGCAATCTACATAGACTTCTGTAAAGCCTTTGATTCAGTGGTACACGACAAACTACTCCTAAAAATAAAATCCTATGGTATCTCTGGACAACTGAATAACTGGATAGAAGCATTCCTGTCAAACAGACAACAAATGGTCAAAATCGGGAGCGTACTATCAAATCCAGTACCTGTCAATAGTGGTGTTCCCCAAGGCAGTGTTCTAGGACCAACTCTCTTCATACTCTACATAAATGACCTCTGTGATCATATTAAGAGCAATTGCGTTCTCTTCGCTGATGATGTAAAGCTGTTCAATACCACAGACAATACTGCTACCCTACAAAAAGATCTTGACTATGTATCAGAGTGGTCAAACAAATGGCAACTTCAAATCTCAACAAATAAATGCTCTGTCTTACATATTGGCAAAAAAAATCAAAAAATAAAATACAAGCTGAATAGTCAAGATCTTGTTGATGACTCAAGCTCTGTAAAGGACCTTGGAATACTCACCTCTAATGATCTAAGTGCTAGAGCCCACTATAACTACATAGCCAAAAAGGCATTAAGAGTTGTTAACCTAATCCTACGTAGCTTTTTCTCTGGTAATATCACACTACTAACCAGAGCATACAAAACATTTGCTAGACCAATACTCGAATACAGTTCATCAGTCTGGAACCCACACTACGTATCTGATATTAGC
The DNA here is from genome assembly GCF_049901735.1 of Notechis scutatus. Taxonomy (NCBI): domain Eukaryota; kingdom Metazoa; phylum Chordata; class Lepidosauria; order Squamata; family Elapidae; genus Notechis; species Notechis scutatus. Next base: position 162,929,044 of record NC_142011.1, on the reverse strand, counting down.
ACAATTGAGAAAGTCCAGAAATATTTCACAAGAAGAGTTCTCCACTCCTCTACTCGTTGTAGAATACCTTATGCCACCAGACTTGAAATTCTAGAACTTGAAAACCTTGAATTACGCCGTCTTCGGTCTGACTTAAGCATGGTATATAAAATCATACATTGCAATGTCCTACCTGTCAATGAATACTTCAGCTTCAACCATAACAACACAAGAGCACACAATAGATACAAACTCAAAGTAAACCGCACCAAACTTGATTTCAGGAAATACGACTTCAGCAATAGAGTGGTCAATGTCTGGAATACTCTACCCGACTCTGTAGTTTCTTCCCCAAACCCCAAAACTTTAACCTTAGACTGTCTACTATTGACCTCACCCCTTTCCTAAGAGGCCTGTAGGGGCGTGCATAAGCGCACCAACGTGCCTACCGTCCCTGTCCTATTGTTTCTCTTATTCTTTTATTTTTCTTATATGTACCCATTTCATGTATTCACAACTATGTATACATTTATACTTATTATCTTGTAAACAATTGGCAAATCAAATAAATAAAATAAATAAATAAATAAAATATCAGAGTCCCTTTCCCAGATAATTTATAATTACTGGTAGTCAATGGAAGGAATCCAGTTCAAACAATTCTGGAAGTTGAAGTTCATACTTCTTATAGTTGCCAAGACTATGAATCACTGATATAAGAGGAGGAAACCACTGGATTCTACAGCCTCCCTTCTCTCACACACAACTTTTATTAGGTTGAGTTTTGTAAGATCTGTTTCTCTGAAACTCATTCTGTTGAAAGGCCATCTTAAAACAAAGAAAATCACTTTCACTACCAACTCCCATACTCTTTGTCAAATGTAGTGACTGTGAACTAGGCTGATGTGAAAACTTCCGATTTTTGAAAAGGAGTCAGTCAGTGGTAAATATATTATAACTTATTTTCTAACAGGGTCAGGTCTGGAACAATAATAGAGGATGAAACCCTAAAGCTTTTTATCATATTTTGTAACACTTGCAATGCACGATGTGTTGATGATACCTTGCAATGTCTTCTGTGTTTCTCGCGCTTTGTTTAACACTTTTCCACTGTTGGTTTTCAGTCTTTCAGCCATTCCAGATAGATCTTTTTCATCCACTATCTGAAAATGAAGCACTGACAGGTAAGAGGTTTGTACAGCAAAAGAAGTGCAATTTCATAATCCAAGCCAGCAGTAGCAGAATTGCTGTAACTGTTTTGTGTGAATTCAGAACATTTGGAACTGGAGGTTGGTGCAAAATGAAGCAAGTGGCCAAAAGAGGGCCAGAACAGAGCAATATGCTCCAGACCAGGGGTGGGCAAACTTTTTGGCTTGGGGGCCGCATTGACTTTTAAAATTTGACAGACGGGCCGGGTCAGCACAAGATTTTTTGGGAATCGCCCCACCCCACCCTTCCTCCCCTCTTCTCCTCCTTCCCCTCCCCTTGGAGGCCCCCTGAGTCAGGAGTTGCTACCGCCGGCGCGGCTCCGGTCCCACGTTGCCTGCGGAAGGGAAAGGCAAAAGGAAGAGCCGCGGCGGTGCTTTGCAATGGGAGCAGCGGCACCGGAGGCTCAGGCTCAGCGGCTCCTGGTTTTGCCTTTTCCTTCCCAAGGCAACGCGGGACTGGAGCGCGGAGCTGCGCCGGCGGTAGCAACTCCTGACAGCCCCAGCCGGACACCTGAGGGGAGCCGGGCGGAACTGCCTGTTGCTGCTGCCGGAGCACCGCCGGGTCGCCTCCTCCAAGCAGCCCGCCCGGGCTTCCCCTCCACCGCATGGCTCGGGGCCAGGCCCGAGGCGCCCGCGAGTAAAAGGAAGCCGGAAGTTGCTGGGAAGTTGCTCGGGTGCTGGGAGCAGGCTTAAAGTACCGCCCGAGCAAAGTTTAAGCAGCCCGCCCGCCGGCGGAACCCTTCCCGCTCCTCGGCGGGAAGACGCTCCAGCCTGCAAACTTGGAAGTTTTGGAAGACGCTCCAGCCTGCAAACCAGCCTGGAAGCCCCGGAAAAAAAGGGGGATCGGCGGGGACTCACCTTCGGAGAGGTCGCACTCGAAGGTGATTTCGAACTTCCAGCCGAGGCCTTTGCAAAGTTCTTTTCTTTCCTACCCGAGAGCGCTCCGCACTGTTTTGCAGCTTTGGGGGCCACGCGGCACAGGGCAATACGCCACGCCCAGTGATTTGTTTTCAGGGGCGGGCCGGATTGGACAGACCAACGGCCGGATGTGGCCCGCGGGCCGTAGTTTGCCCACCCCTGCTCCAGACGCAGAGCTATTACAATACAAAATCTGTTTCTTTTGGAGTTTATTTATCTCAGTAGGCAAAATCTCTCTCTCTTTATCTATCACATTTGAAATAACTTCCCTGGGAGAGAACACAATGCTTATCTCTACCAGCTTATCTCTATCTCTATCTGACCAGAACCCTGATAAATCTTTTCAGATTGCCTGATTTTGTGCTACCATTTGTTCTATTCATCCTACCTATGACTGAAGATTGCTATAAATTTCAGTGATTGTCACTATTATCTGTACTATTGTTACTAGATTATTTTTATGTAATGTTATTGTATGTCTACTTTTAGTTTTATTCATTATAGGTTTATGTGTTTTCCCGTTTTCCCGAAATGTGTTTTCATTTCATTTGATTTGAATCTCTCTCTCACTCACTCACACACTCTCTGTCTCCCTATCTCTTAGTTGCTATTTTTAAAAAATGTGCATCCCTCATAAATCACCTGGCAATCAAAGATGTTTCTAGTGTTTCCTATCAGAGCTATCATATAGCAATTATTTTTCCTTAAGAACTTGTTTGTAAGAAGAAGAAAGAACATGGGAATTACAAATGTAAGTTTATACTATCTTTTTCCCCAATAAATTTCATTTGAAGCAGAGTAATTATCTGGAAATCGAGATGGTACATAGGCTGATAAAGTCAAGACAAAAACTAATTAAACAGAATTCTGATGAATATGCTTGGTCTCCAATAACTTCTTCCAAGAGTCACATCAAAAACTACAATTTAGTCCAACTTTGGGAGATCATTCGAAACTGCTTTCCAGGTTTCTAGAAGCCAGGGGTGGGATTCTACCAGTTCGCACCTATTCACTAGAACCGGTTGTTAACATTCTAAGCAGTTCGGAGAACCGGTTGTTAGAAGAAATTACTGGCCTAATCCTGTAAGGAAGGCAGGAAGGAAACATTCTGGTGTTGCTTACAGAAACTGCCTCTCCATTAACCCTTATTACATTCTTGGCAGGACTAGACTTCCTGTCTCAGGAACTTCTCTGGAGTTTTTCCCCCTCCTTTGCTGGTACTTTGCTTGTGTGGAGTGACCATTCAAAGTTACAACGGCACTGAAAAAAGTGACTTATGACTGCCATTTTTCACACTTACGACTGTTGCAGCATCCCCACAGTCATGAGAGGCCAGGCGAGGAGATGCGTGCCTCGATGTGAGTGATATTGAGTTGGCCACACCCAGCCAATAACATGCCCACCAAGCCATGCCCACCAACTTAGCCACACCCACAGAACCAGTTGTTTAAAAATTGAATCCCACCCCTGCTAGAAGCTATATAAGATCTTAAGGTCTGCCTCAATCTGTTACTATCCTAAAAGTGCAATAGATCACATGTTAAGTTTGTTTATTTTTCTGCTGGGCAGGAAGAGGGTGGTCTGAAAGTAGTTCTACATCCATTACTTTGTCAAAATCAGACCAGATTTCCCTTTGAGATTTAGGCTTGCAGTGACTATTCTTTTCTAGAGGTAAAAGATCAATTAAAATAGTCCATTAACATGGATTCAGATGAGTTCTAGGGACCTTCTTATAGTTTGGTTGGTGCTCCTTTACAGAATTAGCTTTTGCTAAGATTGCTCTTTAGCATCTTCTCCTGCAGTGCAGAACACGGTCAGCCTCTTTGCATACATTTTACATTAAGGCAGTGCGCTCATTGAAGACAACTAAAATCCTGTCTTCAGAATTTATACAGACAGGCTCTGTTTGTACAGTTTGGCCTTCCCAAACAATGCTAACATCTCAGATCAACTTCCTTTGCTGAATTTATTTGTATTAAAAAATAAAGCAATTCTATAGGATGTGCATTTAGAATACTCTTACCGATGAAGCTGAATCTGCTGCACTTAATGCTTTGTTGGCTGCTGCTTCTGCTGCTCTAATAATATCAGAAATGTTCTCAAAAGTGGTAGCACCTCCCACAGTACAGGTCACAAGCTCATTCTTGCTGGCATTCTTCTTGAGTCTGTGGAGAGGAGGGAAGCCAAAATATAGTACAGGTATCAAGTAAATTAAATACTTTAGTTGATACTTTGGCTGAAAGAAAGAAAGAAAGAAAGAAAGAAAGAAAGAAAGAAAGAAAGAAAGAAAGAAAGAAAGAAAGAAAGAAAGAAAGAAAGAAAGAAAGAAAGAAAGAAGGGAGGGAGATAGATGGATGGTGTAGACCAGGGCTGTCAAACTTGTGGCCCGCTGGCCAGATGTGTCACACTCTGGCCACATCCACGCCCAGTTTAGCAAAGGGGGGAAAAGCCATGATACATCATATGACTCTGCCGTGACAATGTAAGTTTGACACCCTTGGTCTAGGCTATGCAACTTTATTAAACACAGCATATTTTGTATGATAGGCTAATTTGAAATGCTTACTGCCACTTAAAGAAGAGACAATCACTAACAATAGTATATATGAAATCAAAATGAATCCATTCAGGAAATAAATTATAAAAAATGGAAATGTGTATAATTTCATCCCCAATTATTTTGAGTTGGTGGAGGATGGGATTAATTCGGAAAAGGCATAGTCTAAACCAGTATTTCTTAAAGCATGGTTCAAGAACCCATGGGGACCTCTCAAAAGCTTAGGGATCTGCAGAATCAATATTATTAGCTAGATATTGAAAATACATTATTTTTAGAAATTTAAAACAATCTTACCCTTTTCATTATTAATTCGTTTAAAATATTATTTTCTTCATTAAAATATGTTATTTGTTAATATAAATAATGGCTTTAATATTGTTATTTTTAAACAATACAAAGAATAAATATTCTAAGAAGGTGTCAATTTTAAATTTTAGTATAGTAACTATTGATAAATGTAAACCATACAAAAAGGTTTTTGGGTCCTCTGTAATTTATAAAACTTGGAAAGGGTTCTTAGAGCACAAAGTTTAAGAAATACCGGTACTAGTCTGAACAAAGTAAAATGCTTCATACATCCTAAAGGCTTATATTTCAAACTGAAATCAGTATAACACACATGTAACTTTGCTTAAAGCATGCCCAGCAAGTTCAAATTGTCCCATATAGACATTGTCAAAAATTGGACTATCTATTCTTTTCTGAAAAATTAGAAGCATGTATGTCAAAAACTACAATCCTCCCAAAACGCACACCAATGCTTTCCACACCCAAGGAAGGAACAACCACATACAAAGGGGAAGAGAAAGTTAAAGAATATGGCGCAGCACCCAGTTAAGTGTATACATCCCATCAAAAGGATTGTCCCTATAATATCTGCACTGGGCAGGGAAAACTGCCTAATAAGATTCAGAAGATATAAGGATAAGGAGGATAACATAGGCTCTTCTCTCCAGCAGACTTGATCTGTTATTAGACCAACTGAGGCATCTGTCTATCCGCTCTTAAAATTTGCCAACTTTCTAAAATACCGGCCTCAGAATTTCTGCTCCAGCCATACTGGCAACATCATCACTGACTAGGCAACATTTGGGCCCCTCTTCAGGAAACCTAATTGTGCCCCCAATACCTTAAATGTCATTCATCTCTCCAAGGCAGTACAGCACTCTCCCCATTCCTCTTAAATGAGTTTCAGCATAAATATTTCACAAGAAGAGTTCTCCACTCCTCTACTCGTTGTAGAATACCTTATGCCAGTGATCCCCAACCTTTTTACGCCGCGCCCGGTACCGGCATCAGCTGGGCGCCGCCATTTTTGATGAAAAAGTGCTTCCGTGACTTCACCGGAAGCACTTTTTCATCAAAAGATGGCGGCGCCATGCTCGGTGAGCTTTTCCGGTAGAAATGGCTTTCTACCTGGAAAAGCTCACTGAGCGTTGCGCCGCCATCTTTTTTTGATGAACGTGCTTCCGTGAGCTTTCACCCGGAAAAGCTCACCGGAAGCACTTTTTCATCAAAAAGATGGCGGCACCCAGCAAGCCAGTGGCCCGGTAGGACTTGTTCCGCTGGACCGGTACCGGTCCGCGGACCGTGGTTGGGGACCCTGCCTTATGCCACCAGACTTGAAATTCTAGACCTAGAATACCTTGAATTACGCTGTCTTCAGTCTGATCTAAGTATGGTATATAAAATCATACATTGCAATGTCCTACCTGTCAATGAATACTTCGGCTTCAACCATAACAGCACAAGAGCACACAATAGATACAAACTCAAGGTTAATCGCACCAAACTTGATTGCAGGAAATACGGCTTCAGCAACAGAGTGGTCAATGTCTGGAATACTCTACCTGACTCTGTGGTTTCTTCCCCAAACCCCAAAAACCTTTAACCTTAGACTGTCTACTATTGACCTCACCCCTTTCCTAAGATGTCTGTAGGGGGCGTGCATAAGCGCACCAACGTGCAACGTGTCCTATTGTTTCTTTTATTTTTCTTATATGTACCCATTTCATGTATTCATACCGTGTTTTTCACAAAATAAGGCTGGGCCTTATTTTTTTTTGACCCCTGAAAAAACGGCTAGGCCGTCTTTTCGGGGGTGACTTAATTTCCTCCCCCACCTAGAGCGGCCCATACGCATGTACCTCGCTACAAGGCCGCTTCTATCACCCAACGAAAGCTCCCCGAAGGCAGAGTCCCCAGCTGCTTCAGGGCGTGGCATGGCTGCCCATGTCCCCTCGCCTTTAGGCAGTCTGTTTCGGGCGATGGAAGCTCCCCAGATGCAGTCATCAGCCACTTCGATCGGCCGGTCGAAGCGGCCTCGGGGCGAGCGCACACACACACACTCCCCTTGCCGCGAGGCCGCTTCTTTCAGCAGACGAAAGCTCCCTTGAAGGCAGAGTCCCCAGTCGCTTCGGGCGAGGCGTGGCTGCCCGTGTCCCCTCGCTTTTAGGCAGTCTCTTTCGGGCGATGGAAGCTCCCCAAATGCAGTCACCAGCAACTTCGATCGGCCGGTAGAAGCGGCCTCACGGCGGGGGGGATGGGGAGAAAACTTGCCTTTAGGAGTGCCCTGTAGGTAGCCTAGGCTAGAATACCCCGATAGCCGATAGAAGCTCCCTGAAGGCAGACTCCCCAGCCGCTTCAGGGCATGGCGTGGCTACCCGTGTCCCCTCGCCTTTAGGGCAGTCTCTTTCGGACGATGGAAGCTCCCCAAATGCAGTCACCAGCCACTTCGATCGGCCGGTAGAAGCGGCCTCGGGGCGAGCGCACACACACACACACACACACACTCCCCTCGCCACAAGACCGCTTCTATCGGCAGACGAAAGCTCCCTTGAAGGCAGAATCCCCAGCCGCTTCAAGGCGAGGCGTGGCTGCCCATGTCCCCTTGTCTTTAGGCAGTCTCTTTCGGGTGATGGAAGCTCCCCAAATGCAGTCACCAGCCACTTCAATCGGCCGGTAGAAGCGGCCTCACAGCGAGGGGAGTGTGTGTGTGCGCTCGCCCCGAGGCCGCTTCTACCAGCCGATCGAAGTGCACTTGGGGAGCTTCCATCGTCCGAAAGAGACTGCCCTAAAGGCGAGGGGACACGGGTAGCCACACCATGCCCTGAAGTGGCTGGGGACTCTGCCTTCAGGGAGCTTCTATCGGCTATTGGGGTATTCTAGCCTAGGCTACCTGCAGGGCACTCCTAAAGGCAAGTTTTCTCCCCATCCCCCGCCCTTCCCCCGCCCATTTCTCTTCACCTCGTATAGTTCTAACGAACGATGTAAGAAATGGCGGGGAAAAGCATGGTTTAAATAGGCCTAAGTTTTGGGGCCGGGGCTTAATTTCACCTCATGTCCAGAAATCATGCTGGGCCTTCCTATTGGTGGAGGTCGTATTGTTGGAGAAACACGGTAACTATGTATATATACTTATACCTATTATCTTGTAGGTGACTGACAAATCAAAATAAATAAATAAATAACTACATAGTTTGCCTTTCCAACAGAAAGGAACCATGTCCAATATATAATACACTTCAAGCAAGGAACAAACCATTCTGAAACAATTAATTTACAAAAAAGAAGACATACTCATCCAACTTTCTTGCCAGGTCTTGTAAAGAGTCGGCATACATTTCTGCTTTCACTACCAAAGGTTCCTTACTGGACGATAAGAACTGGCTCTTCAGTTTTTCATCCAGATCTTTCTTTGCTTCATCCAAATTGGCAGCTAGGCTTTCATATTCCTGGAATTAGAAGAGAGTTTTATGCACTGTGACTAAGATGCATTACATATCTATACGAAATAAGTGGCAAGTTTTTGTTTAATTTCTTTTATAAACTCCAATGGCTGCACTTTTGATTACATACAGCAGTTGAGCCAGAGATGCCTCTTTTCATATGTGAATAGTAACAGATCCTATATTTTGCAAGACGTTATTACTGTCTACAAAACCAAGTTATTATTGGTAGTATATTCTTATTTTATCATAATATGAATGTTATTTTCTTCTTTTCAGCCTTATAAAAACTTTAATTCTTTCAAATTTACCTCCTTACTCTTCTGGAACAATTCAAATATATTGTTTGTTTGAGACACTGATGCTTTAGCAGAATTCAGAAGATCCCGTATGGCACTCTGTTGTCTAGTCATCTCTTCTGTCTGTTTCTGATAGAAAAATAAAAAGTGATTCCCTTTTTAATGCAAAATAATGTTCTGTAGCATAATTACTACTTATACATTAATTTAAATATGATTTTTATATACTGCAACAATCATACACAGACATTTGGTAGCTCAAAACATCAAAAAAACCCAACAACAACCAATAACAATAGAAGTTTTATAAAATAAAGCTAACAGACAAACCTAAACTCCAAATGATTTGCTGTCAGCTCTTAAATGCTTTCTATTAAAGCTTTGTTTTAAACAGCTTCTACCAATACTAAGGCCAAACACATTTCTCATAGGAAGCAATTATCCAGAGGACTGGTTCAACAATGGAAAAACAACTTCCTGAAAATAGTGAAGGGCCACCAGTTACTCTCCCAGTGGTTGGGAAAAGTTAGAATCAATAAGATTGGGATGAAAGCGGCTGGGCATATTCCAGAAGAGAAAAGCATTTGAAAGTATGCAATTCAGCCAATACCTAACTCATAATCTCATTTGGGGATATGGTATAACATTTTTTTTAAAGGTGGAAATGTAGATCTGGTATAAAATGACAGTGGACCATGGGGTGTGAAAGTGAGGAGTTTTTCTCTTGAGCTATTTCCTAAGAAACCTCTTCAGCAAATAAATCATCAAATTAAACAGAGCCATTGGTCTGTGAGGTATGGGAATTCTCATAGTCTGGGAAAGAAGAGAGAGGTTTTCAAAACATGGCAGCTAAATAGAAGACAGATGTTTCAGCCTTACCTCTTAAGCGAAATGTCAATCCATTTGTTAGGGATTCGGTGAGAAAGAAATTCAAACCGTTCATCAACACTCCATCTTAATGTACTTACTAATAAACTAGGATTGATCCATACTTTTCTAGTTAACTAAAATTTTGTAACTGAATCCTTTTCTTGACATTAAATCTGATTAATGAGAATCTCTGTGATTTTTTTTCTCCCTTGGTCATATGCTGCTGTTAGGTGCTTGAACTACCTAATGTCTCGGTCTATATGGCCCTCAAGGATTTGAAGGAGCAGGTCCCTGTTCGCCTCTAATGTCCACCCACTTAGTGCATTATTTATTTATGCTTTGTCTTTCTGCATGGAGACATGGATATCAGGGTGAAGTCCTGTACCTAATGGCTCCTGCCCTTCAAGGACAACTTTGTGGCTGAATTTAGGCCCTAGGCAAGTCCATGGTCTCACTCTTTCTTGCCTGTTTTCAACAGGTAAGACCTCCCATTTAGCATTACTCTTTGAGAAGACTCTGCTTGGCAACCAAGAGCAAATGCTGTTCTGAATTAAATCTACCTTGCATTCACTGCTGAAGAACTATTTCTTTTACTGAACAGTGATGAATATCTTAGGTATTTGGCATGGAAACAGAACATGAACTAACAATTTTGACATGTCCTGGTATGATTGGGTCAGTCATGGTATTTGCAGTACAAAAAGAATGGGCTGCGGCTTGCCAGATGACTAAACTTTTGCTTAATTATTTATTTTAGATAAACTATGTTATAGCATATTAAAAAAATAAAATAGCAAAAAAAAAACATTAAAAATCTAATTCACAAAATCATTTACAGATGCATTAACATTTGCAATAGCTTTTGCCAAATTTCCCCCAAATTATGGAACTTTCCGCATTTAATACAACATGGATAAAGATCCATCAATCTAGATAGGTAAGAAGGTAGACAGGTAGATAGATTTACCTTAATATCTTCCAAAAGACGTTGATTTTCTCCATTTAAATTTTCAGCTAGCTTGATTTGTTCTTTTGCCTCTCTCAAAGATTCATGAAGATCATTGAGCTTGGATTCATATTCATTTAGTGAATCTCTCACACTTTTAATGAGCCCTTGGTTGTTTGCTTTACGCTTTTCTAGTTCATTCCTTATTCGATCTAGCACTATGCAGAATGAACAAAGCAAAACAGGAATAAATCAAATATCCTATGAACACCAGGTCCTTCAAGTCTTTTTGTCTCACAGTCTTTCTATAATTCAATTTCTCATCAAGAAATTATTTTTAGTTGGGTAGATCACCTGGCCTGGTAAGTGTAAATATAGATAAGAATTATCCTTCAATCCTATATATTTTTATCTTTATGTTTCCAAACTTTCTGTAAAGGTTGTATGACAACAAAAGCTCAACTCAAGTCCAAAACTACTTTCAAGCAACAACAAAGTACAATATTATTAAAGTGACTATTACCAGTTTTCTTCATTGTTAGACCACAACTTCCTTCACATCTATTACATACTCAGTGAGTATTTCCAGGTAAGGCAACAGTCTTTCTCCATCTATTCCCACCTTAATAAATCCAATCAAGCCCTTTCTACCAAAAACATTTACAGTTTACAGCTCTTACAGTGTTGGGCTTTTCCTTTCTCCTTTTCTGCTTCTGTTAACTGTTGGCCAAAATTGTGGTTTCTCATTTCATTGATCATTTGCTGAGCTTGCACCAGCTCTTTTGCAGAGTGTTTTATGGGCAAAGAGTTTCCTTCTGTAGAAGTGCCGTCTATCTGTCCCAAGAGAACTAAGACAAGAAAAACATTATTTGAATAAATAAGAAACTTTTACCATACCCTATTACAAAAATATGTGGCATATTTTTAAAGTAGGAATGCAAACATGAGCTCTTCAGGACAGTTGCAAGTCTCTCCAGAAGTCAGATCAATTTGTAGTGATAGAAATGGAAAATTGTTAAATATATGAAAAATAACTATATTAATTATAATTGGTTTTGTCTTATTCTGACCACTTCTTGAACTGGAGCCCTAACAAACCAATAATAAATCAGATAAAATACAGAACCTGTAAGCAGTTGCATATCCCTCTTTTAAATTTAAAAGGTAGAACTTTCCATTCAATATACTATAAGTAAAGTATTAATGACATCCTAATTTATCTCAGTGGATAGAAACTGCCAATCCACGCAGGCTTATCAAAACATTGCAATCTTATCCACGACTTCTCAGAAGTAAAGTTAATTTAGTTCAATGAGACCTATTCCTGAATACATGGCTCTAGAATAATAATATATCTCCCTTGACAGATGTCCCAAACTGATATTTCCATCTCAGGTTTTTTTATTGATTGATGGGTTATTAAGAGGATAACCCATCAATCAAAGGCAAGTCGTCTTTGGATGTTATGGCTATCATGAAGGTGACAAACACATCAATTTTATTGCAGAAACAGGTACTGAGGAGGACAGTAAAAAACCTTTTTCACTAAGAATGAGTTCAAAAACTGCTCCCACTACTACAGCATTAAGGCTTTTAAACAATTTCCAGTGATGTAAGCAGAAAATGGTTAAAGCCTAAATGAAATGTAAATATCTCTGTATGCATGAAAGAAAACAAATTGAAAACTGCCTGCTATGGTGCTGGAGAAATTAGCCAAGAATTAGTTTGGTTCGCAGGCTGATATAATTTTCCCACCCTTAATGTAGAAGAAAAGACATCGCTCTTACCATTAATATGGATGAGAATAGATTGGATCTTTGAAATTAAAGCTCTTCCTCTTTGATTAGTTTTACTAAAATTATTTAAAAGAGTCTGTGCTTTCTTGTGATTACCTTCAGCCTAAGATAGTGAGTTAAAAATTAGATAACATTAGTAAAAGTTTGATTTAAAAGTATTTAATCATATTGATTTATTTGGGTGCATATGTACCACTCTACTTCATTATCACATGTCTTGGTAGAAGCCAGTATAATTTGCTATTATAATGTGACTAATTTGACCAAAGGATGAATTTGGCATTTTTAGATATTCTTAAAACATTTTTAAAATGTATTTATTGCATAAACTTTACCAGAATTATTAAACAGATATCACACAAATATAAAGATACAAAAGCAAAGGAACTATTAAACATAAGTAAAACATTATAAAAAAATAAGTATTGATAACTTGTGAGAAATCTGCTCACTCAAGATAGAAACCAAAGCTTTGGGGGATAAGTGCAACAATGTATCCTTTTTTGGGAAGGGGGGTGGGGGGGGGGGGGGGGGGGGGGGGGGGGGGGGGGGGGGGGGGGGGGGTTTTTGTTGGGGGGGTGGGGGGGGGGGTGGGGAGGGGGGGGGGGGGGGGGGGGGGGGGGGGAGAAAGGGGGGGGGGGGGGGTGTGGGGGTGTGGGTTGTGGTTTTTGGTTTTTTTGGTGTTTTTGGGGGGGTTTTTATTTTTGGTTTGGTGGTTTTTTGGGTGTGGATGGGGGTGGGGGTTGGGGGGGGGGGGGGGGGGGGGGGGGGGGGGGGGGGGGGGGGGGGGGGGGGGGGGGGGGGGGGGGGGGGGGTTGGGGGGGGGGGGGGGGGGGGGGGGTTTTTGGGGGGGGGGTTTTTGGTATTTTGGGGGGTTTTGTTTTTTTTTTTTTTTTTTTTTTTTTTTGGGGTGGGGGGGGGGGGGGGGGGTAGGTCTCTTTTTTGGGGGGGGGGGGGGGGGGGGGGGGGGGGGGGGGGGGAGGGGGGGGGGGGCCATAACTCTTAAATTTTTTGCTGGGCCGTTTATTTTTTTAATATTAAATGTTCATTTCATTCAAAAGTTACCTCCCTTCTATGATGATCACCAAGTTTCTCACCAACAAAGAGTGACAAAGAAAATGCCCCAAGTCAAACACTTCTATAGATTTTATGTGTCGTTGACATTGACAAACAGAAATATAAAAGAAATGATACAATTACAGGTAGTCCTTGAGTTACAACAATTTATTCAGTGTTTATCTGAAATTAAGGCTTCACTGAACAAATCTTGCTTACATACAGTCCTTGACTTATAGCCAAAATTGAGTCCAGAAACTCAATTATTGAGTGAAGTGGTCATTAAAGAAGATGTCACATGACTGCCCATGTAATTGCTTCGCTCAACAACTGCAATCCTGTGGTTGTTAAATGATCATGGAGTTCATTAAACTGACACAGTACTAGATAAAGAATGTGGGATACCTCAGGGCAGGGAGAGACACTGAGAGCTCCACTGAGAAGCTGAAAATCTTCCCTGCTAAAATCCATGCAGGGTTTTCAGCTCCTGCGTGAGAGATGTCATGTAGACCATTCCTTAGGCCTCCCCCAACCACCTGAGGCACCTGCACTGCCTATCCTATTGTGTTGCTTCTTCACCCTCTGTTTGGATTTGGGGTCCCTCTCATCTCTAAGGGCTGGCTAAAAAAATGCCTGTCAAAAAATGTCATTTCTCCTTCACACATGGAAGGGAATGCCTTCAGCAGGATGCAGGAACAGGACTCAGATCTTCTGGATGTGAGCTGCATTTCTCCACCCTGCGCAATATGGACATTAGGGTAACATTTGGCATTTATTAAAGATACCTTGAGACATGTTCTTTAACTTTTATTATTCTCATTTTATATAAAGTCTTCAAATCTCAAATATGATTAGCAAACACAATTTTTTATTTTAAAAAGTCATGGACTGATAGCAATATGTATAAGTTTTAAACACTTACCTTTTCTTTCAGAGCATTCATATTTTGATTAAGGTGAGACAAACCTGTCTCCAGTTCATCTACCTTTGAACGCTGAGTTTTAACAACAGAACGAGAGTGATCCAATAGACTCTGAAAATAAAGGCAAAACAAAACGGGAATCAGCAAGCTGAACACATTCCAAATACAATATGGAATTAGGAAACATATACTGGACAGAAAAGCACTGGAATGAGACTTCATAAATTAGCTCCTATTGCCATTAATAGATGAAGAGATGACTAAATCATGAGATAGAGTTCAACAGCAAAATGTTACCCAGATGCCCTGAGACTTGAAAGACACATACTTTGACAGCAAGGAGGAGCAAGGAGAGAAGTGTTATAAATTAATCTGCAATAGGCCAGAATGCATCTTAAGCATGCTGATTTCAATAGATTTTAAAATCTACCAAATTCTGTGTAGGGCAATGAACAATAGTGGATATTTCTTTATATATAGCTGCAATTTTCTGTGAAATGTTGCCTTGTTTATTTAAATTTATAGTATTTCTATTTTGAAGGAAACTCAAAGGATATGATTAACATTTAAATAAAATCAATATCATAGCAATATATTTAAAATTATCAGGAAAAATAGAAACAATAAAATCTTAGCAATAGCAGAGCCAAACATTTCTAATTTTCTTATTTAGAAAGTTTCAATGATGTAGAAAGGTTCTGTTTTGCTAAATCAAAACAGAGAAAAGAATAGATAATTCTATCTGAGGATATTCTGAAAGGCTGCAATCAAAAAGATTATTTTGTTTCCCCAGCCTATCTTCAGAATACATGGGTAACAGAAAAGTGCTTTCAAAGATGAAATAATTCAGAAGATGTTAATATAGAAGAAGATAGAAAAGATCAAAGACTTGACTCCCAATCATGTATGGTGAATAGAATAGAATAGAATAGAATAGAATAGAATAGAATAGAATAGAATAGAATAGAATAGTGGGTTTCCGGTTTGTCGGGCCGCAGCGGTAGGGATTCGCTGAGCTGCGCCGATCCCCTACGCCGCGCTAGCCGCTTTGGGGCTCCGACCGGACGGGTGCGGAGCAAGGCTGCCCTGCAGGGGTAGCTGAAGGTAAGGGGGATCCGGAGGAAGGGTTTGGGGGTGTTGCAGACCCCTCCCTGGCCGGCAGAACCCCTTTACCAGGACGGTGCAGCGGGGGGGTCCGCAATGGCCGCCACAAAGAAGTTGACAGCCGGGCAAGTATGCGCAGGAGGAAGAAGAGAAAGTTATTGAAAGTGAAAGTTCTTCTTGGTAGACCCAGGGCTTTGAGATTTATCTAATTTAATTCCTGGAAAAGATGGTTTTTTGACAATGATTTCTTCCACAAGAGAAAAAAAAAGCGGCTATTTTGAGTGCTGAAAGGAAAGTTTACTCTCCTCCGACGGAATTAAGCCGGAAGGGAGAGGATAAAGAAAATATATAAATTTGGATCTTGTTGGAGGAGATGCCTTGAAGACTTGAGGACAGAAATATAATCTTAATAAGGCTTTAAAATATAGATTTGGACTCTTTTTTTTTTATTTGTTTGATACCACCCTGGAAGAGGAAGGGGGAATTTTGGCTTGCTTGGATTTATTGAGGATTGTGGATTTTGGGATTGTTTTGCCTTTCTCTTGAATATTGAAGGTAAGTTTGTGTTGGTTTTGGTTTTATGTAAAAAATTCGAAGGAAAGGAGGCATGTCTTTGGTGTGGCCGACCAATGGGTTTGTGTTGGTTTTCTCTTGGGGGGATGAAGGCTCCTCGTTGTGTTTCGGAGTCTTTTTTATAAGAAGAGTGAGGGTTGATGGGCAAAGCTTAATGATTTTAGATGGTTAAATAAGATAGAATGTGAAGGGTGCGCTTTTTGCCCATGCAAAGGAGGTAATGGGGCCAGGCTTCTAAAGATTTTATGTTTGTTTGTGTTTGTTTGTGTTTTGGATTGGGAATTGTGAAGAAGGAAAGATTATGAATGATTTGTTTGTTGTTGACCGTTTTGTAGAATAGAATAGTATTCTTTATTGGCCAAATGTGATTGGACACACAAGGAATTTGTCTTTAGTGCATATACTCTCAGTGTACATAAAAAGAAAAAAAATACATTAATCAAGAGTCAATGACTTTGCAGCTGGTATGACTCTTCTCACAAAATATCGCAGATATCTTAGGTAATAACACTTTATTGAACTTTTAAAAAATATAAAATAAAAAGGCAAAATATAAAATAAAAAGGCAAAAAAAAATTGAAGTGAGGAAAGTGGGACAAAGGAAAAAGCAAAATTAGAGGTATAGCCCAGAAGGAACAAAAAGCTGTAGAAAAGGATAACTTCCAACTTTCTTTGGTACAGGTATAAGCATTGAATATAATGCTTCTTTGAACTAGAGTAAAACATAGCACCCAGTTCTTCCATAGGTATAAACAGTTCTAATTATCAAATCCCAAGGCTAAAAGTACATTTATTTCCATTTCAATCAAAATTTTAGCACTATGCTTTTGACTAACTAACCAGAAGAAGGCAATATTGCTAAATGCTGCAAAGAATACATGTCCATGAAGTCAGCAGAAGTTGTGCAGGAATTGGGCTGAGTTAAATTTTAAAGAAGGCTTCTAAGACAGATCCATGAATAATACATTCCAACAGTCTAATCTGAGTTGGTTGCTAGAGTCTTTCTTTTGAAGTGGCATAAGAAAGAGTAATGTAATGGGTTTCATCAAAATTCAGAACCATATTCCAGTCCCATAAAAACACTTAATATGACACTTCTCTTCCTGAATTGCTTCTAAAGCATATTTCAAAAGTGTACTCAAGCCTCAGGAAAATGTATCCAATCCCATGGAAAGCCAGTTTGAGTTACCTCTAGTTGCTTGCTACGGACTTCCAGGTGTTTCATCTGGCCCAGCAGTTGGGCACTAGTGTTGATACTTTGCATTTGAAATTCAATCACTCGGAGCTCACTTCCCATTGTACTCAAATCTTCCAACAATGTGATTACACAACTCTCACAAGCTAAACAAAAAAGAGCCCACACAGAAGAGTTTAAAGTGTTCTTTTTGCATATTTTAAAAAAAGTGAAAACAATTATGGGACAAAAGATATTTTCAGAAAATGTTATCTGTTACTGAAACCAATAACAAAACTTTTGAAATGGTGTTATAAAACTGTTTGTCATACAACTACGCTGCTTGTCTGCACTATTTTACTGTTACAACCACCAACAAAGCCAATAAATGTAAGATGGTAACCAAATCCTTGAAGCCATTCTTTGTATATCTCTCATGTTGGTTTAATCTTTCCTAACTTGCTGCCCTCCAGATGTGTTGGATTACAACTTTTGGCATCCTCAACATTAACAGAGAGATTCCCTCTCACTACTGGGGGTTTAGATAACTTTTTTCTGAATAGACTTATTATCTACAAGAAAACACCAGAATTGCTCTTTCTAATCTCTCAACACATAGCTCTTTATTAGTGCTATACATATAAGCAAGCTTTCAGACCAAATAAAGTTTATAACTTACAATTACAGTCTTCATTTGGATCTATATCTTTTGGTTCTTGGCTTATGCATTCTGGAAATTAAAAGAAAAAAGAGAGAGAGAAATTAAAATTACAGGATGCAACAATTACAGGATGTGATGTTCTAAAATGTCAGAAAGCTGATAGTGTTATTGATGCCCTCTTCACTCCATTGAAAGCTGAACATTGTTATGCAGGTAAAAACATAGGTAGCAAGTTCCCTAGAATCAATATTGTAAAATATTATTTACCTACTTTTTCTCTTTCTTTACTTAATGTATATGCCTCCCATTTCATTCTCCAAAGTTGGAGGCTTACAATAAAAATATATTAGAGAGGAAGTTTATAGCATCTTGTAGAGTTCTCCCCAAAGTTAAATTTACACTTTGCTTTCTTGTTTTTCCTCAAGTAACATCTTAAGCTAATGTGAACAAATTATACCATAATATTGGGTCACACTCCTGGGCCCTTCAGAAATCCAAGGCATTGTTTACTAAGTATCTTAGCAGGCAGGTAAACAAGGTCTCTTGAACTTGTCCACTGATTTAACTCTTCGAGCTCAGAAACAAAAGATATGGCATTAGAATGCAAACATGGTAAAATATAATCAAAACATTCAACCAAAACAACCGTAATTATGGTTATTGGAATCACTACATTTAGAAGTATTTTGAGCTATTCCTGTACAACTTATTAATCAGGGAAGAGTTTGGGTTCATGCAAGTGTCCATGACAGAGGTCTCCAAACTTGGCAACTTTAAGACTTGTAGATTTCAACTTCCAGAATTCTCCAGCCAGCTATGCTGGTCCACATTGTGGCTGCCTCTTCTGCCAGTATGATTTCATTATCACAAGAGGAGGGATACTGGCCTCTCAAGGAGCTATGCTGTCAAAAGACTGCTGGCTGCCAAGTCTCTAAAAGACCTTTTCAAAACAGATTCCTCTTCCTACACCCCAATTCAGTCCATAGTATGCTACAGTGATTAAATACTGCAAAATATAACACAGGCAGTCCTCGACTTACGACCACAATTGAGCCCATAAGTTATGTTGCTAAGCAAGACATTTGTTAAGTGAGTTTTGCCCCACTTTATAACCATTCTTGCCACAGTTGTTAAGTGAATCACTGCAGTTGTTGAGTGAATAACATGGTTGTTAAGTGAATCTGGCTTTCCCACTGGCTTTGCGTGTCAGAAGGTTGCAAAAGGTGATCATAGGACCCTGGGACACTGCAACCATCATAAATATGAACCAGTTGCCAAGCATCTGAATTTTGATCACGTGACCATGGGGATGCTGCAATGATCATAAGTCACTTTTTCAGTGCTGTTGTAACTCCGAACGGTCACTAAAAGAATTGCTGTAAGTTGAGGACTCTCTGTATACGCAGCACAATACTTATAGCTTGTGATTTCTTCTGACGTCCTTATTACCTCATCTCATTAACTTCAACTTCCAAGTTAAAGCAATTTTGCAAGCCAAGCAAATACAAAATTTGAGGCAAATATTGCTATTGAAGATTAAGTAGACAGGTTTTTCTCAACCTCAGTAACTTTAAGATGTATGGACTTGAATTTCTCCAGCCAGGCTGAATACCGAAGTAGTCTATCACTTTTAATCACTTTTATCTCATGACACATAAAGAAGGGTACCAATTAAATATGACATGTCATTGCCTAATAGGAATGAGAACATCCAAAGATATGCAATTATAGATTTCAATAAGCTACTGCATGACCACACTTAAACCAAGGCTCAATGCACTACAGCAAAACCACAATGACATCAGGATTTGCTAAAGCAACTGCATCGAGACTGAACTTGTTCTAGGAACTGTTAATTTAAGCAGCAGAACAGCACTTTAAAATATGTTGTTTGAAATATATGTGCCCATTTATATAATTCTAGTAGTTTACATAATGGAATTGAGATAATAACAATGCTTTGAGACAGAAAGCATCATACTATATTCAGATAAAACAGGTTTCCTTACATCAAACATTTGGAGACTAGAACTAAGAAATATGTGCAAGTCTCAAAATAAAAGTCCGATATGTGTCCTTGGCAAGTAAAATTTTTTCAGATATAGGGCCTGGCCCTATGTCCTTCAGCTTGCCTTTGGCTCTGGTTGAGGAAAGATTCTTGTTGGCTTGGAAACAAGCCTACTAGCTCTTGTATATTCTTGTTTGGGATTTGGATTCCTTGCTTCAGCTCCCCACTTTCTGCTTTCTTGCTCATCTCTAACAGTTGCCTTTGACTCAGATTTGAAATGTAAGTGCTTGTGCACAATTAATTAATTAATTAATTAAAATGGGCTCTAAGTCTGATGTCTCCTCTAAGTAATACAGAGTGCATATAATGCATGCTGGGTAGCAAAGCTGTGGCTCTCTAGATGTTAACATCTTAAGAGAAATAAGAGCGCCAGCCTGGCAAATTGAATTCAAAAATCAAGACGCAAAGCACCAAACTCTCTAATACCTATATGTGTTAACTAGCAAGCACCAAGTAAATGAGCCACAAATCTGTAATGCTATGTGGGAATAATTTTGGGAGACTGGGCCCAGAGTTGCTGCCCAGGGAATGGTCATTCCCACACACCAATACAAAACCCTACATAAAGGTATCCATTAAAGGGACATTATAAGAATATTGTTGATAGAGCAATATTTTCATTTAGATAAAATTATATCTTTTTAGGTAATGTCTCAGATATATATTATAAAATAGTGTTTCTTTTTCTATTATAATCCATTAATGATTTTTTTTTCTTATATCAAACTTTGTTCTGATTCAGAAATGGCTAAACAAAGCTATAGAGAGACACATTATTGAAATCAACTGGAATGTTTAGATGAAAGGAATATTATAACTGATGCAATCATAGAATGTATTTAGGATTCCTTTAATTCTGCAGGTAGTTGTGCTGTTAAAAAAAGACCCACAGCAGTTAGGCAATTTTACATTTGGGAATTCAAATTAAAACTTTCAGCATCTTTCACTACTGGCCATGTTACTTGAGGTGGCTGGAAGTTGTAGCTCAGCAATATCTGAATATATTCACCATGTCTATTGTTCAAGTTTATCTTCCTTGAAACTTTGAAACAATTAACATTAAAATTGTACAGAAGAAATTCATAATTCATGTGGATATCTAAATTACCTAAATACAATCAGCAATGAAATCTGTAGGATGTAGGATACATAAATCAGGATCATGCTGTTTCAACATTAACTAATACATTTAATTACTTCATTAAAACCACAAATGTGTAAAACAGGTTTTTCAGATACAGAGGAATTATAGCAGCAGCCAATGGATCTTGGGACTTATACTTCAACAACATCTGAAGAGCTAGATTTTTCTCATCCTTATACTAGACTATCATTTGTAGCAAGAATGAAGAACTATAAGCAGAGAATTGAAAATATAACTTTTATTTGCACGGGAGATTATATTCAAATATTATATGATTTTCTTTTTGATATTATTCAGAAATATTTATGTCACTTTACGTACCCCCAGTCAAGCGATCACATTTTGTGAGCTGGCCATTCTCCAGGCAATTACATTTTTGACAGGATCTGTATTTCAGTGGATTTCCAAAATAACCAGGAGCACAGCTACAAAATAAATTAGTTAACAAATAAAACTCACAAGTGATCTAACTTAACTGACAATGCAACAGTTTCTGCTGGCTTAAAAATCCACATCATATCCATAAATGTTAACATTTTGTGTTACAATGGTCTAATCTGACCAAATAAAGCAAAATTTCAGAATACAAATCACAATATATTTGGCTAAGATAGAGAATAGATCCATTATGAACTATTCAAAGAACTAAATAAGGAAACAATTCTTAAGAAATAGCCAATAGAAAAATTAGCACTACATCCTAATTCTTTCCGAGTTTTTAAGAGACAGAGGAAGAACCGAATTTTACATACAAACCCAAAGCCAAGGGCTCTTCATGTATTAAATTTATTAAATATATAATCCATTTGAGTTCCATTACTTAGTGAATCCATTTCATCCAAAAGTTACTTGGTTACTACTTTTTAAATCTCTGTTCTTACTAGTCACCTAATTTTCAGGTAGGCTTATAATCATGTCATTCCAAACACATTGCTAAGTATTGATAGACAGGCTAGTGCAAAATATTAGGAAGCCTCAATATTATGATTGCCTTTTCTATTTTTAATTGTATCTCTAATTTGATAAGCCCTATAGAGACAGTACAGTCCACAAATATTTAATATCATAAGAATCTGTGCATATCTAGCTTTCTGGGGCTACACCTATACTTCATACAACTCTTCAGATTTAAAAACATCAGTGTATACAGTATGCATATCTAATGCATAATTGGATACTGGTGCAATTTACTTCAAAGAACATGAAATTAAATAGTCCTGAACTGGATGAATGGAGTATTCTGAAACTGAATCAAGGACAGCAGCTTATGTTTATTAAAGAGAGCATGTGTGCACATGTACATGTTTAGAAGCCTTGTAGCACTTTGGACTCCAGCCAAAGCATGAAAATATTGTCTCTGTTTAGAAAACAATATTTTCCAATATGTTAGTAGTTTCCAGTTGAAAAGATCTGTTTTAACTTTCCACATAGTGAATCAGTATTGAGACAAGTCACATACCTTTCACAATGCTTTCCAGAATAGCCTTCTTTGCAAAAACATTGAATTTCTCCATTAACTTCCAGACAGCCGGAAGCAAAACTACATAAATAATATAAAAAATGTAAGGAACATGAAAAACCTGAAAATAGCTTTTTTTTCTTTTAAGGCATATTTATGCAGTTTATGGGAAAGAAAAATAATGTAAGGGTCATGTTACTCTGTGAACATTGAATAAAAGGCTAACACAAAAAATTTCAGTCACAGACAAGTTGCAACTATTTTTGCTTGTACATTATTTAGGCCAAACTAGTTGACAAATTGTAGGCAAAGGCTCTTGCACCATAAATTTCTTTTAAAGTGAATTGTAGTTGCGATGATGCAGAAAATATGTTCTCTCCTGTCTCCTCCTCAAGCTAAATTCCTCCAAAGATTTACATTTTCACAACTCCATTAGGATGTTAGTATGGTAATTATGGGAATTGATGCCCAGCACATCTAGAGGGTACCAATTTAGTAAAGGCTTTATTAAGGTCATGAGTCACACTGCAATCGCGCTTTTAATCCAAGGTCATCAATATCTCACTTAAAATGGCTATTTATTTGTAGTAAATGCACTTAAAACTGAAAATTGCTTTATGATTTTTTTCTTCAGAGGAAATTTCTTATTTTATTTTATATGAAGATGTTCAAGATGAGTGATGATTATCATCTTACCCTCTGTGCATTGTCCAGCATTGTCCATGACGAGCCACAATGACACCAAAATTCTATCATTTGTGCATCATAGCATTGAATTATCTAATAGCTGTTCTCACTATCATAAAGACACAGTATTTTCACCAGGGCAACTTTGAACCAAGCATAATAAATACAGCTTCCCACTGTCAACCCAACTGAGTACCTGTTTGTGTAAGGGCAGTGACATTCCTTACAAAGTCCTTGACTGGCATCTCGAAAATATCCTTCTTTACAACGCTCACACTTTTCTCCAGCAGTATTATGTTGACAGTTCTTTTTAAAAATATACAGAAGGCAGAAGGTTAGCAGTGGTCTTATTTTTCAAGTTTATTAGTAATACCAACATGAGAAAATGATCATTGATATGCTGCAAGCCACCCCATATTTACTTTATTGCAAGATTGAAGAAATAAATTAGACCCAGTTAGTATCTGGCTAAAGAGTGTGTGAACAATTGTTTCCTGCTTAGTTCCAGAAGTAATGGCATAATGTAATTACACAGATGGTCACACATTATTAATTTAAAGTAGCAAGTGTTTTACAATTAAGATACTCTTGGTCAGAAGTGATTTAGCAGTTATAATAAAGTTTGCTTTCACCCAGCTTGTAGGTTCTCTTAATAAATAAATTAGACTGATATTTTGATGGTCATCTTCAGTTGTATAGATTCACTGCTTAAAGCAATGGGTGTTCACCAATAGAGCATTTGACTGAAGATCAATTTGTCTCATGAGGCTGAAATATTTTTACATTGATACAGACTGATCTATATAACTTGTTGATGCATATTTGTATTTATTTGTATCCTACCTGTATTATTTTTACAAATA
Source organism: Notechis scutatus (assembly GCF_049901735.1). Taxonomy (NCBI): domain Eukaryota; kingdom Metazoa; phylum Chordata; class Lepidosauria; order Squamata; family Elapidae; genus Notechis; species Notechis scutatus. Next base: position 162,905,029 of record NC_142011.1, on the reverse strand, counting down.
ACTCAAGGTGGTGAACATATCTAGCACATCTATTTTCCCCACAACAACAATCCTGTGAAGTGGGTTTTTAGAGAGTGACTGGCCAAAGTTAACCAGCTGGCTTTCATGGCTTGAAGTCACCACCTCCCACTTTCTTGTTCAGTGCCTTAACTACTAGACCAAACTCAAACTGGCTTTCATATTATAACTTAGAAGGACTGGAAAAATGAAAAGTTCTCCCACCAGATGAAAAGTAAATCCTATTGCAGTATTAATCATCAGTCCTACTCTACTGGTATTAATATCATTCCTCTGTCATAATATGCTAGTATTAGGCACTGGGCAGTGAGGAACTTAAAGCTATATGGCTTCATATCTTCTGCATCCATGTGTTTTCTCCTCATATGAACAGTTCTTAGTCTACCTGATACTAGTTGATTTATTTATTTATCTGTAAATTATTTCTTTGTCATAAATTCATTATTTTTTTTTATCTAAAGGAACATAGAGTAACACCTTATAAACTATTTTAAAATCTCATTCAATGTTCATTTCTGACTTAACTAACAATATTAACTAGCTATCCAAATAGAATGCATGCTATAAAAATCTACTGCAAATATGATACTTATCTAATATGCAGTATGGATAACCATTGGGGCTACCAAGTCTGGGTTGCAAAACAAAAAACAGACAACTACTAGATTTTATCCTACCATCTAGGAGCATGTGGATTTGTGCCACCCAATCTGGTAGCTCTGATGGGCATTAATGATACTTAGAACAAAACTGAAAAAGTTAATATTTAGAAAATTCCTCTCTTAGGGCAATGTACACTATCTAGTTCTTGCTGGTTGTGTTTGCTTGTTATGGCCTGTTCCTCAATCAAAATGCCATATGATTCACACCTATTTGGAACAAGCTAATTTGGCGAACAGCTCCTACATTTAAACTCAAAAAGGTTTATCAAAAAAAAAGTCAAGAAAAGTATTGTGTAATATCAAAGAACTCTATGCAGGCAATGAATAATGAGTAAGTATAAACAAAAAAAATGTGGGCAAAGAAAGAGGCTAGGTTGCAAATGTATTTACTTAAGAAAAAAGAACTTAAGAATATTTTTTTCAGTATACTATAGAAAAAAAGCAATGAAATGTTTTGCAAGTCTGTGGTATGCAAAAAAATGCACGCCTTGTCCCCTGAATAAGAACTTTTTTCAAACAACTATTGCCAGTCACGTTCCTTTATACATATTTGCTTTGATTGACTAATTTCAAAAGGAAATAATACCAAAAACCAACATTGCTGTGTAGAGATCACATGTCTGGGTAGGTTAACATTATACCTCCAGTTCCTTTCCCCTTGCTTATAAATTAACCCTGCCAATGTTTATTCTTTGGCAAGAACTGCTATTAAATTCCATGGCTACATTATGTATGACCACAGCTTAATGAGGCAAACAAGTGAAATGAAACCATCTTTAAAGTTGGCTTAACATCTTGGTTTATTTTATTGTTCATTGCTCAGATACATCATGAAAGCCATAATTAACACGAACTCTTCACAGGAAGAAAAGAGTAATACTATATCTCAGCCTATAAGCTAAGTTAACTGTGTGCAAGTGCAACCTTGATAACTCTTGTTAAAATAGAAAAAATATGAAATGCATGCAAGCATAGCAAGCAAAGATAATTCATGCTTCAAAGCTGACAAACTTCTGTGGACATTTTTGCTGTAATAGATATGTCAGTTTTTACCGTACCTCAAAGATGTTTGTGTTCTTGCAGACACAAGCAATTTATCTCAAAGTTATTACTGGCCTGAAGCAAAAGAAATTAATAAGAGCATTTGCAGCAACATTTGTTGTAAATACTTACAATACAAATTCCAGAACCATCCAGGCATCTATCTGAATTTCCATTACAACTGCACGGAACACACTTTCCCATAAATTGACCCACACTCTCACGATACAATCCTGGACTGCATTCCTGGTGCATAGAGGAGAAAGGAAAAGTTTAATAATGTTTGAGAAGTTTAGAAAATTCATTGTTTTAAAGTGATATTGGAAAGTAGAAGAAATTTAATTATAGCTCAGGATCACTGAATTATTAGTTAACCATAATACTGGACAATTCAGACTATTAAGTAAATCTTAGAGGAATAAAGAACTGTAGTCAGTGTAAGACTTTTTGGTTAGCTTGATTTCTCCCAGGAAGAGATTGTTATGCATAGCCAAGACTTATTTACACCTTTGCTTATTATAAAATATGACTGAACACAAGCAATATTAATTTCAAAGTCCATGAACTAACTGAACACTGAAAAAGTAATTGTACATATTAAATCACAGAGGTCTTTCATGAAATATTTTATGAATTCTATCACTATATTGATGATTTGATAGCATACTGTATATTTCATTTGTTATTTATATTTTGAGATATATGTGCACTATTCATTAATATATTTCAAGCAATCAGCAATAAATTTCCAAAGTATTGCTATGATGGCAATGTGTTAATTACTATGATGGACTAAAAAACTTCGGGAAAAATTCTATACTATGTTTTTGAGTTTGTGGAGAAAAGATGGATAATAATAATAATAATAATAATAATAATAATAATAATAATAATAATAATAATAATAATAATAAATGCAAATCCAGTCTAAACTGTTGGACTGTGCAATGAACCATATTAAACACTATACGAATCCATGTTCTCTCTCTGTGCATAAATACATGGGAGAAAGATCTCGGTGTCACATCCCATTGGACTTGTCTTTTACCTCTGTCTGATTATGGGATTTAACTGAAGTGCTGAAAGCCACAAAGGTTGCAGACCACTGGGCTGAGGATTGTCCTAGACTAGAGAAAGATAGGCCATTCACACACACAAACACATCTTAGTCATCTCATGCAAGAATGCCACATCCATTAATTAAAATGTCTCTGATAACTTATACATTATAATCTAGTAATAGATAATTTGTAAAACTAAATGTCTTTCATGAATTGAATGAAAACTGATAAAAACAATTCAGTAGAAGTTCTCGTCACCATTTCCATAGTTTTTGTGACACTAGATTATTCTCATCAAAAAAGGCAAGTCACTACCTCTAAAACATAGCAGATTCATGTATTCTTTTTGCAACCTCTGCCTTGCCTATAATTCTACTCCACAAGTGTCTTAGCACACGTTTAGTAACTAACTGGAACCATGCTGGATACTAAAGAAAATGATAAAGCTGTGTAGGAGACAATTTTATAGGGAAAGCTGCAGGAAAAACAGTTGTTAAGAACCCCTCCTTTCAACATCTCTGCTGCAAACCATCTCCGCTGAAATAATTCACCTATTAGATGTTCTTATTGGAGTTTAATTAATATGTTGATATGTAATATATGCTTCCATCTTCACAAACCATTATGTAGGAAATCACATAATGAATTAGTTGAGCAAGGAAATATACTTTCACGTATTTATTTATTTTATATTGTCGCCTATTCACCCATGGCGACTTAAGGCAGGTTACAAAATATAAAATCACATTTAAAACAATAAAACTAACAAAAAGAATTAAATAAATTAATAGTACAATATAACAAAATCACCCCTCACTTCTCACTCCTTGCCCTGGCGACAGCAGATCACACGAGCTATCCTGCTTTGGGTTCCCCTTATATACCTATTTACATGTGTAAATTTATGCAAAAAGATATCTTAAAACTATTAGAGATTAGCTTGAATATTAGTGAAACTTTTTGGTTAACAAAATAATTAATCCTTCTAGTATAATGAGACTTCCACTAGTAACTGGTTAGAATTTATTAATCTTGGTGCATTAAATTAATAGTGCATTAACTTTTGGTAAAATGTTTAATTAATGGAATCTATGGGTATAAATATAATAGGGCAGTGATAAATCTAAGGTCAGCCAGATATTTCTTAACTGCAAATCCCAATAGCCTCAGCCAAATGCTCAAATGATGCTAGAAGCTGCAATTCAGTAGCATTTGGAGATCCACAGATGTTCACTGGTATTTATCAATCAGTGCTAAGTTCAATGGAGAGCGAATGTGATTCATTTAATAGTTGCAATTAGGGATAGATCTGACATTTGTCTAAAAGCCATTTCCCTCTTGGCCAGATTGACTGGATTCACATATCTCATTAAGACATAATCCACCACTGGATTATGTTAGGTGTTCCATTACACTATCACAAAATCAAACTAATCATGTTCTGGCTTAACCCAATGACCATTTAACAATAAACAAAGTTATATGCAACAATCTCAATTCGCAATTTGTAAATGTTTGGGTAATGAACTGCCTTACAAGACACAATAATATTATAAAGTGTTTGCAAATTAGTAACTCTCTGTGCATGAGTATACTAGGCAATTTGGCTGGGAAAGCCAGTAGAATGGACATTTAAGATCATTGCAAAGATATTTGGTTAAACTAGAATGAATAATTATCAATAAAGACATAGAAAACTGTTAGGGACAATTAAGTAGGAATTAATCATTTTAAACTGAGTACTCAAGTATTTGATGTGAAATTGTCAAAAAAACCTGTTTTAAAACCAACAGCAGCCTTAATAAAACATGTTTTAAAAATCTGTGTAGAAAAGAAAAAAATCCTATAAAATGTCCATATTGGGAGTTTTTTACAAAACATATTTCTTAGGTACTGAACTTCTTATGTGCAGCAGCAGCACCACACCCAATTGAATATTAACATGTTTGCAGTCCACATTTCAACCACAGAGGGGGGAAATGGCTTTAAACAGTTCTGTTTTTCATATGTTTGGAACAAGGATTACAATCCTCAATAGCAAACCAACCATTTACTGATCTCCTCCACCGGTAGACTCCAGTGTAGATTATGGCTATCACGAAACAAATCAGTTTAGCCCCAAGGCTCTACTTTACATGCTTTCATATCAGGATGTTTTAAAAATTCAAAATGAAAGAACAGGTAGGGCAAGAGTAGAGAAAAAGAAGAATGGTTACCTGTCTTGGTTTAAAATCCCAGTGACCTTGTTGTTGTTGCCCTCGGCCCAAGAGCGGTGGAAACACTATCCTCTGTTGTGAAACATGTCCCAGACAGAGCCTCAGGCCTGTGCAAAAGGCTAGCCACCCAAGGCTGCACAGCTTCCATCCTGCAGCCCTCATTTTGCTGAGCCTTAAGCTGAGCTGCTCTCTCGCCCAGCCCTTGTTATTATACAGCACTTTTCCTTATGCTACTTCGTATTGTTCTCCTCTTGGCTCTATCCGTATGCTAGGATTTGCTCCTCCTTTAAACTTTGTACATGAGTCAGGTTGTACAATACAGAGCAACGCCTGATGTTAATGACCACATTGTAATTTCTGAAAATGAGCGTATCACTGAATTAAGGTGTGGCAGGCATCACCTTTTCCCTACCAAGCATAGTGAGACAGTACTAGACGATGAAGCAGCCCTGTAAATCACAGGCTGAGTAATTCTGAGGAAATATGTTGAAAGGGTGTGTTCCTTCCTGGAGTGTGTCTAAGTCTACCTTTTGGCTATGTATTTTCACTAGACTAAAGAAAACAAACCCGACCAGGTGTACTTAGGGAATAGGAAAAGCAATGGGGAAAGTTTAAATGCACACTTGATGCTTGATCAACTGAATATTTTATATCACAGACTTAAAATCATTTAAAAATTAAAACTGAAAGTGTTTTCAAAATGACTTTCAACAAGCCCAGTATTGTAACTTGAGAAAACTGAGACCGGTACAGGCTAATCTTAAAAATGTTTGCTTTGCAAAAGGTTACAATGCTGCCAAATCAGTAGTGAAATAATATCAAATAAGCAGGGTAATGGTAGATTGACATAGATAGCACCATAGAAGAAAGGAATTTAAGTGGTGCAGCTTTTTTCACTCTAACCTGATAAACTGCATCTTAAATGTTAGTTGCGTATAAAAATAAGGAAAGTATTGTGCATCTGGCATCCTTTAATAACTCACAGAGATTTATAAGCTATGATTAAGCAACTTTTAGTTTAGAGCCATACATTAACTGGGTTACATTATGATCGTCTTACGTTTTATTTTTATTCATCTATTTTTTTATGTTTGCCTACCTTGCTTTTTTTAATCACAATGTCTATGAATAAATGTATTTTCTACAACCAGTTTATGTGAATACATTACAGTTTTTCACTGAACTGGTAAGATGGTTCAAAGTAGGTCTCTGCTGCATTTTAAGTCAAAGCATTGTGAATAATATTTTCTCGTTGCTAGAGCCAAATCGGTATTGTTATCCTGAGTGATGTCTCATGGATGATGCAGAATAAAAAGAAAGAAAATTCCTACCTGACATGAATCACCCATATATTCAGGAGGGCAGGAACACGCCTCTACAGCATAAGCGATATCACCATTTCCTGTGTTCGTGGCTTCTTCCAGACCAACATTGCCCAGGGTTAACCGCTGAGTTTCTGTGAAGTAAAGACCTCTGATTTGTAATCCGTCTAGTCTAGACAGGACCATCATCAGCTCCTCTCGAGATACTAAGTTATTGCTGCTGGTGTGCCTGAAGTTCTCCTGCATATTCAAGATACAAATGAAATGTGGGTCTGGAATACATTGCAATAATCTTCTACAGCACAGGAAAAATTTTCAAAGAAAGACAGCATGAAAATCAGATGCTGGGAGTCTAGGGAAGAAGGTGCTAGAAAAATAATTGTATCAATGAAGAACTACAATCAGGCAAAAGAATAATATGGAAGGTAGAATCAACAAATAATAACAGAGCATTGGAAGCAAAATGTACACAGTATATATATTTTGAAAATGTTCTTAAAACAGTTGTCAAGCAGCAATAGCTCTTTGTTTATGCAAACCAATTGGAGATGTATATGTCAACACAAACATCTTGATTTTATCAAGCTCCTGCCCTAGAATATAATGTCCATCAAAATAAAAGTTTTTTGACCTCTTATTAGATAACTCTCATATCAATCAGCGAGAACCAAATAGGTTGGGTATATGAAGGAAAGAATTGTTGGAAAATAAAACTGTATAATCTTCCATTTCCAATATATTAAAACATTAGACAGCATTATGCTAGGCATGTATTGTCCACAGGTTCCATTCTTATTCTTTTTGAATAGCAAACAGCATTAAATGCTATTCATTCCACTTTTACTACAATAAAAGGCATTTATTAGATTGTTTCTAAAGTGCTTTGGAATAAGATTCAATTTCTATCTTCAGTTCTAATGCTGAACTGAGCCTCATATATCGAAATGTCGGTTTGGAATGGCCTCGATCTTCAAGTACATCTATAATTGAATGTAGAGTAGGATGCCAAATATCTTTATTTTTCAAGTCTAAACATGAATTACCCAAGCACTCATCTTGACTATTCAGGCAACCAGTGCAAGTTGTTGCTTAACTGCAGTGCAACACATTATTGTACCATATTACAGAATTACTGGATGCCAAAATAATCTGATGCTGCTCTTCTATGTTTTGAAGGAAGAAATATATCCATATAAGTAACCAACCAAACTAGCTTTACAATTTGGCTTTTGGAAATATTTCCCCAAAGTCTTCTGGCATAAGAAGTCCCATGGTAGCACAACAGGCAAATTTTTATATTTAAAAGATATAGCACTAGATAAATATGGTGTCTCTAAACTCTTTGATTATTACAGCATAGAAGCAAAGCAAGTGGGAGGAAAAGGACTCAAGCAAGTATGCAGCACAGCTGGTAATCTTCCAGGAGAGTCCCAAATACCTATTGCACCCAAGAATGCTGTCCCTCTTTCCAAATGCTGATCAAAAATGCTGTTCTCCCTTGCTGTATTCAAAGTGTAAACTTGCTATCTTCTTCTACAGCACATGAAGACTAATCTAGGGATCCACCCTGTGTTTTATTTCCCACTGAGAAAATATTCTCAATTATTTATTGAATAATAGGCCATTCTCAATTAGAACATACTGTATAATTACAATAGAAATTCTTCTCACATATAGAGAGATTCATTATGTACCATGTGCATTCACTGCACAATTAATGCATGCTTATAAGCTTTTTTCTCCAATAGACAATAGAATATTCTGAACTGCGGTCTTGGAAATGATTCTTAGAGCAGGAACATTTATGTTTTCTTTTTCTGATACGGATCAAAATAGGCAAAGATTTGATGACATAGTTTATCAAAAGTGAATTAACATTATTCTTACCTCAACTAATTGAACTGATCCATAATACAGTTTGTCTGGCAAAGGATTATTGGGATCTATATAGGTTATTTTCATCTCCCGTCCCTATGCAAAAATAGTCGAAATCCAACATCAGTAGAATATTGTACCTACGCACCAAATTAGCATGCTAATTAGCATCATTCAAGTTCAGGCATCATTAGCCACAGAATTAGCATCATTCAAGTTACTAGTTTAAAACGTAAGCTATCTTCTTACCAAGTGGATTTATCATGTGATTCAAAATGTAAGCTTTTTAAATGCTAGGCCAACAGTGTACAAAAAAGTTTGATAGCCACATGAAACAAAATATTGAAACAATATAATTACTTGCATATGAGGTAAATACCATATTTTTCACACTATAAGACGCACCTGACCATAAAATGCACCTAGGTTTAGAGGAGGAAAACAAGAAAAAATATATCAGGCGGAGCCTGAGAGGACCACAGAAAAGTGTCCTCTTCATGTGCCAGCTCTCTCTATTGACTCTTGCACTGCGGAAAAGAGACAGAAGAGACGAGCAATGACAAAGACAAAAGAGGCAAGTTCAGCATTGTAAAAGGACCCCGGTGCCACGACCTGGCTACTATTCACTCAAGGACCTGCACTAATGCACAGACATTTCCACCCACTTTTTTTTTGGGGGGGGGGAGTGTACCTTATAGAGCAAAAAATACAGTAATTATCGTGTTTGAATTTCACCACTTTGACATCATCATTTACAAATCTCTTTCTCCCCGCAAACTATGTACCTACTTAGGATAGTGCTTTCTGCATGATTATAGCTACATGTCAATGGAAATACATGTAACTAACAATGTGTAAACCTTTGTGTCAACCTTTGTGGTATCAGAAATGTTTTTTACTCTTAGTATTGTATTAACTTTAGAAATATTGTCAGTATTAATAAATTTCAACAAATAAGAATAAGGGAATAAGCATAGCACATCAGTTTGGATACCTACAAATAGAAATAGTGTGAAAGCCTTGTTTAGACGGAGATGAACCTGGAGAGTTTTTGGCATGCTGGGTAGAAATTAACAATCAATGTATCTGGAAGCTACCAGGCTGGGGAAACTCAGAATTAGGGGAAACTCTCAGTTCACATATTCATTTCTTTATTGACTATATATTTCCCTCAAGTCTTCAGCATGGGGGGTAATCTGCATTGGTAATCTCTCATTCAAGCTATTTATGAACACAGGTTCTTTCTGGAAGACCTTTAGACCTGTGTCTAAAAAAAGGTATTTTCCTGAGAATTAGTAGAACTTAAGGAACAAGAGTTATCAAAATGGCATATTCAAATAAAGACCTCTCAGACTTTCATATTTTCACATTTTGCCTATGCAGTAAGCATCATGTAAGCACAGAAAATAAATGGTGATGGGTAAATACTTTTTAAAGTTAAGATGATGCATTCATGTTTATATGCATTATTTGACTTACAATTATCTGTACATCTGGTCTTTTTTCCAGAAGAGCCATGCCTTCACTAGGTAAACCAAAAGATTTCAACTGATAACTTAAATATCCTCCATATGAAGAAAGCTAAATAAAAAATTACAGGAAATACAGAAATTGGTTTTTATTCTTTAAGATAATATTTAGTTTTCAGAATATCTTCAATCACATTTCCAATATTGGTAGAGGTCAAGAAAATTTTAAAAAACCTTTGTCATTAAAAAGTTTTTTATTGATGTACCAGATTGTCACTTGCTAGGAACTTACTTTGCCTGAATTCACTTGTTCTAAGTGATACTATGATTTGTTTGGTTTTGGCTTAGCATATTGTATGAATCCAACTGCTACAATTCATAAACTATGCTTTACAGTCTGCCACATGGGAGCCCACTCTGCATTTGGCTATTATAAATAAAATAAAAAAGATAAGAGAAAATAGTATTTGGAGATGTTAATGGGACAATTTTGAGAGATATTACAGAAAAGATCAAAATACCTTATTCCCCAAGTAAGATGATGGTGCCACCCAATATAAATTGTGCAGAAAGGGAGGTAATTCTTGGACATCAGCAACAACACTATTGCTAATAGGATTGAAAGTTGTAGGAATACTCATGGCATTACCCACTGCTTCCAGATGCCAGTTTCTCATGTCGGTGAACTAATAGTAAAATAGAGGAGAGACACAAATTTTATGCTTTCAAACTAAAATTTTCCCACAACACAAAAGTTAATTTGCAAGATGGAGTTGTTTCTGATAGAAACTTTTTCCTCTCTGGCTTATGTGAGAAGACTTTCTGATTCCTAATACAAACAAAAGTTTTCTTGCCATTATAAAATACTGGCTGTAAAATTTACCTATGGAGATCTGCTTCCAACATCACAGAAGGGAAATTGTCCACTCATCAAGACACAAGTTGTATCATAATGCAGTGGCACAGAGCATACTAATCAGTCACATGGATACATTTCTCTAACTCCTTCTGCAAGTTACCCTGCAACATGGAGTAAATGATGGAAAGCCAACTCCCTGATTCACAAGTGAGGTGTTTTTCTGAAGAAGCAGGAAAATTTCCCAAGAGACATTGGTCTCTGGGACAAGAAATACAATTTGGGCATTACAACTGTGACAGACGTTAACACTTCTCCTCATGGCAAACAAACAAGGCAACCTGGTTTTGCAAAACCTGCTGAAAGCTAAAGAAAAAAAATAGCTTTAAACTCAACAGGATAAAATGACTTTACAAAGAACAGCAATGACATAAAGACACGGGAAAGGGGAAAATGCATATTAAAATCCTCAGAACAAAGAGAGAAAACAGAACAGTATTAATGACTGATAAAAGACTTTCTGTCATTCTTTTTTTAATGTTAAAAGTAATGAATGCTTTTGTAAATTTCTCTCTTAGAATGAACAGCTTTAGAATCTGGAAAGCCACTGCTGTTTTGTGTGCAGTCAGTTCAATTCCCTGGCTACCCTACAATCAGAGGTCTGGTGCTCATTTCAGCCTCAGTCAAGCTTTGCTTTTAACATACAAAGCAAAATTCCAGTCACAGATATTTGGCTATCTGATCTATCTGATCTCCAAAGGGGGGGAAATATATGTAGCATTGCATACCTTGACTCTATGTTTATTTGCACTGTGGCAAATATTGGTGGCTCCAAAGCAAAAGCAAGTAGTACAACCTTTGGGATTAGCAGGGTCCAGATAAAACGATCCTGAACGGCACATGTCACATTGCACCCCTTCAACATTCTCCTGTAAGTCAGTTGGAATAAATCATTAAATGTTTCCACTTAAAACTTTGCAGTAATAGAGAGAGAAAAAAATAGCTGTAAATGTTCAAGACAGTTTCTCCATGGTCTTTCAGTACTCAATAGCACAGTTGATACTAAAATTATCTCTTTTGTAAGGAAATTTTTTAAGTACAAAACAGCCAATTGTCAGTTTAAATAAGGGGACTTCCACACAGACATCTTTGAAGTCTGCTGACATAAATGTTATTGCTGTGTGACTTAAATGATTCACGCTGAATGCACCCAATATTTTTGATCAAATCATGAGAAATCAAAAATCTATTTCTGATCAGCATGAATGCTTCTATTCTTTTCTGTTTCCATATTATCCTACATATTATCCTATTTTTAAAAAAATACACATTTGCATGTAAATAAGCCTTTTACCAATAATATATATATTTTAAGAGACATATTTATAAATATACTCAAATGCTTTTTGAACTAAGAATTCTGGAAAATTATGAAAGTCGATAATTACATTCTCCTCCTATCCTTAGTTCCAAAAGGACAGATCATTCAGTTAACAAGAAAATTTAAAAAGGCCAAAGCCTTCCTGCATTCCTAGTAAAAATGTAGACTATAAAGACTGTTGTGAGAAGCCTGTCTACCTCACATATTTGATAAATGCATCACAGAGCGTTAATAATACCACAGCATTTGTGTCAAAGCGCACTTCAGTTTTTTGCTTTGATTATGATCATATTGCAACAATTACAGTTATCTGAATGGAAAATAAATTGCATTGTACTGGTATTATACACAGATGAAGGATTTTATCAATAGAGGAAGAAAATTGATGCTGTATCCATCAAGAGCCTTTTTGATATAAAACAAGTGGACAAGGTATGCCAATAGAAATAAATAAATGTGGTGCTGATTGATACCCAATCACTACAATTCTTGGAAAGTTTTCTGGAAATACTATAATATTCTGACAATACTTAGGGCATCAAGTGAACAATTCATATATTCAGAAGTGTTATTAAAATGTGGGATCACAACTAAATAATACTGATTGGCAAGTTGCTACAAACTTAATTCCACACTCAATGAGCCCTCAGTATTTGATCTCTCAATGAAATAGGTACCTAGAGTGAATGTTGCAATATATTTCTCTTTATTCAATTGACAAAATAGGTTGGGTAAGATGCATGCACTGCTGGAAAAGCAGAAGTATACAAACTGGTCAATAACTCTAGGAGACTTCCTAGAAATATTTTGTTTACAATAACAGAGAATTTATAAACAAACCCATTCAATGTTTTCTTAATAGTTCTTCCACATTCCTATTAAATGCAGTTGAAGAACTGAGATGCAATCTGTGCTCAAAAATCAACTATTTTCACAATCTAATTATAGATCTATACAATCTACTATACTAAAACTTCTAGAGACATATGTCTACATATATTATTTTTAAAGTAATTATGAGAATGAGAATTATTTGAATAAGGAAGTTGAATAAGGAAGGACACATAAAATAATCACACAAACTTTGAAATGTCAAAGCATCTGACCTTACAGAGGCAAACTCCAGTTTGTGGATTGCAGATGTCCCGTTCTGTCCCTCCTCTGTTACATTTACAAAGTTTACAGTTGGGAAAACCATAAGAACCAGGAGCACAATGATCACACTGCCGCCCTGCTATTCCTGATCGACATCTTGAACAACAAAACAAAGCCCAAAAGTCAGTTCTAAAAAGGGTTGTTTTTTTCTTCAGGAGATCAGATTGGTGTATAAAACTGATTTTATGTGATAGAGTAATGGATGCAGGGTTAGAATTAAGGCTATAAAAATAAACCTGCCCCAAATGCTGAGTGGATCTTCATTCCTTAAAGACATTATCTTACTAAATTTTGCATTTCTTTTCCAGTGGCTAGCAAATTTTCTTTTACTTATGCCAAATGCCAAAAACAGATATGATAAAGCATAAAGGTATACTGGATGGTAAGTTTTGATATAACAAAAATATAAAAAATTATAACTTAGGAACATAAAGATTGGAGACCTAAGTTAGCACTGAATTAGATATTACATAGTTAGGTATGTTGGAAAATGACATTGGAATAGGCAACTACACCACCTTCTTTCCAAATATATTGTCTCAGAGAAAATCAAATGTCAGCTCAACCATAAAACAATCAGAAAAATCAAGAATATTGATGGGCTGAAAAAATACTAGAAGGGCTCTAGAAACCAAGGATAGTTTAAGATAAACCCCACAGCAATAACCCTCAAAAAATGTTCGTGAATTACTCATGTTTGTAATTCTGCCCCACCTCCATTTAACAGATTGGCCCTAACCAATTAAATATATAGCACTCTGTTATATCTCTGTTATATAATGAAATGCGTTGCCACTGTATCAAATCTCATTTATGTTTTAATGTTTATAACTACATGGAAGAATTTCATTCATGCCCCTTTCTATTTCAGCTTGCTACCTACAGTACTGAAATAAGCAATTTGTTGTTCAATAAACCAACTGTTCAATTTAAAATGAAACCTTGTCAGAGAAAGTTTTCCTATAATTATAAATAATTACTAAGTAGTACAGAATAGCAGTATAAATAGCACTTAGACTTATATACTTTCTATTTCAGCTTGCTACCTACAGTACTGAAATAAGCAATTTGTTGTTCAATAAACCAACTGTTCAATTTAAAATGAAACCTTGTCAGAGAAAGTTTTCCTATAATTATAAATAATTACTAAGTAGTACAGAATAGCAATATAAATAGCACTTAGACTTATATACTACTTTACAGTGCTTTATAGCTCTCTCTAAGCAGTTTTATAGAATCAGCATATTGCCCTCAACAATTTGGTTCCTCATTTTACCCACCTCGGAAGGATGGAAGGCTGAGTCAACCTTGAGCCTGGTGGGATTCAATCTGCCAAATTGCAGGCAGTCAGCAGTCAGCAGAAGTATCCTGCAATACTTCACTTTAACAACTGCACCACCGTGGCTCATAGAATAGAATAAACTATTATTTTTCAGCTCTCTGAAGTAATTGGATCATCATAGAGCATCCTACTATAAAAAGATCACTACATATGAAACACTCTCAGCTTTAGGATAAGAGCCATCCAATTCTTTTTATACAGAATTATAGCAAAATGCTAAAACACAGATATTTTGTCAGTAAAAGAGTATAGGTAATGCAGTGTTTCTCAGTCTTGGCTAGTTTAAGAAATCTGGACATCAACTCCCAGAATTCTCTAGTGACCATGGTGTGGGATTTGAGGCATTAAAGTCCAAACATGTTAAAATTGGCAAGATTGAGAAACATTGAGCTAGAGTGAATGTATGTATAGACAAGATACATAGCTAGCTACATAGATGAAAGATAGAATCGGCTCTTAATCTTGTCCCTAACAAAACACCCTGTAAACATTGCTTCCTGTTCCAATGTTACCCCTTTCATTGTATGGGAGAACAACAACTAAAATGATACTATCTCTGGGAAGTAAAATACATCAGTGCTGAACAATGGAATGGAGTCAGTAGCCACAGTCCTTAAAAGCAGCAATGCCCATGTTTCATGCAGAACATCTCAAGAATTAACTTTCTGGAATAAAATCCCTGGTAAACCACTCTCAAAAATCAGCTGAAGGATGTATGACTAATAATAACCGATTGACCTAGAGTAATTAGTGAATTCTGCAGTCTAAAATTAGCATCCTACTGTGCAACAAAGGGGATAAAAACCATTCCATCGTAGAAATACTTACATACCTGCACTGTCCATCAATTTTATTACATTCAGGATTCATAGCACTGGTAACTCCTTTGCTTGAACAATTGCACTTTTCACAGCCAGTAAGTGGATGATATCCAAAGTGCAACCTCACACACGCTTCACATCTAGGCTTAACAGTTTGTGGGGGACAAATACATTTCCCAGTGATATCATCACAAAGACTCCTTCCACAGCTGCAAGCTGGGAATAAGAACATAAATTATTTCATATTCAAAGAATATTTGAATTACATACATTGCTCTTGTTGGAAAAATAATCCATTGGAACTTATTTTGCCTCGTTACAAAATTCTTTGAAAAATTTGATCGAACATACGTATGCTCAACCAATAGTAGTCATTTTTATCAAATACATGGCTCCCTCTACAATGTTATGTAAATAACTGCAAAAGCTGCTTAACATAATTGAACAAGAAATAATACATTAGAGATGAATCTCAAATACTTAATAATATCTGAATGATCACATCTCAGTTTAAGAAGCTGAGATATGAATGCATGTTTTCTACATCCAGGCATTCTTCTTGGCTCTTCTTTACATCCAAACAAAGCAGGAAGTTTTCAATGAATAACTCTGAGCAAAATCCTTAAATTGAAAAGGAAATCAACAACAAAATAAAATATTTGGTTTTTGGGCAGCATTATAAAAAGTGGGTAATCTCTCCCATGTGGAATGGCTACTTACGTTTGCAGAATGGAAATCCATAGTAACCTGTCTGACACCTGGTGCACTGGCGACCGATGATGTGTGCTCTGCAGTTACACTGTCCCCCATCAGGGTTGCAAGCAGCGCTGGTGGCACCCTTTCTGTGACAATTGCATGGCAGTGCCCCGTCATTAAAAGCAGCCACCAGTGATCGAGCTGAATTTCGACAAAATTCTGAGGAATTGCCAGGACTGTAAAACAGAAGGATAGAAGGATAGCACATCTGAGTTCCACTATTAAAAAGGCTATGCCCATTTTAATTTACATTTATATAACATGTTTATTTAGTATGCTTTTAGCATAATCCACCTTTCTTTTTATGTATATTCGGTGACTTACACAATGTGAAAACTGTTTCCACCACACTGACTGATGAAATCTGTTGAACGAATCACACTGTCTTTATGAAGAAGTGTGTAGTTGTAGCTATGTGCTGGAACAACCAGGATATACTCCTTTAAAATAAAATAAAATTGCATATTTTAGAAAGTTAAATATTGATGCAGTTTCCAGACAGTTTCCATGCATTTTAAGGTTGTGCACACATGTATGAAAAACACTTGCATTGCACTTAAGTCCTAAAAAGGTAAAAAACTTAAAATGCTTATTTAATATTTATTTATTTAAAACGATTCTAAATCTTTACATAATTATATTAAATAGTCATATAATTATGAAGGAGGGAATGTCCATTTCTAAATGGGGCTTGCCTTTGTCTCTCTTATTCTTACAGCTCCCTGGGTCCCTTCTCTTCCCCCCATTATTAGGAAGCGTCTGCCCCAGAGCAAATCTTGAAAGGGGAATGAAATTACTTCCCTCTCTTCTGTGAATAGTAATAATTTCTGCTCACATAAAATTGTGTTCCAACCAATAAAGCACACTTTTCAGATGGTCACTTTAGAAACCAAGAGTAGTGAGTATATTTTACCTGGGTAGTATTTTGGGGTGGTACAAAGACAATAAATGATTTCAAGATTTTTGTGAAAGTAATGAAAAAATAAATGTCAGAGAGAAGATGAAGAACAACACAAACGAGAAACGTCTGCCCAGAAGTAGAGTGATTTTGAACAAGGTCTCTGAAAGAGTATGTAGAATTTCAACAGGTTATGAAAAGAAGACCTTTCCAATGTATAAAGGTAAATGTAAAGGTTTCCCCTGTCCAGTTGTGTTCATCTCCATTTCTTAGCAAGGGAGTCAGCATTGTCCAAAGACATTTCCCTTGTCATATGGCTAGCATGGCTATATGCCAAAGGTGCACAGAATGTTGTTACCATCCCACTAAAGTGGTACCTAATTATCTGCTTGCATTTGTATGCTTTCAAACTGCTAGGTGAGCAGGAACTGGGGCAAGCAACAGGAGCTTTCCTCGTTGTGCAGGATTCGGGTCTCAAACCCAGGCTGTCAGCTGACAAGCTCAGTGCCTTTAACTGCTGAGCCACCATGGTTCCCTCTAATATATACCCAAGCTCAAATACATAATAATATTTTGAATTGTTTTTGAAAACTTGTAATGCAGTTGGAAACTAGCAAAATGTGTTACTGGCAATCTAATCCCAATTAGTAGCTTAATAATAACTAGACACCTATGACATGTATGGACATTGTTTTAGAAATATTTCCTTAGTTAAATAGAGAAAAAGAATGGCCACTGTTGGACAAAAAAGTATTGGGAAGAAAAGCAAATTCCAATTCCCTGTGGCCTTCTCCACTGACTTTCCTTGTGGGAAGTTGGTAGGTAGTATCTTCCTTCCTTCCTTCCTTCCTTCCTTCCTTCCTTCCTTCCTTCCTTCCTTCCTTCCTTCCTTCCTTCCTTCCTTCCTTCCTCCCTCCCTCCCTCCCTCCTTTCCCCAGCAGGCAGGTAAATAATTGCTGCCAGATGAGGGAGGAAGCAAGAGAGTGAGCTAGTGTCCAGTATGATGCAAGTATTGACGGGCTGGCAAAGAATGCACGGTACTGGAGACAACGTGCAACCTTCTCTGCCATGTTCTCCCTTTACTTTTTCTCTGCAAGCTTTCCACGAACAAAAACTATGTTATTGGGAAGGTGGCAAGGAGTGTGAGCAATCACATTAATTCCTTCTGGCTTCCCCACTGACTTATGGGAAGCTCTCAAGTAATGAGGATCACATGGCCAGGGTGACCACACCAGGCATACTATGATGTTGAAGTGGCAACAACTTCTCCAAATTTCATTCCCACAAGATTCATGGGTCACAGTATTCTGTAAGTTAGCCCATTAATAATTCTTGCCCTTTGCTTTCCAAAATCATCTAATTAAAGGTTACAAACAATCCCACAGGCAAGTTTTACCAGTAGTATATACAGTATTGAACAAAACATAGTGTTGAGCAATTTTTGAGGCCATATTTTGTGCAACATAGTGCAATAGCCCAAATCAATTTTCTCTAACTCAGGACCCTCCAAGATATGTGGAGTTACAAGTCCCTAGATTTGCAGCTATCACAGCTACTGATCATCATGGCTAGGAACTCTTAATTGCAGTTTTACACATTTGGCAGGATATGGAAGGCCAGTTGAAGCTTTAGCTTACCAGAGCATAAGTAAATGTAATTGGATAGTCTCTATCTCAATTAAAAATTAAGCAGTTTTTAAACTTACCAATACCATTGTTCTTTCATTGGGAATTTTCATAGTGATTGAGATGTCATGTTTAAGGATATCAAATTCAATATGATTTTCAGACATTAGCAGACTTCGACATCCGGAAATATGTGGACAAAATGAAGCATTGTAAGAACCTAGAACAGGTAGAAAAAGTGGGATGAGGACACATCTAATCTATGAAAACTCAAATGTCTGAAAAAAACTAAAACATTAAGTCCAGGTTACCTGACCAAAGTTGTCCTCCATCCACTAATATTTGCACTGAAAATGTTGGATTTTCTGGCTGGTAAAAATGTATGATAAACACATATCGGCCTATATGTGGGACTCTCCCATTCAGGATAATTTGGTTCTGTTAATATAAATATGTGGAAATTAATATATTGGTCATCGCAAAGTGAACACTGAGCATTATATTTGTACACTAATTTTTCCTTGATTTAATACGAAAATGATGTGAAAGACATTTGATGACTTTAATGAAAAAAACTTTTTGACCTACTTATGTCTGAACCCTCTCTTTCCCAGGAAATTACTTAAAACTAAAATAGAACAGAAATAAAACAACCTGCTCATCAAGTGTGATATTTCAACTATATGGTTCTTCAGCTATTTTTAGAAACTGTAAATGACTTCAAGTAGTTGCAGCTTGTGAAGAAAAAAACATAACAATTCACTACTCTTTTTACAATCCTCTACAAGACTATAGAAGCTCATATTGTAAATAAAAGTAATCTATCAAACACCAATATAGAGCATTCTCAGTTTGCTGGTAAAGCTCCATTCTTTGTCCTCTGTTAAACTTCTTCCTTTAGCTACTCTAAACATGGTTGATATTTCCCAGAAATTTGATATAGTGTGGTTCATAGTAAAATTTTATTATAAACTAAGCAATATTACTGGTAGAAGATTATAGTCCTTTTTTCCACTTTCTGAAATTTCAACTTGGTGCCTTTTTTCCCCCTTTTTAGCTCAATCAGCATTGATAAAGAGTGAGAGTTCAGCCTATGGCTGACTTCTTGTGACATGCCGCATGGCTCAGTATTCTCTCCACTCCTGTTTAGTATCTGCATGAAGCTGATGGCTGAGATCATTCACTATCAGAGGCTGAGGTGTCATCTCCACCACAGTGATCCAAGTAATGCTGTTGCTGCCCTGTCTTGATGACTGGAAGCTGTGGGGAGCCTGGAGAGGGAACAGACTTTGGCTGAACCCTGGCAAGACTGAATGGATTTGGGTACATGGAGCTTCAAAATCCAGGACTTTAATTACCTTAATTCTGGATGGGGTTGCACTACTCCAAATGGACCCAGTCTGCAACTTAGGGGTGTTCTGGAGATGTGATTTCTGTTCAAAGAGTTTGTGGCAGTCATGGCTAGGAAAGACTTCGAACAACTTTGTGTTGTGAACTAGTTGTGGCCTTTCCTGGATTGGGAGTCCCTACACTCAGTCATTCAAATCCTGGCCATCTAACATTTGGATTACTGCAATGCACTTTACATGGGGCTACCTTTGAAGGGCATGCAGAAGCTTCAATTAGCATAGAGGGTTGCCTGGGCAGTTCTTGGGTCTCCTAAGGTGGCCCATGTTACCTCACTGCTCCATGAGTTGCAAAGATTGCTGGTTTGCTTCCAGGTGTAATTAAATGTTAGTTATTACCTTTAAAGCCCTGCATGGCATGGGTTCAGGATCCTTGAGGAACCATCTTATCCCAATGGGACTGGCCTGCCCCAACCACACCAGCAGAAAAGGCATCTGCAGGCCCCATCAGTCACGGATTTTCAACTGGCGGGATCCAAGAGAAGACCTTCTCTGCTGTGGCTTCTGCCCTTTGGAACATCTTACCCTCTGAGGTGAGATCAGCACTCACCCTTCCAACCTTCCATAAGGCCCTGAGATTTGGCTCTGCTAGAAGGCTAGATGGCTTGGAGCTCCAACAGGAGAGCATCACATTGGAGGTGTTGATAATTTAAGAGGAAATCCCAGATCTCACACATCTTGTAACTCTAATTTTTATCTTTGATTGTAACTCCATTTTTATCAATTTTGAAATTTTTATCTTATGATTTTAAGGCTTTTAATGCTGTAAGCTGCCCAGACTCATTTCAAAACCAGATGGGCAGCAAATAAATTAAATGAATGAATGAATGAATGAATATACACTGACTTTCTAATGATATAAACAGAAACTCACCACAGAACATAGATATAGAAAATTATAAAGTATTCAACTCCACCAAGTGGACTGACAAAATGAATATCCATATGGAATATGAGCTTCAAGAGTCATCTGAGTTACTACATCTCTTTACTAGTTGTAAGCATCTTGCAAATCATTAAGGGAAGTACTCAAAGAATTTCAGTCCTTCAACTCCATAAAAGTAAGATTAATATTTACAAACCAATGGGCTTAAATTTCCTACTGGACTTTAATGCAAGAGGTAAATTACCCGTGAGGAAGACAGAATCACACCATTAGCTGAGTGAAGAGATGATAAAGGAGAACTCAAAGAATCCGGGGAGACCACATATCTTGACCCTTCTACAACTTTGCTGTCCCTGCGAGCATCCAAAACTACAGCTTCAAGGGGCTTTTCATATTGCAATGGTATGCAGGAGGCACTTTAAAGACAGAAGAATGCCAAATAAATGTCAAATATGGCATGTTTCAAAAATGCTCATTGAACAGAATAAAATATGCCTCAAAATATAGACTGTGAAGTCAATAACTCCATTCCCACAACAATCAAACTGCAAAACATTTACCCTAGCATGTTGTGCTAATCCTTGCAACATAGTTAGTTGCCAGTTCAGTGTGTTGTATGAATCAGGAAAATTGGATTAATTTAAGTTCAACTGTATAGTCAACATTTAGGACACAACCAAAGGATTTACCAAATGATGACTGAAACAGCAAAATTATTCTTTGAACATAAATCCTTTGATAGACAAAATGCCATAATTTATCTAGAGGAAAGTCTTAAGATTAAATATGTCTGACTACTTCAATCAATGTTTCTTATGTTAAAGTAATGGAATGACAGCTATGTTACGCAATGGGCATTGTAAATAGTCCCAAAATGCTGAGCAAACTGAGAATATTAACATTGCTAAGTCTTAAAGGTCACTTCTGTGGGAAGCAAAAAGGAAGGAAGTATTTTACCTTGAACCATGGATGTATGTTGCAATGCAATAAACTTGAGGTTCCGCATAGTCCAGAGAAAAATCCTCAATTGGAATAATGCAAATTTTATGCTAGGAAAGAAAGACAATGTGCCTGTTAACTTTTCCCCCATTAACAGGAAGATGTGAAAACGGGGGCTGCATATTATTTAAACTTCTATTTATGCTTCGAGAAAAAATAAAGATAAGAAAGCTTTCTAGCTAAAAACTAACACAATTTGTTGAGACTTGTGAGCACAGGACTTGTTGGCTGTAAAGCTTTGCCCTACAGTATTTTTATATTTAGAAGGATGTGTAAGTGTACTATAAGTGCAGCATGGTGCATTGAGAAGAGCTCATTACACACAATTAACTTGGCCAATATTTACTCACTGTATTGTCTTAAATTTGCTTTTATTAAGGAGAGAAGGAAGACATAGAAAGATTAAATCTTCTTATACCAAAAGGTGGCGGCAAAGGACTTAGAATAAAAACTACCATATTCGAACCTTTCAAACAGAGGACTCTCTAGAGAAGTGATTGTTTTATCTAGTGTACTGTGTGGTTCCAGAAAAACCATACATTTACAGCTTGACTGTCTTCTGAGAAAGGTGGCTCATGTGGAGATTTCCTTTAGGTAAGCTGAGAGAGAGAACTGGCCCAAAGCTACCCAGTAAATTTCACAGTCAAGTGAAGATCTGAAGGTAACCCATCACAAGACTCACTGATGACTCACACCTGACCCATCTCAAGACCCATCATAAGAATCTCACTTGACACACCCATCCCTGAAGCCCTTCGAAATAGAAGAACAATGAAACAGAAGATGTTACCTAGCCTGGTAATGAAATGTTCGGAAACCAACCCACAACCTTGGAGGATGAACTTTCACCCGCATCCTACTCTCGAACTACAGATATTCACCACTATTGCAAACTAACTAATTCCTCTTGAATTGTCTTCTACACTCATAAAAACACATAAACACAATCATATACCTATATACCAAAAGTGCTCAGTTAATGATAGTAACTAGGACCAGTAACCCCATTGCTAAGCAATGCAGCTGTAAAGTATGACATTTTGTCTCCAGTTCAAGCAGAAGGTTGGATAGAACACTTCCACGGTCCCTTTCAGCTTTGTTATTTTATGTGGCTGCATTGGCTTACAAAGGCAGTTCCAGCAGTTCCATTTGCCATTGTTAGGTGAATCCCACATGATTGTTAGATGTGACATCATGTGATCACCATTTATGACTCCTGCCAGCTTCCCCACTCACTTGTTGGAAATTGGCAGTGGAGGTTGCAAATGGTGATCACATGACTGTAAGACATTGCCATGGGATAATTGCAAGCTGATTGCCAAGCATCTGAATTACAATCATGAGACAATACAATAGTTGCAACGACAAGGATTAGGTGTAAGTCCTTATTCAATATTGGTGTAACTTCAGTCACCAAGCAATTAGTTGCTGAACAAAGACTACCTATATTTTCTCCTGTGCAGACAAAATACAATATTCACACATACATGTATATTTCTCATTACACTTCTTCTGAATTCAGTTCCCTGTAGTGATGCTAACAAGAAGTAAAAATGGAAGGAAAAGGGAAGGGTCTTGGGCTGGAACTGTAGAAAAGCTGGATGTGGGGTTGGGAGCAAGACAGAGGTGGTATTCAGCAGGTTCTGACCAGTTCTGAAGAACCAGTAGCGGAAATTTTGAACAGTTTGGAGAACCAGCAAATACCACCTCTGACTGGAGTTTTTACAATATCCTTCCCCTGTCACTCCCACCAAGCCATGCCCACCAAGCCACACCCACAGAACCAATAGTAAAAAAAAATTGTATCCCACCACTGGAGCAAGATCATTGATGGACAGAAGGATATAAAAGGAGGTGGGCAAGCAGCAAAGGAGAAAAGTTGGATAGAATCATGACAAGTGGATAAAGCTATAAGAGAGAAATCAAAGCCGATATATAGAACAGAAAGATGATTGATTGAGCTGGAATAAAATAGCATCCTATATTTCCTGTATAAAATAGTTGCATATTGTCTTGATATCCTGTTCAGGAAAATGTAAGAAACTCACCAATAGAAAATCTAAAGCTGATGATCTGAGATGTAATGTTGTATCAGCCAAAAGGTCAAAAACTGCAATACGAGCCATCTCATCAATCACAACACTGCGACACAGGAAGCTGGAATAGGTTTTAAAATTAGTTAGTAAGTCATAATACTTTCCAATTCCGAATAAGTTTTTTGCCTTTTTTTCTGCCTAATAAAAAAGATACATTGAAATACGCATTTAATCCAGGAATAGTGGATAAAAAAACCAAAATTATGCTTTTATACAACTGCCCATAATTCCACTCCTGGTTTCATTTCTCAGTCTTCGGGATTGACGATACAAAGAAATGTTTAAATTATTGCTATAGTTCAACAATAGAAATAGCAATCAAAATGCCTTTCATTCCTCTGGAAATCATCCCCTTAATGCAGGATGCAAATATAATAATATTACTATCAAGAAGTAGAATCTGAAACATATTCTGCCCTTTCTTAGCTTAAGTTTGCTGAGGATATTTAATATTTTAAAAATATTTCTATATTCATTTCAGTCTTTACATATCACCCCACACTCCAATTATACAAGAAAAAAACCTTTTAATTAATGGTAAGTGTCTAATTGCATGAGAAAGAAAGTACAACTGTTTTCTTGAAAGCAGAGGCAAAAATTTGAGCCTGAAAAACAAACATGTTATTAAGAGTGCTATTTTTATCAGGTAAAATAGAGGAGATAAAGAAAAGGAATACATTGGAAACTAAGAACCCCAGGAAAGTGTACATTAGTGTACGTTCAAAGTGACAATAAAGTTATTGTAAGTCTAAGTTCTAAGTCTAAGTCAAAAAAAGGAAGAAAAGACAAGTATATTTAGATGATGAAAGCCCAAAACATAAACTTATTACATTTTTCTCACCTATATTTGCAGCTGTATATATTAATTTTAGCCTCCATCACTTGTCCAAGACTCTCAGTCTTTACATTACTGACATACATTAGGTCATAAACTGTGACATACTCAAAGAGGATTACATAACGGCCAACTTGTGGAACTTTCAGTTTGATCTGAAGATTCACCTAAAGAAGATTGAAATAATTGGATGTTATCAGAGTAACGGAGGGGTGGCTACTTCATGCACTAAATAAACACCTAAGTTTTTAAAGCAAAGGAGATTAACATTATAGGGAAGTAAACCTGTCGATGCTTTTTTACTAGGAAAATAATACCTATTTTTTCCTGAATTCTCCAGGGTTAATAATTTCCCTATACATTTAACTTCCAGCATGGTGTCTATATCTTTGCAGATATCTCTTTGGCATTAGCAGTCTTTCTACCGTTTTGTTTTAATTAGATTTTTAGTACAGTGCTGTAAAACAAAATTCTAGCACCCAGAGTCATCTTTATACAGTATTTCTGAAGACTTCTAGGGTTTGCCCAGAAAAAGAGAAGCAAAGTAGTTGGGATATCCTGAAGTATAAACAGATAGAGGTAGGGCAACCACATCAGTCTGATTTCTAGTAAAAAAAAAGTATTTCATAATTATTCATATCTACAATGGCAGTCCTAAAATAAGCACCTTGTTGGCCATAGCTTTGGGGGAGCACCCACAATATACCCTCAAAATTATCAATGTGCACATGGATCCAGAAAGGAGATGTACAAAACAAAAACGTATCAATCTGACACATGGTGTATCAAATATATAGGCAAATAAGGAAGCTATCAAAATGGTATATACAATTGTAATAGAATGTGTGGATGATCTTGGGAAATGAGGGGAAGAGGTGTTGCCTAGGAAACAACCAGACAAGAGATGCAGGAGCCCCAGTGGCTTAACAGTCAGGAAAAGAAACATAGGAAGGACCCGCCCTTATTGATCAAGCAGTTATAAGTAGTGGTTATAAGAAGGTTATAAGCAGTTATAAGAATTTTGTACTTTTAGACTTGCAAGATTTTGTTGATGTAGCCTTACAATAAAGTAGAATTAGTTCATCTCATTGTGTTTCCTGTCTGATTTACCTCAGAGGGGTAACAACAGTTCACCTTCCCTTAAGCATTCAGAGAGAGATACAGATGCTACATTTTATCATGCCCTGTTTTGAGAGGGATGATTATAGAGCAATAGCAATAGCAATAGCACTCAGACCTATATACTGTTTCACAGTGCTTTACAGACCTCTCTAAGTGGGTTACAGAGTCAGCATATTGCTCACAACAATCTCAGTCCTCATTTTACTGACCTCAGAAGGATGAATCAACCTTGAGCTGGTCTGGATCAAACTCTTGACAGTGGGCAGAGTTAGCCTGCAATACGCCATTCTAACCACATATACCACATATACCACATGGAGGAAGCAAGAACTGTCTCTACAGTATTTTTACACAATATATATCCTCTCTGGTGTTTTCAGTTACACAGACTGTCAGGAGATACTGTAGGCCAGTGGTGGAATTCAATTTTTTTTACTACCGATTCTATGGGCATGGCTTGGTGGGCATGGCAGGGGAAGGATACTGTAAAATCTCCAGTGAGGTGGCATTTGCCCGTTCTCTGAACTATTCAAAATTTCCGCTATCGGATCTCCAGAACTGGTCAGAACCTGCTGAATACCACCTCTGTTGCAGGCACTATGTAACCAATTTCATCCTATAAGAATATCTTACCTCCTGACCACTAATATGAGACATCACTGGATGTTTGACTGTTGGCTGTTGGAAAGTTGTTTTCCTGTATTCTCCCCTATGCAAGAAAAATGTTATCTCTGTACCAAAAACACAGCGATATTTGTCCACTGACAAGTATTCATACTGCAAACAGCTTGAAAATAAAAAAAAAGAAAGTGTTTAACTGGATAATCAATATAAATTTTAGAGATTCATAATAAAAGATTCATTTATGTCCCTGAGATACTAACTTATCTGTTTTGATATATCCTGAATATGTGCAAGGATGTACAACTGGAAATTGCAAGATGGATGCTTCATAGTAGTCACTCGGTAAGAGCACTAGGTAATCCTAAAGTGATAGAACAATACTAGCATAAGCATATTAATAGCCATTAATGTATTATACTAAAGTTTCAACAAAATTATCTAATAAACCACTTTCTACAGCCTTGCATTCTGCAGAGATTTCTAGAATTCTCAATAATAGAGATGTTGGCTGGGAAACTGGAAGTAAAAGTCCCCACCTCTGAGAATACTCAATTTAGAGAAGGTTATACTATACATTTGCAAGCAAGGTTCAGGCTAAAGTCCATTCAGGATTAATAATACAACTCACATATCACATAACAGTTATCAATCTATATGTAGTCTACCCATATTGAAACAAATTCCCAAATAATAATCCTATGTGCAATTGTGGTTCAAAAGCACAATTCTGTATTCAACATATTCATCAGATTCCTACTGCCTTTACAGGGATGAATCTCAAGTATAAGTCATATTCTAGTACTAGGGCTTGAAGCTTGTGCCTGACTCATTCTTTACACCAGTGTGAGATTTAATTTTCTGAATAGACATTTCCCTTTTATTTGTTTGGGAGTACTTTAGCAGAGAATTAATTTCTGAAAATATAAATATTATTGTGATAGATCTTCTTACCAGAAGTACACCCTCTGCCATGATTTTAAACATCCAAGTTCCAGGTCCCAATAAAAATGAATCTGCAAAACCTTTTCCTGGAACAGTTACAAAAGCTGGCTCTCTACTGAGTGGGAAGAAGATGTCTTTGCTCTGATCAGTCCCTGATGGAAAACAATCAAATTAATAATTTACTGAACATTATTTATCCAACAATAACATTACTTAATTCAAATTAGATAGTCAGCCAATGAAGGGGCTAAGGAAAGGACTGAAATACATTTCCATACATGATCTGCCAGCATGGACATCATTCCCTGGAGAATCTGCAGCCTGATTCTAATGCAAAGATCTTAAATAAATAAAGTGTAATTTAGAAAAACAGAACAGCCACGTGTCCATATTTTACCCTGCACCCAACTTTGGAGCTCACAATTTGCTTTATTAAAGCTGGAATTTCCTCTGACATCTGAAATGAGCATCTTTAGATAACCTCTGCTTACAGATGAGATCTTGGTTTGTAAGCAAGATTAAAATATAGTTTCTATATGAACATTGTGTGAAATAAGTTGGCAATTGGGATAAAAGTACCAGAATTGGATACGTAAATTGAGGAACCAATTTAGACAAGAACATGGAGACAATTACTTTATTCTCAGGTAAATAAATTCAAAAATGTTTGCTGTTTATGATACCTTCATTCAAATAAAAAGAATCCTAAATTTAACCATGAAACTCATCAAAAGCAAACTTTATCTACTTTGTGGCAACCAACTTAAATTTTCAAGTGAATTAATGCTCAAAAAAGTTATCAGCCGTATAAGATGTCCACCAATTGTAATTGTCTTCTAATAGCACTCACAATCTACAGCTGTAAAGATATATAATTCACCTAGTCTAATGTTTCACAAACAAGCTGGGTAGGGAATTATGGGAGTCAAAACCCACACATCTTAAAGTTATCAAATTGAGAAACACTCATCTAACCAAAGCTCAGTGTATGCACTATTCACATTGTATTAACCTTTCAGACAAAGCACCCATATTTCAAGTTCTAATCCCTGTCAAATAACATAGCTTGCTACATAGGGGCTGCAATTAGTAGCTTTTAAAGGCACATGATTAAAGCCAAGGGCAAGTCTGCCAAAATCACTTTTCCTAAAAGCACCTTAAGATATATCTGTCAGCACTAAAGATCTAATAATGGCAAGCAGAGAGAAATATGGATTAATTATGAAGATCGTGAGTATGACATACACATGCTGACATCCTTTGTGACAACAAAGGATATTAGAAAAGTACAGCAACTGAAAATTGTTTAATATGCTGGGTTATAGGGCTTGTTTTCATAATCACTTGTTCAAAGATAAATAAAGTTTTTTTTAAGGAAGAGCACAACACCTGAGTAGCTGGGGGCTTTATATTTTTCTTTAGTTTGACCCTGCTTATATCAAGAGTGATTAAAACAATTTGTTCTGGATTCATGACCAAATAGGATATTTCTGCCACTAAGTATTTATATGTCACTTTTGTAGCCATAAATAAGGACAGACAGATCACCCAAATTCTAGTGGAGATGCCCACAGACTCTTGAACTGAGTCAGGGTGGCAATTCAATGTATTGCCTACAATTTTGTTTGAATTTAGTTGTGTGAGCTTTCAAATATCTTTAGTCAAAGAAAACTGTAATTTAAATCACTCAGAACACACATATTTATGATCACACAAAACAATTAACTAATCACAGAATTATCCTATTTTCAGAGCCAGATACTATGTTGAACTACATAAATAGGCTGGGATAGTGTACTAAGTCAAATGAACACAGACTCACAAAAGGACAAATATCACTAATGAAATATATGGTGTTAAAATCAAGCAATGTCTGGTCCTTAAGAAAACTGATTGATGTTGCACAAGCACAGTCTACATGTGTGTTGTGGGGGGAGGAAATACAATGTGCATGCAGGGAAAAAAAATGCATGGCTGATGCAACACCAGAGGCCTGACCAAAATGAAAGCTGCCAAGATCAAACATGGTGTAAGAGACTATGAAATACACTGGATTATGTAAACAAGCCTTGTTAAATACACTCTGTATTGCACTGAATTTCATTGCACGTTATTCACCAAATTCTACATTAGTCCTGCTTACCTACCTTTTAAGGTCCGAGATTGATAAGCTGTTATGTGGCCAGATATTATTGCAGTTCCAGGATTTATATACCTCAAGATAACATGAAATAAATAGGGTTTTGGTTTCTTCACACTCAAAGTTATCCTGACTTCATTCTGTAAAATGGAAGTTAATAAAACAAGAAAAAGATAGACAGCCATAAAGTGCCAAAAGGGTAAGCCATGCAAGCAAAATATTCAATATCTACCAGGGGGAATAAAAACTCTCTCTTTCTCTCTCTCTCTATAAATAGATATAGACATGCACCTTAATACATAGAGAAAGAAGCCTTTTCTGAAATAAGGAAGAGAGAAGACAGGAAAACCTAGCAAGAAATGTAATTCACTTACAAGTGTTATTAGGGTCAAAATGCTTTCCCTCAGCAATTGAGATCTTCCCTTTAGAGTGTTTTGAAACCAAGCTGACATAGTGCAGTACTAGATGGAAGAGCTTAGGAGAAGCCACAGTGACAGGAACTACCACCTCTGGCTGGGAAAATAAGAAGCAAAGAAGAGGACAGCAAAGCAAATTACTTAATACTACCACCGAAAGACAGGAAACATCTAGTAACATTAGAAAATGCAACACTATGTGTAGACTTTACTCTAGGTCCATAAAGAATAAAGCAATTCCCAATGAAACCCAGTCAAGTATATAAACTGATATATTTAGATATAATGCCTTATTGTAAATAGTCTGAGGCTCATCTCCAAGGCTACTTTCTTGTATTCATCTTCCTGAGAGTAAAACCTATTGAGTTCAGAGTCTTCATTTCTGGTATGATTGCCAAGTGAATCAGTGAGGGACAATTGTATCCAACTACCTTTGATACTAATTTGGTGAAATGTTGCATTCCAATAATCAAATATTATATACTTTGTATTATGATCATTCTCTGGCCAATTTTATATTAAGTATTTGAAAAATAGGGTATCTCCCCCTTTAATATATTAATATTGTATTATAACTCACTATCAGGGCGGGATTCAAAAATTTTAACAACCAATTCTGTTGGCGTTGTTTGGTGGTCATGTGACTGGGTGGACATGGCTCATGTTAATGGCTGGGCGTGGCCAACTCAATATCATTCACATCAAGGCACGCATCTCCTCGCCTGGCCTCTCATGACTGTGAAAAATGGTGATAAGTCACTTTTTTCAGTGCCATTGTAACTTTGGATGGTCACTCCACACAATCAAAGTACCAGCAAAGGAGGGGGAAAAAACTCCAGAAATGTTCCTGAGACAGGATGCTCCCTATCATTAACAGTGCAAGAAATACAGTTGGAAAGAGTTCCATGTATTATGCCTCTTCTTATAATTGTTTGAAGACAATCATTTTCTTCAAAATCATTCTTTTTATGATGTTCATAGAAATGTAACAATTTGATTTCAAGTATATTTGTGTAGAAACAGAGCATTTTTTTTCTCAGAAGTTTACAAATAAATTAGTCCTACTCTCACTGTTCTTATTTTCAAATATGATGTTGACCAATACAGTGAAAGCAGATGGGCTGTAATCTCATGTCTCATAAATCAATGGCACAGAAAATAACTGAGAATAATTCCCAGTGTTGTCAACAAGCTGCTTTCAATTTAACCCGACATATAAATTATATTTTAATTGGTGTTTGGGCAAACATGGATTTCTAATGCTAAATCCTAATGTTAAATAAAGATATGTCACTAAAATTCAATTAATGAATCAAAATTTACAGGTAATTTAATTTCTGAATATATTTCTCCTTTTTTGTGATTAGACTATCAATATTTTTTTCATATAAAAATTCTGATTTTTGTAACATACAGTCACTCTTAGTGGGTTGAATTCTATTAATTCCCAACACCACTGCTCAAAAAGAGGCATGTCAAATGAGTCTCGGGGGCACAGAGGTTAGAGTGCAGTAATTGCAGGCTACTTCTGCTTAGAGCCAGCTGCCTGTAATTTGGCAGATTGACTCTCATTAGGCTCAAGGTTGACTCAGCCTTCCATCCTTCTGAGGTGGGTAAAATGACACCCAAATTGTGGGGGCAATATGCTGATTCTGTAAACCGCTTAGAGAGGGCTGTAAAGCACTATAACAAGGTATATAAGTCTAAGTGCTATTGCTATTGCTATATGGCTGTAGAAAAACCATGGGATCCCAAGATTTATATAAAACCTAAGGAGCTAACTGTTGTAAAAAAAAAATTATAGGTATATATCAATTTGCTGTTCCAGGATGTCTTAGTTACTGCTAAGAAAATTAGATGGAATCACTACTTGGGTCTTTCTGCAAACAGTGTAATGAAGAAACCAAATTTTATTGAAGAATGCTGTGTTTGCCATCTCCTCTTTCATCACCTAAAACAGTTTTTCCCAACCTTGTTCATTTCAAATGTGTTAGATTACAACTATTGTCTTAAGGATGATAGGTGACAAATCTAGATAGGAAGTAGGCAAATCTAAAATTTAAATCTAATCCAACAGAATTAGAGAGATGGTGTAATCGGACCAGGATTAATTCACACAACATATCTGGACCAAAGTAAAGTACATGCCTGTATTGAAGACATCTGCACATAACCTCTCCAACTGAAGCCAGGAAATTCTTGAGAATTATAACCAAACCGGACTCCTCTTCCATTAGGAGATGTACCATCCTCAATTTCAAACTTCATGTGATGTAAATCGGGTAAGTAATAATTCTTTTCAGGCCTTTCATAAATGAGATAATAACAATGTCTGGCTTTCTTTTTAAACATCAATGTGCTATATATTAACATAAGACTCTATTTGTTTACTGGGTCAAATATTTGTTTAGCATTCTGTTTTTCACAAGCCATTGGAAAATTTGCATTTAAGACAATAATTTTCCTTCTGCTCATAGGATCCCTAACGAAGTACACTGTGCCTATGCATGAACCTTTAATTTAGTTTTTAGTTTAGTTTAGTTTAGTTTATTGTCACTGCACCTCTTACAATGAAATCAAACACCATCTTCAGTGCACATCATGACCATTAAAATAAACACAAACACACATCCTTCACACTCCATACATTGAACCGAAGACCCTCAACACTGCACTATACAGTAGAATTCAAAAGACCTACTGCCCTGGGATAGAAGCTGTTTTTCAGCCTATTGGTGTGTTTTTAATATTCTGTACCATCTGCCAGATGGTAATAGTTCAAAAAAAGGGTGCCCAGGATGAGATGGATTTACTTAACATCAACAATATATTTTATCATTTATTCAAGTACCATATTTCCTGCTTTGTCTTTAAAAAACAACTTCAAAATAATCCTAAATTAAATTCATGCTATAACACATGGATACTTAAGTACATAGTAGATTAATATAAAAAGAGAAAAGAGGAATAGTACAATCCTTACAAGCAAACTATCAGACTTAAACAAAACTGCCTTCACCAAAAGCAAAACTAAAAAGAAAGGAGCAAATGGGCAGCTTGTTGGGTGATGTTCACAACTGGGGTGCAGCCCCATGAAATCCATCTAGGAACATAGTACATGTGCAGTGGTTAGAATGCAGTACTACAAGCTATTTCTGCTGACTGTCGACTGCCAACAGTTCAGCAGTTCAGTCTGCACTGGCTCAAGGTTGATTCAACCTTTCATCCTTCCAAGGTCAGTAAAATGAGAACCCAGATCGTTGAGGGCAATATGCTGATTCTCTAAACCGCTTAGAGAGGGCTATAAAGCACTTTGAAGAGGTATATAATTCTAAGTACTATTGCTATTGCTACTTAAATTGTAATTTTGTATGTAACCACAGCTTATTTCATACTAAATTATCAATCATGAAGATAGATAGAAAATGCCTAATAATGCCTAACAAATTACACTTTGTAGTTATTCTGTTTTTCTTTCCTTAAACCTTGTGTGTTTTTTGCAGCATGAGGAAAAACATAGATGGCTTGTGGTGTTCCTGCTTTGCATAACTAAAAAGGGATGCCACAAACAAATCTTCCCATTTTACTTACTCTGTACAAGTTTTCCCAATTATATGACTTCTGCACTGGCAGTCACCTGTCAGGTCATTGCAGACGTGACTTACAGACCCTCCCACATCACATTTGCATCCTGCCAATGAAAAATAGAATCAAATTAACTTTTGGTCAGATAACAAACACAACACACTACTAGAAGTACTGTAGGTTTCTATAGAAAGAAAGATGAACAATATGTTTTTCAATCACAGAATGAGAAGGAACGTTGAAGACCATCTCATTTATAAGAAGTCTGGTCATATGGCACTTCCAATACTAGTCTGTCTATCATTTAGTGAGGTTCACTACTGAAGAAGACACCATTATCTTCTATCTTCTAAATGATTGTCATACTAAAGTCTAAAATATTTTGCAAAACATTGAATATTTATTATATTGGCCATCTATTTTAAAATATATCTTATTTAAGCATAATATTTATCAAAAGCTACAATTATAAATGAGTTTGATTGTATTACACTATAGCCAATTTATGAATGGGAGCTCTGTTTGATGCTTGTTCTGTCTTGCCCTTGCGTCTCTTGAAATACCTATTCACTATCCTAACTGAAGTTGATTAAGGTGGATTAACCTCCTAGATTTTACTTATTCATGGTTCAAAATTGTATAGTTACAAGATACATTCCAAAATGTTTGTGAATAAAGCTGTTAAACAGCAATAATATATAAACAATCTTTTCAGAAATACTGTATATTATTCTGTATCACAGTTTTGCTTTTTAAAAGCCATACTGTACCTTGACATCCAAAATAATTTTTGGTTTCCAGGCCATGATAACCAGCTTCACAAGTATCACAAGGACCTCCACAAACATTAGGTTTGCAGTAACATTCACCAGCCAGCTATAATGGGAGAATTGGAAGGGAAAAAACAAGGAGAAGATTCAATCTTTCCATTGATATCAACAGTAGCACAGTGGAAAGCTTTGGACATTATGTGTCCAAAGATTATGTGGTAAACAGGCATATAGACAGAAACAGAATATTTTATTGGATTGCTTCCTTAGAAATGCACATGTTTGACATCCTCTTACAATTCAGAAAACAGGTTCCAGGCAGTAGAACAGAATGAAAATATCAGTAGAACAGACTGTAGAATAGTAGAACAGACTGAAAACGAAGTATATTTCTTGTGAATTTCCATTAACTTTCAACTGCAGCCATACTTATAAGGTAAAATGTATTGGAAATTGTCCTGAGAAGATCAGAATATATGCTCACATTTCTATTAACTTCATT
This sequence comes from Notechis scutatus, assembly GCF_049901735.1. NCBI lineage: Eukaryota > Metazoa > Chordata > Lepidosauria > Squamata > Elapidae > Notechis > Notechis scutatus. Next base: position 162,870,208 of record NC_142011.1, on the reverse strand, counting down.
TCTTCACAAATTCCAGGAGTCACAATCTGAGAGTCCTCCATTAGTGATTCTTCCTAATGAGTTATGGAAGAAGATCTTTCTCATAATTGATAAGAATGAAAGACTATTTATGGAGTGCTGAATTTAACAAATAATCTAAAACTTGAAATGTAGTTATTTATATTATTTTTAACACAGTAAATTATTTTAGTGTTCTCCAGAACACTTACAGTATGATAAAGAAATTAAAAAGCAATGGCAAAGAACAAAGCTCTATCATTAACTGTACAAGTGTCTGCCTCTATAGACTATTTAAAAGATGTTATGGAAAAGCAACAAGTTTTAACTGACAAGATTGAGACTGAGTTGAAAATGAATTTTCAAATGACAGGCTACAAGAATGACATGGAAAACAATGTTACATTGAACATGCAAAAAAAACCTGCTGATGTCTTAAAACGGATATACAAACTAAAACTGGATAGTTTTCATATCTTGGGTTTTTCAAAAGAGACTTGTTAAAGTTTTGAAGAATTTTGTGAGAAAGGGACAAAGAAGAAATGAAAAGAAATCAAATCCCAATTCATTTTTTGAAGGAAGTAAAGATCAAGATTGTTAAAAATAAAAGGAAGGAATATGATGCTGATTTATTTTATCAAGATTAAAATGGATATGTTGTTCTACCTAATAACCCTTAATTACTTTTTCTAATCAGGACTGAACAACAAGACTTTAAGGATTTTTTTCTGGATAACAGATAGGATATCTGAAGAAGGTATTTGTTGTATTTTAAGATAAAGTAATAAGTCATTAAAATTGTTTATACTTGTTCTGAAGAAGGGGAAAGTCATTTAGTTATATATTTCCATTTTTCTTTACTATAATTTTTTTCTTTCTTTTTTTGAATTTCTATTTTTTCTTTTTATTCTTCTATTTTTAAAAAAATTTGTATAAGTTTTTATTGTTGTAATTTTAATCTTAAATAAAAATATCTATAAAATAAATTTATATCGTTTTACTTCATAAAAAGATTTCTGTAATTTTTTTTAAAATGTAAAACAGAATGTAGATAAACTGTTAGTAAATAAAATGCTTTTACCTGCTGACATTCTCTAATACCACTTAGTACTCCAGCTACATTACAATGGCAGTCTGCAAAAGGAAACAAAGTTATCTGAATCCCAGCTAATGAGCAATTGATTATAATACTGGGGTTCACTAATCAAATGATAAATCCTGGACATTTGGGTTCTGGTGGTTTTATACAGCTGATTGATTTGAGTTTCTCCATAATACTAAAAAAAAAAAAAAAGACCAGCAAAGGTGCATCAGTACTGGGTATACAAATTTTCAAGTTCTCCAAACCCCACTTTCAGGTACAATGTTAAAAATCATGGAATATTTGAATTAAAATATTAAATTAAAATAGCATTTCCTGTTTCAACAATGAATTTCAAGATGGTGGCAGTGGAGAAGTTCAAGAAATAAACTTGAGATCTACCCTGCAATTTCCATATTTACTGGGATTCTGAGAGATGGCAGCAATTGAATCATAAACTTTCTCTCTTAATTGTTCTTCGTCATGTTAAATATCAACATCTTTTCTCTAATGAGTCTGCTGCAAACATTGTTTTCTTTTTCCCAATCGAACACATTAATCACATTAATAATTAGTAATGCCAGTTTAGTACTGATTTCTGTTTTGATTGATGCAAGTACATTACTATATAGATGATGTGATTATTTGTCGGAGAAGGAATACACTACACATCCATTTGCAACATATTGTTTACAATGCAAAGTATGCATTTTGCAAAATACATTAGAAAGCGTTTTGCAACATAAACAAAAAGCAAAATCTCCATGAATGTTTAGTGTTATACACTGAAAGGCCTAACACATTTCCCATCTTTCAGTAGCACGGAACCATTCCATGCTACTCTATTCCTTTCAAAGCTGATGAACACAAAATAGATTTGGAAAATCTCAAATGGTCTGAAAATAATAGGAGGAAAATAGACTTGATTTTCATTATATGCACAGTTACCTATACATCCATAAGGATTAGCACTGTCCAGGTTCCAGTAAAGTGGCTTACAGATGCTACAGGTTGGGCCCTCTACATTTTGTAGGCACTGGCAATAGCCCTAATAATGAAGAGGAAAAGACACTTGTTAATAAAGAAAACTAAGGTTCATACAGGCTAATGGTATAGGGAACTGAGTTAGGGAACAATTTTACAAGTGTAGAATTGATTTAATGAACAAGCTGTCAATTATATCCACAAGTGAGCCTTAGTCCATAACTACTAGACTATACTGACCATAATATTTGCAGGACTCAAAAGGAGAGCTGAGGACTTTATATCAAAAAGTGGAAAATCTTACAACAAAGACAATCTTAGAAGTTATTTTTAAAAAATACCTTACTTAACATAGAACTCTTCCAACAAGGACAAAAGTTTCCCACATGGCACTAAAAACAGTAGATGTGCCACAGAGCGTTACATGGGTCCTTGCCCTCATAATCTTTTCATGTTTTACATAGAAAATAAACAAGATTGCAATGGCAGCTCAGTTATTTGTCTGGAGAAAAGAAGCCTACGGGGCTGATAAAACTGTGTTTTATGTCTCCCATGGCAGCCATTCTGTGAATGGGCAAATATCCCATACAGCATCTTGCCAAAGAATCCATGACATATTGTTGACCTTTCATATGTGACTATTAGCTCAACAAAATTGAGACTCCTGGACATTTTTGAATGTTTAGCCTCTGCTTAAATATTTCTGGTGAAAACGCTTCCTATTATTGCAATATAATATTGCATTTCCCACTATCAAGCAACTCTTATGGTACAGGTAGTCTTTAACTTACAACCACCAAAGTTACAAAGGCACTGAACAAAGTGGCTGATAATTGGTCTTCACACTTACAAACTTTGCAGCATCCCCCATAATCAAAATTGAAGCGCTTGACAACTGACATGTATTTATGATGGCTGCAGTGTCCTGGGTTCATGAGATTGCCATTTGTGACTTTTTCAGCTGGCTTCCAACAAAGTTAATGGGAGAGACAGATTTGCTTAAAATCACAATTCATTTAATAACTGCAGTGATTCACTTAACAAACCATGGCAAAAAAAAAGTTGTAAAATTGGGCGTGACTCACTTAAAAATCACCTTCTTAGAAATGGAAATTCTAATCCCAATTGTAATCATAGATCAAGGACTATCTGTGACAACTTTTTTTTTCCTAATCTTGATATTAAATAAACTTCATCTGCATCTGCTAATTTAGTTACATGAGTTGTTCTAGACACCTATGGGTGATTTATATTTTCTTTCACAGATTAAATTTACCCACTTTTCTAAATTATCTGACTTCTTTATATAATCAGTACTATCTTGGTTGATTAGTCTTTTTAACTGCTATCCCTTCATGCTATTGATATAATACCATGCTAATTATATAATACTTACAGAATAAGAATCTCTGGTTCCAGCAGGATCACATTCATCGATGACCCCTTTTTAACAATTTTTAAAAAGGTAGCATTATTCTCAAAATTTTACTTTTATCAATTTATACAAGAAGTTCAAGTTCAAAGAATTTCACCTTGCTCAAGAGTAACTCACTGTTTATCCCCACAGCAGATTTCTTTCAGAATATGAAATAATCATTTATAATCTAAAAAGCATTTCTCTGTGATGAGTCAGGGCTGGCCAAAAGAACTCACTCAATTCAAGATGCCAAACATTTTTTCAAACGCAATCCACTTCTTTGGAAGGAATGTTGGGAGCTGATCTAATCCAAATCTTCTGATCTCAGACAAATCCAGCTCCTGACTGTACAATGTTTCTATCAATAAGACTGTCCTTGTAATTCTTACCTTGGCAATGAGGAAAAGTACTACTTTTTGAGACACATCGGTCACACTGTTTGCCTATGAAACCATGTCGACAATCACATTGGCCTGAGGTCGGATGGCATGTGTCTTGGTAGGACCCATACGTTGAACACTGACAAGCTGCAAAAATATGTTAATTTTAGAAAGAATGAAGGAGCTGGGTGATATGCTATCTCCAAATTCTAAATCCTCATCTTTTGTTTTACAAATCCCATCTTTCCCAATTGTTGTTATTTCTCTCTAAAGATGACATAATTCTAATCTCCCATCAACTGAAGGTCAGAATTTGAAAATCATTACATTAAACCTTTTTCCAGCGTGATATTATACATGCTTTACAACTGCTCAAGCAAGCTATGATTTCTTCTTTGTGGAATAATGCATTCCACATTTCTCTTTTTTGACACAGGTGTGTAAACTTGGTCAATTCATTTATTGTAACCCCTGTTCACAAAAGTAAGCTCTTGAAAGAAAGGAAAGCTCTGTTCCTATCATATTAATGTCTCCATTAGAAATACTGGGGTTGAGTTAAAAAGGAAGAAAATCAGGCAAATGTGATCAATGCTAAGCTGCTTTGCAGGCTCTGAACTTCTATTTATCCCAGATGAGAAATGACACAGTTCAACAGCAATGAAAGGCCATAACAAAAACACTATACCTGCAAAGAATGACAAAGAAATATTGAATAGGTAAAAAGATTCATGTTCTACACATAAAAACCTTCATATGTGGAGGCAGATGAGTTAGAGTGGACAGAATGATGATGGAAAGTGGACAGGGCCAACTAAGGTTTTCCTTTTTTTTCTATTTGTTTGTAATAACACCATACTAAGCTTATTTTAAGATCACACTACAATTTAAGCATGCTTTCTATTCAAAACAGCAGGAAATTACCAACCACTTTTCAATAATCTTTTAAATAGAGCTCAGCAAAGCAGGTGAACAAGAGAGGACTCCAGGGATCTCAGAAAATTTTAGATCTATAACTATAGTGCTTCTTCCTACAAGATAGCCACTTTTGAATGAGACTAAATTTATCTCAAGTATTGAGGTAGCTGAATTAGACTTCAAAGTCAGAAAACTAACAATACCTATTAGTATTAGGAAAAACAAATACTTTCAAAAAATCAGTAAGTCAGCTAAATTTTACTTGTAAATCAAAATGTTTGAGTGAAAAGGTGAAAAATAAGCCTGTTTACTCAGATCCAGCACCTGGGGGGATCTTAATAACCATGAATAACTGGCTGTATTTGGACCCAGCTTAATTTGGATGACAAAGACAATTGCCCTAGGGGCCACATGTGTTGTCCACAAATCCAACTATAGCACAGTTGCATTCTAAATGAGGAAAATAAGAAATTAATTTACCAAGGTATTCTGTTTAAATCTTTAATTTCCTTTTGTCTCTCCAAAGCAAATTTCAAAGAAATCAATGAAACCTAATTTCTGTGGGTTAAGAGATTATTTCCTTCCCTGAAAATACATGCTGATTTTTTTTTTAAAGGAATAATATTTTTTCCTTGTGTTGATGTTTATAATTTAAAAAAAAAACAGTTCTTCTCTATCTCTGTCATTTGAGCTGAAATAGGTACCAATATACCACACAAAAAGTTTCTTATGCCTTTTCTTCCTCCCAAGTCCCAGTATATTAATATATGCAGGGTATTTTTTTAACTATCTGGAAACTGGGAGGCCTCCTAAAACATTCCTATATTTTTCTCTCTGGTGTATGTTAATTTAGAGATACTGCTCTCCATGTGGGAGACAGGCAATGTGCAGCACAGAGAACTGATAGCATCAGCATAGCAGCTTTAGCATCTCCGGGTTTTGATTTATTGAATAGTTTATTCTGTCTGTAGGTAAAATGTAATTATCTTGCCTTTTGATCTGAAAGCCTTTTTGAAAGCACAAATATTTCTGTGTATATAAATAAATGTGCCCCAATTTAAATTTTTAAAAAAATCTTTACTCTTTAGAAATATGAGAACCCTGAATTAGAAGAAAATTTAGTTCTCAATATATTTTTATGACACCTCTGTGACTGCTTTACTTGCATTCATTTTTAAACTTTATAGCCTGCCTTTTCACTTGATGAACGCAATTTATAAAATGCTTAAAATATAAAAACAAATAATGACCTACTTCGACAGAAAGGGTAATGGAAATACCCAACTGCTACATTTTTCACAGATAATACCCTGAAATCCAGTCTGGCATTGACAATGAACCTATATTACAATCACAAATATCATTAATGAATACCCCTGAGCCATAACATTGTCAGGCTTTATTTAACAGAACTGAATTAAAAATGTTAACAAAAACCAGGGATTTCAAGCACAACAGGAGTGAAAAAAAAGTCTCCCAATGGTATTGTTCTGCAGTTAACTTTGGCAAAGAATAGCAAAACTTACGCTGACAGTGTGTTCCAAAATCTCCTGGTCTGCAACGACTGCCTAATCCGGGAAAGAAAAAAGCATGATAATGTTACAGCATTTGTCAAGAATATCTTGATTGATTGAAGTTGCAAAGTTGGGGAGGTTGATACTGCCTAGACAAAGCTCTAAATAGCTAAGGGAATTGCAGAGTGATAATCCAGGTGCAGAAACAGACGTCAAATAGCTTCCAGTTAAAGATTTCCCGTGCTAAGACGCTTCCTATGCCAGAGGGCCCTGTGATGGATAAATTCTTAATAAGCAACGGTTGACATCCTCTGCAGGTGTCTGTTGGTGTAGTTGTACAGTATTTGCATATGCATTTTTAAACGTATGTCTGTACGATATACTTTTAAAATTCACATGAAAAGACCATTCTTCCATTCTGTCTGAGAACCAGAGTATTTCACATCAGTTACTCCCATGGTGCAGTATTGTAATGGAATAACAGAGGTTCAACCTCTGGAAAGCATTATATTTTATCATTTGATTACAATATTGAGGTAGCACGAACATAAGAATGTAAGCAATGCCCTGCTGGATCAGGCCCTTGTTCCATCTAGTAGTCTGTTCTCATACTATAGTTGCCAGCCAACTGCACAAGATAACCCACTAGTGACCCAGCAAATGGCCTTCAGACCGCCTTTAAGACTAATTGGTTCAACCCTGTTTTGAAGTCTGTTAAACTTCAAAATAAGAGAGATTATTTATTTGTTAACACAATTTATGCACCGCACAACTCCCAATGACTATTGCAATATTGTCCAAACTTCACAGCCAACCAATAATCGAGGAAAATCAAATTAACAAGTTCCCAAACAGATTGGGAATCTGACTAGTGAATCTGAACTTATAAAGCTGTGTAGAACAAAGACCGGGCATTTCCCAGCAAAAATTTATGTGGATTTACAGATAAGTCTGTCATTTAGATTTAATATAGTCCCTCTCTCCAATCACACCTTAGTTTTTTTTAATTTTTAATTTGTTCTAATCAGCATATGTATGTTAGTAAATGATAGATAAGGAAAGGATGGAAACAGCACTATTTAAATCTGCATATCGTGCCCCTATACATTTGTGGACACTGTATTCCAGAGGTTGGGGACTATTATCCAAAAAAACCTGTATTAATGATGCATCTATAATTGATACTCTGTTAGTAACTGATAAGTTATAGACAAAAAAGTAAGAAATAAACTTGCCATCAATATGACCAGGTGAAGGGACTGCTGGGTTCTGAGTTGTAGCTGGGGAGATAGGAATTCCTTTCAAAAGAAGAATAAAAGAAGCAGCCATTTAGATATAACCAGAAACCAGAAACAGCAAAATCATTGGTAGACTGGTCTACCAAGGCCTATTTAAACAAACCTGGGAAGAAGGAGATTTTTAAAACCCTTTTTTATCTCTTATCTCAGCTGTTATTATTACACCACTCTTTGTTTCAACATCTTCTCTCTTCTTACTATAATAATTTCCTGGATCTCACCTTCTCTCCTCAACATCCTCACCGTCTCATTTCCCCCACTGTCTGTTCTATTCCTCTTAATCTTGTTCCAATCATCCTTTCATGGCAAACGTTTGCCTTCCACGTCTCAGCTGTTTCCCTCAACCATTTTTCTCCATTTCTTGCTCAATATTCATCTTCTGTTACCCTGATTTATTCCTTCTTTCCAATAAGAATTTTCTCTCTCACAAGGTGAAGGAGACCCTGTATTTTTATGCAGTCAGAAAATTTAGTGGAATATCATTTCCTTCTCCCTATTTTTTGTACCAAAGTAATTATATTTCTAATTCAGACCCTCTCTTGTCCCATCTTCTCCATGTTTCAGTTTCTGCAATATCTCCATGTTAGCAAATACCTTAATATTTATAGCAATACTTCAAAGCAATTATTCTTCTATTATAATGTGTCACTACATTCCATAAGTGCTATGGTTGCAGTGACTAGACTAAAAAAAACAATTATAGCATTGGGACATCAAGCAGAGGAAAGAAAAAATTAGAAGTGAAGAGAACAAATTCATCCAGACAGGAAGCATGTTTAAAAATAGAGTGGCCTGCTTTCCAATCCAGATAATTAATCTGTCATAGTGATAAAACTCCAGATGCTTGTTGTAGAAGTTTGGTTTTAGTTCATATTTCGGAAAAAACTACAGCATGACAATAAAATAAAATATTTACCTCCTTCCCTTATTTGGAAGTATGTCTTGGGAATAGCTTAGAAATAGCACTAGGATAAAAATGAGTGTAAGAAAATCTCAAATAAAACAATGGATATTAATTAAAAGGTTCATTGGACTTGCTGTGATACTCACGGTAACAGAAGGGAAAACTATGGTATCCATCAGCACACCGATCACAGGTTTCACCCTGATAGTTTAGCTGACAATAACAGCGACCTGATCCTTCTTCACAGCCATTGGAATGTTCAGGGCTACACCAGCAGGCTACAGGAAATGACATCATCAAAAGCTTTCTTCAAATACATTTATTTCCTGAAGTTTACTAAGTTTACTAGAATTATAATAACAGGAATTCCTATTGTAGATCAGATTGCTACTTTGTTTGGCAGCAATAAAGTTAATTATAATATTACTTTTTATCTTGAAATGCCATGTGAAGCTTATCACATCAATATCCTTTTAAGTACAAAAACTTAAGCAATTATTATTTCACAATGGAAATGTATTCATTTTGTCTTGAATCAGCTACAACTACATTCTAGAAGGTTATTGATAATACAGTGATCTGAATTGTTTATCATGGTATCAAACACAGTTTGATGTTATATTCACCCAACTAGCTCCCATATTTTAAGGACTCTTGTAATGGAATTGTATGAGCATACTTTTATGTCTCTTTCAATGGAGCCCTTGATACAATGTTTCCCTTTATTTTGGCATTTGTATTCTGCTTCCATGGCAGCTTACCAAAAACCGTTAAAACAAAGTAAAACATTGTTTAAATCATACAAGTGCACACACAAAGAATGTGCAAAGAAACAGAACCGCAGCGGTAGAATGAATTTTTGGAAATGTCTCAATAAATAAGGAATGGTCTTTAGTTCCAAAAAGAACATGAGGTTTGATACTGTACAGGTGAACCTCATTGGACAGTACATTATATAGACAGAATTGTATACAGAGAATACCCATACACATTCACTGGAAATATTTTCTTTATAGAGACTCCTCTAACATTTAAAAATTGGAGGCATCCAGGGAAACACCTCTAAAATAGTCTAAAAGACAGACCCCAAAACAGGTCCTTTAGCTGTTAAGTTCTTCAAAAGAACTACACCTCCCCATGAAGTGCCTTTAAGAATAAAATGGCAGGCCATTTAATAATGTAACCTCACTTGCAGCACAAATGATCAGATTCAAATTTTCCTACTATAGATACATTGTGAGGTACTGGTACTGTATGTACTGTATAGCCTTATAGGCAGGGGTGGGATTCAAATTTTTTAACAACCAGTTCTTGAGCATGGCTAGGTGGGTGTGGCTAGCTGAGCGTGGCCATGTGACTGGGTTGGCATGGCTGCTTCTTCTTCTTCTTCTTCTTCTTCTTCTTCTTCTTCTTCTTCTTCTTCTTCTTCTTCTTCTTCTTCTTCTTCTTCTTCTTCTTCTTCTTCTTCTTCTTCTTCTTCTTCTTCTTCTTCTTTTGCAGCAACCCCCCCACCATTTTTAGGCCTTCTGGGCCTCAGGGAAGCCTCCTGGGGGGGCATTTTTGCTCCCAGAAAGTTTCCCTGGGGCCCAGGAAGGAAAAAAATGGAGCATGGGGGGGGGCTGGGGGGGCTGCACCCCCCACCTTTCATTTTTTGCCTTCCTGGGCCTCAGGGAAGCCTCCTGGGTGAAGCAGTAAGACAGCGAGGGGAATCCTGGCACAGCTGATCATAGGAACACGACTTCAGCAACAGAATGGTCGATGTCTGGAATACTCTACCCGACTCTGTGGTTTCTTCCCCAAACCCCAAAAACTTTAACCTTAGACTGTCTACTATTGACCTCACCCTTTTCCTAAGAGGTCTATAGGGGGCGTGCATAAGCCAGTGTGCCTACCATCCCTCTCCTATTGTTTCTTTTTATTTTTCTTATATGTATCCATTTCATGTATTCATAACTATGTTATACTTATACCTGTTATATTATAATTGCTTGACAAATAAATAAATAAATAAATAAAAATAAACAGCTGATTGTCAGGAGGGGAAAAAAAATATCTTAAGGAGTGACTGGGCAGGGAAGAACGCAGTCAGTGATGTCGGGCATGTGCATGATGTTGCTCATGCGCGATAAAGATTGCCTGGGAGGAGAGGGGAGGAGCCAGCCAGGGGCATGATTTGCCAGTTCTCTGAACTGTGCAGAATCATAACAACCGGTTATATAGAACCAGTCCTAACCAGTAGAATCCCACCCCTGCTTATAGGAGATATATTAAAAATCAGAGAGACCAAAACATACAAAAATATAATTGTCCAACAGGCTTAGCATTTGCCATCCTAACAGAGACCATGTAATTTAAAATAAAAATTATATGTAGTATAAATAAACTTCACATGTTAAAATATATTGAATCATTTTTTTTCTTATTAGCATATATTGAGGGGAAGGGGCTAGTAAAAAGAAAAATAGACATACGTATACATCCATGCACTGCTGTGATTGGAACACCATATGGACGATAGTATCCCTTTAAACATTTCTCACAATTTATACCAGCTGTATTATGCTACATGGGGTAAAATAAAGAAGAAACTGGCATAAGAGAAATGCAATCAGAAGAAGAGATAAACAAGAAACAATTTAAGTTTTGGCAATTTTTAATTTGTTTCCACAATGAAGAAAAAGATTGCTGTAGTAGAAGTATAGTGATTTGGGATTTCTGTCAACGTATCAGGAATGCAGACTGAACCAGGAATGTTACAGCAACTTTAGGTTCAATATTTTCAATAATATCACAATTAGCAATAATACCACAGAGCATCAAGTTTAAATAAAAAGGCAAAATAAAATTAAAAATGGTTACACTACCATGAAATATCTGAATTTTCATATGAGATCTCATCAGATTTGGGGCATTTCTATTTTTTAGTTTTATTGCAGTATGATAATGAGGTTTTGTGGGTGCCACCTGATGGTATTATAGGTATTGCGCTGCCAACTTCCAAGGTTCAACTACATATATGGTAAATAAGCAGAACTCCATCATGGAATATCTCTCTGAGCAATATAGCATTTGTACTTCACAAATAATTGGAATTACCAAGATTAACCACTCAATTTCATCAACTGAAAGGACCATCAAGGAGTTGAAGGTGCAATTTTGTCTAACCAATTATAGCTTTTCCTAGATCTTTCTAATATATGACTTACTTTTTTGTGTTTGAGTTTTGATTTGTTTCTTGGTGTGAATTCCTGATCTATTAATTCTTGTTTCTATTCTGACTTCTGTCTGTTGTTTTCCTAACACAAAACTGATTTCTCCTATAGACTCAATATTGACACAGATGGCTACACATTTCCATCATAGCACTCATATAAAACACATAAAATTATAAATATCAACTGTAATAAATTCATCCTTATATGGAAGATAAATTCAGTTCTAGGCACCCTATTTCAAAGGGACAGTAACAACTATTCAAGCTCAGAAGACAACCAAGATGGTTAGGAGTCTGGAAAACAAGTCCCACAAGGAACAGTTAAAGGATGTAGCCTAATGAAAAAACAACTGAAGAGAAATGTGATAGCACAGAAATGGAAGTAGACATATTTTCTATTGCCCAAAGGACAGAGCCAGAACCAGTGAGTTAAAACTTTAAGGAAGTAAGCTCAACTAGGCATCAGGAGGAATTTTCTACCTGTTAAAACTGTTTACTGATGGAATAGAGGCTACATCGTCTTCAAATTAAGACCGTAATGGAGCCTGCCCATTACAGTATAATTCATATATCGTAATGGTGGTAAACTTTTACAACCTTTTTTGCAGCGGTCTTTAAGTCATTAAGCAAACCAAAGGCTCACTATGGGCAGGGTTTTGTTGAAAACTGAAAGTGCCGGATTTCAGCAAAACCATCATAAAACTGATCACATGACCATGGGACAGCTGTAAAGGCAGATGTGTTACTGGGTGACTGAAGTTCAGTCATATGACTATAGAGAGAGCCCAACCACTATCTAAGCCATGTAATCTTAGAAATAGCCCTACTAGCCTAAAATAGTTCAATTCTACAGAATAGTCCTGCATAGTTAGCCACCAAAATTGAAAAAAGTTTTGAGTGATAGAAAATTACTCTCTTCTCTAGCCCAGAACAATTGAAATTCAGCATGCCATTTGCAACTTTCACATACTTATCAATCTTCAAAATGGGTTGCAGGGGGTTTACCTGACAGTCAATGCAGACTCCTCCCCCTTGATACTGTCCATGAAGATTTAGGCTTTCTTTACGTCGTTCAACATCATGATCATAATAGCAGTCAAGGGCATGGCCATGACAGTTGCAGGCTGTGAAAGATGGTGGATTAAAATTCTTTTTAACAAAAGAAGAAAATGAGCAGTGGAATATTGATTTTAAAAAAATCCATCACAAGTTGTACATACAACCTGCAGTGACCTTTTCACAATCAACAGCAAGGCAGATGATATGTGCGCACTTGAATCAAGAAGCATTCCCATCTACCAACTTAAATCAAGTTGTCTTGTCACAAGAGATTAAAGGGATTGTTTAATTGCTCTAGAAAATTGCAGAATCACAACTCAGATCTAAAGAAATACAGAGGTACCGTGGGATTCATATCTGTTTGTTTTACTTATCATTTACATGATTGTTATTATTATACAATGTAAATGTTGCAAATATGACCTGTGTTTACATGGAAGCAACACTTGTCTTTCTGCATGACTTACGTTCACAGACATTTGTGCTGCTGGCTGTTGCAGGTTGCCAACTTTTCTGATTATATCCTGGACAGCAACGATCACAGGTTTCCCCACAAGTATTGTGTTGACATTCACATTGGTACCTGTAAATATTAAGTAATTCTCAGTTAAATTTCCGCTATTGCACTTTTCATGATTTTTGTTGTACTTTTCATATCTTATTTCTTTATGAGATTTTTTAAAAAAATAATATAATGTATAGATTATGTCCTAATCCAGGAGTTTCCAAACTTGTCAACTTTAAGACTTGTGGACTCAACCTGCAGAATTTCCCAGCCAGCTATGCAGACTGGGGGATCCTGGGAGTTGAAATCCACAAATTTTGAAGTTCACAAGTTTGGAGATGCCTATCCTAATACAATGATAATACAAATTAATTTGTTTATGAAATGTATATCCCCACATTTGTACTAAAAAGTCCATACAGGAAACTAATAACTTTTTCAAACAAAAACTCATTCTATTATAGCCATGACGATGGATAAATAACCTTTGCTATAATCTGAGATTTTGGAGCAAGGAGAATCCCCAAATCACCTCCATCATTTTATACATAAACAAAAATCATTTGTAAGAACTGTTGTTTTGATTGTACAGTTGGTTACTTTACCTGTAGGAATTTGGGTCAGTTTTTCCAGCACACACATCAGCATGTCCATGACAAACACACTGTCCACCAATGCTGATGTCTTTTAAACTGTAGTAGTACTAGATAACAGAAAAAATAAGATTTGTAGACAATTAGCAGAAGCAATCTATTTTCAAACAGTTCTGTTAAATACTTTTATGGATGCAAATTGGACACTAATTATTTGCTATGAAATATAGATTTGGCCCAAGTATATTCTCCAAACCTGTAATACTTAATGTAAATCATTAGAAGGAGTTTGGTAGCAATTTCTCCAAAAGATCAAATGCCTTTTAATAACATTTGTTGATCCAAAAAGATGTTACCAGACTTCTGGTTTTTTGTTGCTTGCCCATAATGGCTATTCAATCATGCATTTGTTTCATTTTATACACTTTCTATATTTTAATGTTTTTCACAGATGAAAGAATTAGAAAACAAGAAACAGTGGAAGGAAAGGGAGGAAATTGTATTAATACTGATAATAAACAGGTAACAAGTTTAAAAAGCTGTACCTATGGGAAAGAAAAAACACAGAGAAAAGTTGCTACAATACTAAAACTATGAATCCGGGGTTGAAACCATTCAGCTCAGCTATGTGATTCATTTGGTGTCTTTAGGCAATCAGTTACATTATAGTTCCCTTATCTTTAAAATTAAGATAATATTTGCCTATTTTAAAGGTACTAAAAAGGCTAATGAAAACCCTTCATAGGATAACTGAGGACCCTTCCATGAATGTTCCCTCAACTCTGCCAAAGTTCTGCAGTTCATCTGCAGCCAAGTCAATTAATTTTTGCAATGCAAATATAAGTGTGCAAGAATATTTCTGCAGAATACTATATTGTTATTCTGGAGCAGGCAGCTTCTGATTGGCATTTTGGGGATATAAAATGTTACTGTAAAGAAGCTTTTAGATTGCAAAGGTTATCCATTACAGGGATTAGCCATATTTTAGCGACAGATAAGAGCCCATTTGAATTGCTATGCTGCGGAAGTGGAAATGTTACCAGATACAAATATTGTACCTTCCCTTGCCATCTCAAGTTTTTTAGAAAGTCTCTCAGGTACAAGAAATGTGTACAACCACTTTGCCTAACACTCTGAAAAGATTGTGCTGGTTTAGAAGAATTAAACTCAATGGACAATATTCTTACTCAATAAAAATTTACCACATATGAGAACATGCACACAGAAAGGGTTTTGAGTTTGTTGCTCTTCTATCTGAATTTCAAGTAATATGCAACACAGTGGTGGGATTCAACTTTTTTTACTACCGGTTCTGTGGGTGTGGCTTGGTGGGCGTGGCAGGGGAATGATACTGTAAAATCTCCAGTCAGAGGTGGTATTTGCCGCTTGTCCAAACTACTCAAAATTTCCGCTACTGGTCCTCCAGAACTGGTCAGAACCTGCTGAATACCACCTCTGATGCAACAGCATAATATAGAAAATTTACATGGAATGTTATATCCTAAATTATCAATAGTAAGTAGAAGCTGGTTAAAAATTAGTCTAAGGTTTTGCAGAATAATGCCACTATTGGATTCCCTCTGTCAAAAAGAACAGGAACTCACTCTGCGTGTCACAGTTGGATCCCGCTGAGCTTTAGAGATCAAGTGTCCAAGAAGAGTGTTGGTTCTGAGGAAATGTAAACGAATATTTGTGGCTTTAGTAAACTCTCTAAGTATGGGAGAATGGCTGAAAGTATTTGCTCCTGGACGGCCATTTACCAAGGATATCACAATCTGATTTGAAAAAGAAAGATGGATAAATCAATAGTATCTGCTTTAATTTCAATATTTTTAAAAATTGTTAAGAATACATCTAGAAATTATTTTTTAGCATTCATCTTATGTTTTAATCTTTCTCTCCACCCATATTATGTTGATTTTCCCATTAGTAACCCATATTGGAGATTGAACATGTGGAATATTGAGGGTATGTTGGCTTCCATCTGAGAGGGCTTCTCCATTATCAAATTTATTGGATGAAGGGTAAGTTATGAAAAAAGTCAGGTGAGACTTGTACAGAGCTTGAAAGAAACCCTTGTAAGTTGTCATGTTATGTCTTGTCATATTTGCAAACTTTGATAACATATTGGTTAAGTTCACACTTCATGATAAACCAAAGGACAATTAACATCCTTAACACTGATTGCTCAACTGACTAAAATAAAAATTGAATAAATGACAATATGTTCAAAAAAATTGATTATGATTATTATAAATATAAGTAATAGGTATCTGTACATCACTAGAGGATTGAATACTGTTAACACTGATCAATGTTTATTTATTTCCTGCTGTAGCCCGAAGAGTTAAGAAATACATAAATAAGTGGAAAAAGTTCTTTTAATTAAAGGCTTTTTATAGCAAAAAGAATATACACAATGTTCTAATGGAACTTCCCCATCAGCAGGAACAGCTTCAAGTTCTTTTTAACAAAAGCTCATTGTAGAACACTAATAAATTCTGCTAACTCAGAATTCAGTTCACAGAACAACACTATTTTATGAGCAAATTGGAAACTTTACTCACACCAGTAAAATTTTATTGATTTAAGAAAACCGACTGATATGGGAAATAAGTCTATCTTTATATTGATGCTCCTAATTCCAAACTAAGGTATTTGTTTCATCTTGGTTTGGTGGTTATATAAAAATAATTGTGTATAAAAAAAGAAAATAATAGCCTCAAAATGAATGGTCAGTAGTGTAACATAGAATAGCCTAGACTAGAGCAGTGTTTCTCAACCTTGGTGATTTTAAGATTTGTGGACTTCAACTCTCATACTGGGCCTTTGGAATTCTGGGAGTTGAAGTCCACACATTTTAAAGTTGTCAAGGTTGAGAAACACTGGACTAAAGAAACAAGAAAGGATATCTGGAGATTATCATCAAAGTGGGTTTTTCTTTAAATCAAACCATAACTGAATCCAATTCATAGTGAAGTAGGAAAAGTGGATAAAATCAAGCAAGGCAGCAAATGTGACCACAGATATGAGAAGGAACATTCACAGATAATTACAAACCAGGTTCCTACGGTAGAATTTATGATGCTAGAAGTACTGAAAGAATACATGCAATAACATTTGAACAATGGCAGAATGGCCAGCATTATAACGTTGATGTCTTCAGCTTACCTCTCCATTTTCTAAAGGCACTATCCGAGAATATTCTGTTGTGCAAATGACATCATTATCCTTTCTGAGAGGACTATTAGCTTCCTTTCTGAAATGCTCCCAACAGTCTGCCTTAGAATCTATTTTTTTTTAAAAGAAAGTCACTTTTAATTCAGTCTCTGGTATGTTTTAATTGTGTCTTCTAGTTTTGATAGTAAGATTTATAAGTAAGACACATGATATTATCAAAGCATAAGAGTTCATGCTGGAGCAGCCTTGGTGTCTCAAGTCCTTCTCCTTTCTCTTAGGTTGTCCAAAGTGTATGGACAGTCTCCCAAAGTTGAGTGAAGGTATTCTTGGCTGACTAAAATATTAATGTTTAACAAATCTGAATCAGGGAACTGAATGAAGAAAAAGGAAGGTAAGTAACGTATATAGAATCCACATCAGTTCCAGTGGTGGGATTCAATTTTTTTTACGACCGGTTCTGTGGGCAAAGCTTGGTAGGTGTGGCAGGGGAGGGATTCTGTAAAATCTCCAGCCAGAGGTGGCATTTGCCGGTTCTCCGAACTACTCAAAAATTCTGCTACCAGTTCTCCAGAACTGGTTAGAACCTGCTGAATACCATCTCCGATCAGTTCTGAAGAGAATGAAGACATCTTATGAATTCTTTTAAACAGTAACAAAAACTTTGGTTATCATAGGCATGAGCCACAACATATCTTGGTGCCACTACTATTACCTGGCTTTATTGTTTACCTTAACTATGAATTAGGGAACAGCATTTTTGACTCATTCTGTGTACAATTCAGCATGGCTAACTCTAAAAAATTCAATTAGCTTGAATTCTTTTTTTTTTTTTTTAAAGAAAAAAGTACTATAAACATTGAAAGAGCTGTGATTCATACTCACAGGCAAAATATTGCCATGGTGTATATGTTCTTCCAAAGTCTATTGATCTCTCTAATACCCACAAATCTGGACGAGGAGAATTTGCAAATTTGATGAGGACATAGGCCACATGGAACAACTGGTAAGAAAATATATAAAGGAACATTAGAATATATCTGACAGCACTATGATACTATAAAGTAGAATGAATGAGTAAACTAAGTTTTTTATTGGTAGTGAGCTGGCATCCATTTCTAGGTGTTCTATGTACTTTTAGGGGAATCATTAACATTTTAGGGGAATCATTAACATAAGATTAATACTGTCCTGGGCACAGTGATTAGAATGCAGTATTGCAGGCTAACTCTGCCCACAGTCTAGAGTTTGATCCTGATGGGCTTGAGGTTGACTTAGCCTTCCATTCTTCTGAGGTCAGTAAAATTAGTACCCAGATTGTTGGGAGTAATATGCTGATATTGTAATCCGTTCAGGGAGTTCTGGAAAGCACTATGGAGCAGTATATGTCTAAGTGATACTATTATTGCTATTTGATATTTTGTATGACTTAGCTAATGATCACTTGACGTTTGCTAACTTAAGGGTTAAAAATAATGACTACATTAGACATGAGAGGTACCTTTGAGGGCAATCTCAAATGATTAGCAAATTAAAATCTAGTGTGACAACAGAGAAAAAAATATACGAGTGGAATATACTGTATAGTAACTGAATTAAATTATAATTACATTTAACCATAAATTGGATGAATTCAAATTTCATTTAATTTCTGATGTGAACTATCCATTTTTTAAAATTACAGTGTGCCAATCAAAGCTTAACTATGGGCCTTTGTCAGTGGTGGGTTTCAAAAAGTTGTCCTACAGGTTCGGTGTGAGTGCATGCTTTGCGCATGCACATTTGCAACTCACCTTCTGCTGCAAGCCCTGTGTGTAAAACAGCTGATGCGCGGCAATTGGCTTGCCGCATGAAGCAGCTGAGGTTGAAAAGCAGGAAATAAGGATCATTATAGAGCCGGGGCAGGTGGGAGGGCCCAGCAGCCGATTGTCAGAGTGAACCGGTTCTGGTAAAATACCACCACTGACCTTTGTTCAGAAAAATGTTGTGCCTTCTATTTATCAAGATAGATCAAGATTCATCTAATCAGACTTTGTTAAACAGATTAAAAAAACAAAGTATTTCAGAAACAATCACAAAGTTACTGTTGGATAAATCAACAGAAAGGAATGTACACGGGTTCAATAAGTCAATTGCCCTGGGGGAAATACACAGAGACTGCAATATCCAAAGTATAGATTAATAGCTGAAAAAAATGATGAATCAGACATACTCATTCAAGGCAGAAAAGCTTGTCATTAAAATATCATCCCAAGATATTTTACAATATTTTGAATTTCTCAAGTTAAATTTCCTTTTATTAAACCATTGAGATTCAACTGAAAAAAAATTACATGGATATACAAAAGAACTGACAAGAAAGGTGATGTGAACTCATATGAATATTTTATTGCCTGTAATTTCAGGATCTTTAAAAGAAAAAGGGGGAAAAAACTTGCATCCCAAAACTCCCAAGTTCAATCCCTGACAAGGATTAGCTAATAAATGATGTTTTCAAGTACTCTTCCTTGGCCTGGAGAACCACTGCCAGTCAAAACAGGTAGCTGTGTGATTTAAATGGTTTCATAGTTTAATCTAGTATGAGAAAATGCCATAAATGTGTAAGATTATCTATGCTAAAGTAGAGCAAATAACTTTTTAACTTGGCTACTAGCCTTTTATTCTATGTCCACAGTGGACTATCTCTGTCTATAGGAAATCCATAAGCAGGTCATAAATGAACTTGTTTCTCAGCGTACGACATTGAAAAACATACTGGTCTTGATTTGGGAAATAACTACTGAGAATTTTGTCTTCCATTAATGTTTAAAATCCAATGTGCTTACTTTAGTAACGGTGCCTTTGGTAACAAAGTATAATTGATTTTACATGAATTCATGTAATAGTATAAGCACTTTAGCTTTACTTTAGATTTGTTCTTTTTTTTCAGTTATTCAACTTTTAACCAACAATTGTATTTTTAAGTAATCTTAAGTATCACCAGTGAGAAAGTTTGAGACAGCAGTATAAGCAATTTAAAATATCACCACAGTATGGTTACTAGCCTTCTCTAACTTTGTTACTTTAAGTATATTGTACTACAACTTTACTGAGTGGCCAAGCTAGCTGAAATGACTGAAATTTACATATTTGGACAACTTACAGGTACCCATATTAGTGAGTCTGCTCATTATTACAGTATTTATTCCATAATGTACCCACTGCAGTTGATGAGTCAACATTGGATACATATTTTTAGAGTTTAAGGCTATGTTTATAAATCTACAGTTCGCTCAATTATAACTTGCTTAAATATAAATCGTACAATAAAATATCATTGGCTGAGTTTTAAAAATATACTATATTTGTCTATAGTAAGCAATTTTTATTACACAAACCTTCACTTGCTTTCAACCTTCTATCAACATTAATTTTCATGTTATTTTGCTTTGAACATTGTCATAAACTTGGACTGTTTACTGTTTAACATTAACCACATTTATTAAAGTAGGTAAGCCAACGTTAACCACATTTGTTAAAGTAGGTAAGCCAACTGTGTATTTGAGGAAGATGAACCAGTACATTTAGCTAAGGGAATACTAGATAGCTTTTACCTTCTAGTCCTGGATTTTTTTACTTATTTCTCAAAGTTGTTCAGTTGTCTTTCCATAAAATCTTAACAGAGTCAATGTCAAACCCAGTGAAATTAGAAAATCCAGGAAGTTCAAGTGAATATAAATAGTTATTGCACGCTTAAACTCTCTATAAGAATCTGAACTACTACAAATTGGCAGTAGATAACGATCAACAGAATTCAAGGTGGGCTGAACTTAGAACTCTTGTGGGCATGAAGGGATTCATGACTAATGACATATTTGACCCCTCCCTCAGGCTCAATCTGGTCATCTTCTCTAGTCAAAGTTATAAAGAGAACAGCAATTCTCCCAACAGACACGAAAAACAATAGTTTGGGAGGCTGATTTTGTAATATGTTGGGGATTGCTGGGATTATGTCTCCAAAATAGAGATGTTATAAACAAATCTTGTAGTTTGCTGAATATAAATATAAGTATTTTTTTCTGCTATTCTTCTCTATTCAGCAGGCCTGCAACATAAAACAAAAAATAGCTCTTGACCATTTGCACTTTATGTACCTAGACATAGCTGGTAAGTTTCCCCTCATTCTTCTTTCTCTAGACTAAACATCCCTTCAGTCTACCTTTGTAGGGAGCATCTTCAAGTACTTTTGTTGACCTTCTCTGACCACATCTTTAATTTGTAATGCACCAAGGATAAGTATCTTATTTGAACCAGGCCACATTTTTGCAGTACTTGTAATAGTTGTTAGGGTACTAACATTTCTTCTATTATGTCATTCTGGAAGCCTGACGGCATTTAGTACTTCCCTACTTTTGTCCATAATGCAGAGAAAAGGAAGGATGAAAATGCTTTGCAGAAGTTTCCTCATCAGGAAGGCAAGGATGGACCTGAATGAAGAAATTTTATTTGCAATTCAAATAAAAAACTGGGGATGTTTCTTGACCCCTTTAGCTGGCTACTTATGGGTGTGATGATGAACAACTCAAAAATAATTATATTGCAACTCAGTAAAAAAGATAATATAATTTTTTTCAAGATCCTTGCAGTCTGTGCAATTTGAGTAGGGCACTGATCTGCAAATAAATAGTAAAGGAAAATTAAGTAAGGGAAGAGGTTTTTTGGGAGAAAAAATCTGGAAACAAGCAGATCTTGAATTATCTGGAAGGAAGAGCACCATGAGGTGTGGTTTGATTTTCAAGGGACACTTTGTAGACAGGAAGTTGTTTCAACTTTCTTCAGTAAGTCAGTTCTTCTGACAAAGGACTTCATGTGGCCATAAGGTCTATTTTTCTCAGCTTGGATATTGAACCAAAAATAATTCTAGCTAGGGAAAAGAATTGGTTTTAGTATTGTGATGTTATTAAAGTAGTTTGCTGTTCTGTATTATGTTAAGAATAGTTAATGATTTCATGCATCTTTTTAGGTACCAATGTTTCAAAATGGAAAAGGAGTCTACTGTACAGTAACTACAGGGCATCTTTTTTTTGGAAAAAAAAATTAATCTTATTTGGACTTCCAGGGAACATGTTGTAGACTGAAGATATTTCCCTCAAAGCAGATCTGACAACTGTGACGGAATGAAGAATTCATTAAAAGCAAGTGGATAATTCCTTATAATTCCTCTCCAGACTAGGAGAACACCTGAGATCACCTACAAGTGCTCCTAAAGTTGCTTCTCCTAAGGAGACTGAATGACAGAGGTGGGTGTAGATTTCAGGAAGACAAGGGAATAGACGTCTTTTTGCTTTAATTGCAATTGGCACCTTTAAAAAACAATACTAGGTTTGCATGCTACCTTTCTAGTCCCTTTCTGAAATTGGTTGTTAACTAGTTTTCAGCTAGTAGGAACTTTTGGATGAACAGGTTTTACAGCACTGGATGATTTTCCTTCAATCCATAGCGAAAGAAGTTTTAAATTCAAATTTAAGGCTGTGAAAAATTATTTTAGAATAATCTACAAACGAAGGATTGGGACTTTGATTTTGGAAAGTTAAAAAAAGACTAATGGGTCCAGATGAATTTAATATATGATTTTGGAACTAATCATAAGAATCCTTCCTGTGGGAAAATGCTTCTGTCTTAAATTCTCTTTTTAAAAAATGATAGGATGTGATTCCAATGGTTGGACACTGAAGGTACCAGAACAAACTACAGATTACAATTAAAGGAGGTGAACACTTACGTTTTATTAATTAATATAGGATGCAGCAAAACATTTTAACATTGGACATATTGAACAATTGGACATATTGAACATATTGAATTGGAAAAGAAAGAAAGAGAGAAGGGGAAAGATCTATCTATCTATCTATCTATCTATCTATCTATCTATCTATCTATCTATCTATGTGCAAATTATTTAACCTACAGTAAGTTACAAAATTACTTGCCAAATAGTCTACTTTTAAAGCATCTTCAGAAGAATTTTTTTTATCATTTACTTAAGAAGCAGATTTCATAGATTTGCTTAACAGCACTTTCCCCTGCTTAATTGCTCTGAAAATTGGGATATTTTCTGACTATAGTATTTAATATGAATTCAGTGTACCTTAAATGAATGGGTGTCGTGTTAATTTTGATATCTTTTTCAAAATCTTTTTCAATATTTTAGTGTACTTTTCCAGACATTTTCTGCACTCCACAGATCTTGATAAAGAGGTGTACCTAAGTGTACATGTCTGTACATGCATTTATGAATGTGTCTAGCACTTTACCTGGGGCAATGGAAATCTAGTATCTTGTACTGTTCCTCACTCATATTGTTTTAAGCCGCTTCACTGCATTTGAGAGAAGGTACCAAACCTGTATTTGTTGAACCCACACTTTGTCATCTGGGAAAAATACACTGTGTCCACTAAGAACTGGGATAGGCAGCAATATGCATTCACTTTGTAAAGCAGCATAGAATTTAAGAGACTGGGAACTGCACCATAGTACTTCATATGATTTTATGAATGTGCTGCTGAAAATTAGGGGCAACTTAGAGGGAGGGTTGGAAGCCATGGATATTCTGAGTCATTACATTTGTGACTTCAACAGAGAGTAGTTTTATTATTATTTATCCAACAATTTTATATAGTTGCCCAACTCACATATAGTATGGTGATTCTCATAGGTTTAGAACAAAATTTCACAATGTAAGAACCCATGAATCCTTCACGAGTCTTACTTCACTCACCTCTCAAGCTCCGAATGCCTAAGGAAAAAGGGTCTTTGGCAATGTGGAAAAAAAGAGGCAAAAATGTATACATATATACTCAGGTATCGGCCAACCCTTGAATTTTTTAACAAAAATACCATGAAAAGTGTTAGCCTGTAGTTAAGCTGATCTGCATTTTAATGGCATATTAGTTTTTTAAAAATCAAAGATTGGCTTATCTGCAGTAGGTTTATCTGTGAGTATATACAAGAAATACAGATCTTTTAAAAGTTTGTTTATATTCACGGATAAGCCCATCCACAGATACACCAAACCTGATTTTGGGGTGTATTTTGAACACCTACAATCCTTGGCTTATATGTGAGCACATATGATTCTTACAAACTAAGCAGAGTATTAGAAAAGCCAAGGATATATTCTCCAAGATTCAGCACACATCTGGAAGGAGCTATACTTAGTGAAGGGAAGAGGAGAAGGATGTAGCTAAGATAAGAATAAAAGTAAGGCACCAAATAGCAATAGAAGAACTGGGAGAAGAGAAAACAGGACAAGACGAATCAGAGATGGTAACCAGGTTGTTGATTGCATTGTTACCTGAAGTTTGTTTTATTGCGGGCAGTACATTACATACCAGCTTGAAATTCTAATAAGCTGTTATTCACTTACAGTGTTAAGCATCATATTGCTTAATATGAACCAGCCTATCATTGTGCTGCAATGGAACAAAACAATGCCTATATCTCCCTTCCTTCCTTCCTTCCTTCCTTCCTTCCTTCCTTCCTTCCTTCCTTCCTTCCTTCCTTCCCTCCCTCCCTCCCTCCCTTCCTCCCTCCATCCCTCCCGCTCTCCCTTAGGAAGCGTCTTCATGGCTGGGAATTTCCCTCTACTATCATTTTTGTGATGGGTCACTAATTTATATAGAATGAGGATTTCATTTGGTTCATTTTCTATCAACTTTGGAAAATGCATAGATTCTGACACAGACAGAAGAAACTAGGAATTTAAAAACTGTATGTAGAAGAAAACAAAAATGCTTTGAGCACTTTGTCCTAAAAATCTGGGTTTGAAGGCTAAGCAAATGGAGAATTCTGTTGATTCACTTTTTTTCCAGAAAGGGCACATTAAAAATATAAGATTAAAAGAACTGAATGTGAGGTTCAATTGTATTCCTACGCTGATCAAATTACTGGAGGAAGAATAAAACCCTTTGTAACTAGCTTGGATCTAGCCACACAAGAAGCTTTGTTTAGTTTGCTTTGTTCTGAATTAACTTGAGAAATGAACCCAGCCAAGTCAACAAGCCATGGTTTAAAATCATAGCTTGGTGTGATGTATGAATTTAGCCATCAAGAAAAGGAACTAGCTGTGGCTAAATTTCCTTTGGTTTAATTACTATGAATCTAATTTTAAATAGTACCATTGAATTTTATATGAATATATTCCTTTCATGCTTTCTGGTTAGACTTTATAAACAAAACCAGCTTTAACAATTATCACAGCCCAGGAAGAATGCTAAACAATATCCTTTATGAATATGGGTAGGTAGAATCGTCTATTTGCATGCAATCCAAAAACACATTTAGGTTTTTTACACTGCAGGAGAGAAAACACAAGAAGATTTTGTTCCACAACTCTTCCCCCAATGTAATGAAATCTGAATTCTATATTTATCATATAGGAAGGGGAATTAATCACAAAGAGAATAAGAGGGACATGGCATTTTTCAAAAAGTATTTGGATCTGTTTGCAACACCTTTCCTCTAATTGTGCATATTTTAATGAGTGGCTTACCATATAGTAGAACTAATGTTTCCTAACAATGCAATGTATGTTTCCCTAGGAAGAAAAAAGAACAAACAAGCTAACTGGATTAAACCTCAGCATGGGCTCCACCAGCACAATAGAAACAGGAACAGCTGAGAAATGTTTTTAGATCTTTGATATCTAACCCTATGCATCTTGTTAGAAATCATCTGTTGATTTTAATGTATTAGCCTATGGTTTCTCTGAATCTGTTAGTTTTATTGCTATACTATACCAATCTACTAAATAAATAAACTAAATAAATCTACTATTAAAAAAGGGAGACCCCAGCCTAGTTGAAAACTACAGACCAATCTCTTTATGCTGCGTCACCTGTAAAGTCATGGAATCAATTATTAACCAATCCATTATCCTCCACTTAGAGACAAACAACCTACTCTCTAACAAACAATTTGGTTTCAGAAAAAATCTATCCTGTAATCTGCAACTCTTATACTGCAAAAACATATGGACTACACAACTCGATCAGGGCAAAGCAATAGATGCAATCTACATAGATTTCTGTAAAGCCTTTGATTCAGTGATACACAACAAACTATTCCTAAAACTAAAATCTTATGGTATCTCTGGACACCTGCATAACTGGATAGAAGCATTCCTGTCAAACAGACAACAAATGGTCAAAATTGGGAGTGTCCTATCAAATTCTGTACCTGTCAACAGTGGTGTCCCCCAAGGCAGTGTTCTAGGACCAACTCTCTTCATACTCTACATTAATGACCTCTGTGATCATATTAAGAGCAACTGTGTTCTCTTAGCTGATGATGTTAAGCTATTCAACACCACAGACAATACTGCTACCCTTCAAAAAGACCTCGACTATGTATCAGAATGGTCAAACAAATGGCAACTTCAAATCTCAACAAATAAATGTTCTGTCTTACATATTGGCAAAAAAATAATAATCAGAAAATAAAATACAACCTGAATAGTCAAGAACTTGTTGATGATCCAAACTCTGTCAAGGACCTTGGAGTACTCATCTCAAATTATCTAAGTGCTAGAGCCCACTGTAACTACATAGCCAAAAAGGCATTAAGAGTTGTTAACCTAATCCCATGTAGCTTTTTCTCTGGTAATATCACACTACTAACTAGAGCATACAAAACATGTGCTAGACCAATAGTTGAATACAACTCATCAGTTTGGAACCCACATTACGTATCTGATATTAACACAGTTGAGAAAGTCCAGAAATATTTCACAAGAAGAGTTCTCCACTCCTCTACTCGTTGCAGAATACCTTATGCCACCAGACTTGAAATTCTAGACCTAGAAAATCTAGAACTACGCCACCTCCGGTCCGATCTAAGTATAGTATATAAAATCATACATTGCAATGTCCTACCTGTCAATGAATACTTCAGCTTCAGTCATAACAATACAAGAGCACACAATAGTTACCAACTCAAGGTAAACCGCACCAAACTTGATTCAGGAAATACAACTTCAGCAACAGAGTGGTCAATGTCTGGAATACTCTACCTGACTCTGTGGTTTCTTCTCCTAACCCCCAAAACTTTAACCTCGGACTGTCTACTATTGACCTCACCCCTTTCCTAAGAAGTCTGTAGGGGGCGTGCATAAGTGCACCAACGTGCCTACCATCCCTGTCCTATTGTTTCTTTTTATTTCTCTTATATGTATCCATTTCATGTATTCATAACTATATTTATACTTATACCTGTTATCTTATAATTGCTTTACAATTAAATAAAATAAATAAATAAATGTGATAACCTCATATTATTATGAATCGAATTCTTTAGTAAAATATAGATATAAATTTATTTATATTGCTTAGTATTTTAATGTTCTGATGGAATTCAGAAATGGCTTAACATGAGATCATATCAATCATATCTATTATATCATATCATATCAATGGGGAAATATATGAATTTTGATCCTATTGCAAAGCTGCAAGAGGCTGGTGGTTTATGCATACCACCCTACAACAAGATGTTTCCATGTTCCATGTTGAACCACATACACGGAACTTTAGCCAATCCAAACTAAATCATCCACAAGGTAAGCAGAACTGTACTTACCTGTCCTAGATCCAAAGTAACGTTTATTTCATCATACTTCAAACCCAAGGAAAGAGAAGGACTTTGCCACCAACGCTCTGTTCCATCTATAGCATAGTCTATTGGATGAGCCTTATTAGGATCAGCAGCATTGCAATAGTCACAAAACTGGCCCTGAAACAAATAGGCAAACAAAAAGATATAAGAATTACCACTCAAATTTTGGTGCATTGAAAGATTCAGAAGTTGTAATTCCTCATAAATGCCTAAAACAGCCTAATTCAGAAATAGAGATAAAAATAGATTCTTCCACAGCAAAAATCTTGCTTTACTGCAGTTACTTGAAGGAGAATTAAGATGTGATTCAAAACGGCAACATATTCTAAATAGTCAGCAATGTTCTTCTCTACTGTCAAAATTCACTAACTTGAGCTTCCAAATAAGAAAATTAAAATAATTTAAAAACTTTTAGATACTGGCTGACTAATTGAGTCTTGAACAATGCCTTCTCTGCTCCCGGCATTATCTCAGAAAGGTGTTCAATATGGCAGGCTATCTGCAGCATACACAGATGTGTTTGTTTCCATGAAAAAACATTCTTTAGATTTCTGCTGGAATTCATGGAAGCAGCCTAAAGGTGTCAGTCTTTCTAGACCTTTCATGAAGATGCATCCTCCTCTAAATTCCAATATGTATTCCAAATATTTTAAGTGGTCCATGAACACATGGTAACATATACAGATAGTCCTTGACTTACAACCATACATTTTGAAACTGTTCCAAGTTATAATGGCACTGAAAAAAGGGACTTATAAACCAGTCCTGGCATTTATGGTTAGTCATGTGATCAAAATGTGAGTGCTTGGCCACCAATATGTACTTACAATGATTGTAGGGTCCCAGGGACTCATGATCACCACTTGTGACCTTCCCAGCTGGCTTCCAACAAGAAAACTCAATGGGGGGGGGAGCCAGATTCACTTCATAATCATGTGATTCACTTAATGACCATGGTGATTCACTTAGTGAACATAGCAAAAAAAAGGTCATAAAATTGGGTGTCACTCACTTAAGTAATGACATTCTGGTCCAACTGTGGTCGTAAGTTAAGGATTACCTGCATCCTCTGTATTAGATTGACATTATGTAGGGCATATAAGAAAAAAGTTCTGCCCAGATGTTACGCTTAGAAACTCCAAAAATAGGGCACTAATAATTCTTTAAATCACATAGATCAAAACTAGATGTACATTTTAAAAGCAGTGGTGATGAGGAATTTCTAGGCCAAATGGCAAATTCAAGGGACAAGGACCCAAAAACCTCATAGAAAGGCAAAAGTTGAGCAAAACTAGACATTAAAAATAGTATTTATACTATTGAAATCAACGGATATATTGAAAATTTGTATATTCAGAAAGCATCTGAATGAGGAGGGTGGATGGAAGCTACTTGTGTAGGTGAGGGAAAGTGAAAGGTTATTCTGATCATTGTGAATCATGATCTTCATTATTAACTCATAGAAGAAATGCCTACTGTAAAGTATACTACTTGAATTCATTTAAACAGCACCTTAAATTACTCTCTGCTTTATCCTATGAAACTCATTAGAAACTGAGGAGATGTCAAACTTCTACAGTGGAGCTTTGCAAAGAAAATGTTATGGGGATACTGGAGAGCTATTTACAAATTGCTTATTCTAGCCAGGAATGGTTCTCTCACCTTAGGCAGGTTAAAGGTTTTTTCATTATTTCATCAAAATAGAATAGGATAGAGTAGAATAGAGTAGAATAGAATAGAATAGAATAGAATAGAATAGAATAGAATAGAATAGAATAGAATAGAATAGAATAATTTATTGGCCAGGTGTGATTGGACACATAAGGAAATTGTCTCTGATGTATAAGCTCTCAGTACTTGTATCAGTGTACATACAAGTAACAAGTGATAAATCATGATCATAAAGATATTGATGGCAGCTAGGAATTACATTTGTACTTGCAATGTGCAATTTTGTATATATAGTTCTCCCTCTTTGCTCCCATTTATGTTGCTTTGTTGGAACATGATAAAATCACCCACTATAGCTGCCTCATCCCAGAAAAACTTCACAACTAGACACATATTTAGTTTGATTTAAATCCTGTGAAGTCCCATAAATTATGGATTATTCCCAGAAAGCATGTATACATGAAAGTTTTAAGAATGCATTATTAAATATCAATGCTGATATGATGCCAATGGCTAAAGTTAAATTAAGGG
Source organism: Notechis scutatus (assembly GCF_049901735.1). Taxonomy (NCBI): domain Eukaryota; kingdom Metazoa; phylum Chordata; class Lepidosauria; order Squamata; family Elapidae; genus Notechis; species Notechis scutatus. The sequence continues at coordinate 162,840,318 of NC_142011.1, read as the reverse complement.
AACAATTAAATATTACCCAGGATCCTGGGTGTTTATACAGTGTTAGCCTGTAGACACATAGCGTTGTCAGTAATCAATTTGGAAAAAATGTTGAAAGAAGCACATCTTCTCTGTAAACTACAAGAGCCTGTGCAGATTGAGGTGTAACAGATTGAACCAATAAGTAACAAAATAAATAAATCTCAGGTAAATCTCCAATTCTGTATGTTGTCTATCTAAACTTTCTGATTATCTGGAATATGCTATTTTCCCCATCTATCCCTTTCACCTGGATATATCTGTATATGCGTGGACATGTTCGCCTAAATTTTTAGTTTAAGCTATTTAATGCATAGTACCTATTTTTATGTGAAAATAATTCTAGTAATTCAAGTTGAAACAGTATGACAATATATGCATTGCTGTGACTGATTTCCCAATCTTTTGAAAGAATGTAGAAGCCCTCTTGAACCACAGTAAGAGGTAAACTACAGAAGTATTCTTGCTATGTGTCTCAATGAGGCGTTGTTAAAACTGCAGAGAAGGACTTCGATGGCTTCCCAGTCAATCAAATATGCAAGGAGAATGACATGCTTTCTTGTACCAAGGTAGATCTCCCAAAAGCCCTGTTAAGATCTTGGACCTGGCACAAATCGTATCTGACCTCATATCCAAAATCTCCAAGACAAATGTTAAATAAGGAAAACTTTATTTTATTTATTTATTTTATTTTGTCAAGTGATTATAAGATAACAGGTATAAGTATATACATGGTTATGAATACATGAAATGGATACATATAAGAAAAATAAAAAGAAACAAAAGGACAGAGACGGTGGGCATGTTGGTGCGCTTATGCATGCCCCCTACAGGCATCTTAGGAAAGGGGTAAGGTCAATAGTAGTCAGTCTAAGGTTAAAGTTTTTGGAGTTTGGGGAAGAAACCACAGAGTCAGGTAGAGTATTCCAGACATTGACCACTCTGTTGCTGAAGTCGTATTTTCTGCAATCAAGTTTGATGCAGTTAACCTTGAGTTTGCATCTATTGTGTGCTCTTGTGTTGTTATGGTTGAAGCTGAAGTATTCAATGACAGGTAGGACACTGTAATATATAATTTTATGTACTATACTTGGATCAGACCGAAGGTAGTTCTAGATTTTCTAGGTCTAGAATTTCAAGTCTGGTGGCATAAGGTATTCTGCAACGAGTAGAGGAGTGGAGAACTCTTCTTGTGAAATATTTCTGGACTTTCTCAACTGTATTAATATCAGATACATAATGTGGGTTCCAAACTGATGAGCTGTATTCAAGTATTGGTCTAGCAAATGTTTTGTATGCTCTAGTTAGTAGTGTGATATTACCGGAGAAAAAGCTACGCAGATTAGGTTAACAACTCTTAATGCCTTTTTGGCTACGTAGTTACAGTGGGCTCTAGCACTTAGACCATTAGAGATGAGTACTCTAAGGTCCTTGACAGAGTTTGGATCATCAACAAGCTCTTGACTATTCAGCTTGTATTTTATTTTCTGATATTTTTGCCAATATGTAGGACAGAGCATTTATTTGTTGAGATTTGAAGTTGCCATTTGATTGACCATTCTGATACATAGTCGAGGTCTTTTTGAAGGGTAGAAGTATTGTCTGTGGTATTGAATAGCTTTATATCATTGGCGAAGAGAACACATTTGCTCTTAATATGATCACAGAGGTCATTTATGTAGAGTATGAAGAGAGTTGGTCCTAGAACACTGCCTTGGGGGACACCACTGTTGGCAGGTACAGAATTTGATAGGACGCTCCCAATTTTGACCATTTGTTGTCTGTTTGACAGGAATGCTTCTATCCAGTTATGCAGGTATCCAGAGATACCATAAGATTTTAGTTTTAGGAGTACTTTGTTGTGTACCACTGAATCAAAGGCTTTACAGAAGTCTATATAAATTGAGTCTATTGCTTTGCCCTGATCAAGATGTGTAGTCCATATGTTTTTGCAGTGTAAGAATTGCAGATTACAGGATAGGTTTTTGTGAAACCAAATTGTTTGTTAGAGAGTAGGTTGTTTGTCTCTAAGTGGAGGATAATGGATTGGTTAATAATTGATTCCATGACTTTACAGGTGATGCAGCATAAAGAGATTGGTCTGTAATTTTCAACTAGGCTGCGGTCTCCCTTTTTGAAGATGGGGATGACTGTGGCTAATGACCATAGGTTTGGCAAGGAGCTGCTCCTGAAGGATTTTTCAAAGCTTATGCTTAGAGGTTCGACTATGGCAGTGGATAGCTTTTTTAAGAAGTAGGCACATATTCCATCCAATCCAATAGATAGAGATGGTTTTAAATTGCGTAGTGCTTTTTCAACATTGTCTTCTGTAAAATCGATATGTATTAGATCATTGTAGTTGTCTGTGGTTCAACTAGGAAATATTGGGCATGATCCATTGCTGTTTACAAATATTGAGCCAAAGAATGTGTTAAAGAGGTTGGCTTTAATGGTGTCATCGTTCCAGTCTTTACCATTGGACCTTGAGTCTTTTAGTTTGTTGTTTACGAAATTGTAGAAAGCGTGGGTGGAATTGGTGCATAGAAGGTTTTCCTCTTGTTTAATGTGCATTCAGTCTTTATCTGGTGGCATACATTTTTGTATTGGCTTTTGAAGTTGGCAACATGACCAGATTTGTTTTTCCACCAAAGTGATCTCTTTTTGGATTGAAGCTTCCTTATTGTTATGGGTAATTTGTTTTTTTCTGGTTTTGGGACTTGTTATTGGTACATATAGTTTGATGACTCTTTTGACTTCATGTAAAAATATGTTGTAATGGTCTTCAACAGTAAAACTCTATTCTTTTTTTCTAATGTATGTCAAGTCTATAACTACATTGTTTATTAAACCCCAGAGCTTTCATTTCATAAATTGACAAAGAAGCACTTCTGTATTTTTTCCTATGGTCAGATCACTCTTGACCAATCTGATGCCATCCAAACGTATTGGACAATAACTTTTAGGATAATTGGCCAAGATGGGTAAGAATCCTGGGAGATGTAATCTTAGTGAAGTTTCCCCAGATTGGGAAAGTCTAACATGGATTTATGGAAATTCTCAGTCATCCAGGTCATGGTTGTCCCAAAGGTGCTTTTTTCAAAAGCCAGCTGAACTTCCTTTTGTTTTTTCTTGAAGATGTTTCACTTCTCATCCACTCTCAGTTCTATAACTAAAGAAGCTTCTTAGTTGAGAAGTGAAACGTCTTCAAGGAAAAATAAGAAAGTCCAGTTGCCTTTTGAAAAATCTAACATGGATCATTTTAAAGTGATTAAATTTGTAGATGTTTTAAAAACATTTTTCCAAAACCAGGCTAGTATTCATAAAGCAGGAATTGAAAACCGCATTTGTATGCTGTGGGAATATTTTCAGAAATATTATATTATGCTTAGGCTACCCAGCTGCTCATGGGCCTATAAACAATTCCTTGGTCAATACTACTATGAGGCTGTCTACTCATAAGTAAATATGCTTGAATGTAATGGTGCTTACTCCAGGACACTGAGTATAAAAATGCAGCTGTACTATTATACAGCTGCTGTAAATGTATCCTTCAGGATATTATTACTTTCTCAAACATCCTATTGTCCATACAAGTATTTTCTGGCATATCATATCCAACAGATATTATAAACTTATAAAGAAAAAGAACTGAATCTTTTTTGTGGGTCTTCATGCAGAGAGACACATGTATATCCATACAAATTTATCAGAATTCAGCTAAAATGCATATGGCTCAAATATATACACAACAAACATGGTTGATTTAGAAATGGACTAGAAGCTACTTTTCACGACAAACATCTTAAGCTATTCTTAGTGCATATGCAGATTTGATGTTGTGCAATAGTGGATCACCTGTGTTAGATTTTATTCTTCTTCTGACTCCTAACAGACAAGATCCTACAAGTTGCTGCCAAAACACCTGAAGGGAATTTATTTTCTTTAACCCAACCCTGAAAAGATGTCTGTGGATTCTCCTTTTCACTATAGCAAAAAAGAGGCTGGTAATGTCTCAATGTTGTTGCCAGAGACACTGCTTTGGTTACCACATTGGCCTAGGAGCTTTAAGCAGGAAACTTCTTGAGTAGTACTTTATGTTGGCTAACATAGGTTTCTGTGTTGATTAAAAGGAGGCCCATATGTTTAAACTCTTCTTGGCATAGCAGCTAATTGAGTAGATTGTGATGTAGCATTGCTTTATCATATACAAAAAGAAGCCAGGAATTAAGATTGTTTTCTTTAATGAGGAAGACAATAATGCAATCCAGGACAATCTTTCTCAGCCAAATGCTTTCTAAAACTATTGGATTTCATGTCCTCCATGTTAGCCATAATGATAAGTTGACATTCTAGGAATAATGAGAAATGTAGCTAAACATATTATCAGGATATCTGGTTTGGGAACACCGGTTTGCCTTCTTTATAACAGTATTATGCAACACTTGATGAACAAAGTGCTTGGACATGAGGGAAAAAAATCTAAGCATCAAAGAAAAACATACTCATTTTAAAATCTGGTTTTAATCATTTTTACTAGTAACAGCCATATTCATTAGAACATGGAGGCAGAGATGAAATAGAGTGAGAATTTGTACAGTGTAAACAGTTTAATCACATATTTATTCATTGACAAATGGAGCCTTCTTCCATGGAAGGTAAGCTTCAAGGGAAGGCAGACCAGGTTTTAAAAGTCTCCCCGTAATTCCGATGCAGTTCCATAACAATGCTCAGTTATTTTCCCTTTTGAAAGATGTAGTTTGGCATCTTTTCTATACAGCAGACTTGTTAATAACAACAATTATGGTACCCTAACCCTGCATGCATAAACCATAATCTGCACTGGAGAGACTTCGGGGTTTTATTTATTTTAATTTTTCTTGGCCAGGATTATGGGCAAAAATCTATGAAAAGTTCAAAAGATAACTTCACAACAGAAGTACAGTATAGCAGTAAACAAAGGGTGAGGCCCATGTAACATGGTATTTTTGTTGCTGCCTCGGTTTGGGGAATTGTTTGTTTTCTAAGTTAAAGATGTTCCCTTCCTTGTTGACAGTTAGAAGGTGACTGAAAAAGATCAGCTTCTGCTGGACCCTGGATCTTATTTTATTAGGGGTTGAGGCTAATGTATGAAACTGGCTGGGGTTAGTATTATACGTGTTTTGGTTTCCTTTGAGTTTATTATGGCCAGAGTACCAAAATATTCTTAAATCGGCAAATACCATCAACTGAAACATTACAACATCTAAGTATCAAAAAAGGATATAATTACAGCTAACAAACCAGAGCAATAAGCCTTTTATGCCTTAAGCATGTATAAAACATATGTTTTATACTGCTTAAGGCATGTATAAACTAAAACCACACTGCTGCCTTTCCCATGGTGGGAAAGGACTTAGTATATGGGCACTATAAATGCCATTACTTATGGTACTAGGGTTAGCATCCAAGTCACTCCCTTTAGTTTAGAGGAATGTAATGTTATCTCAATAAACTCATGTCCTAAGTATTATCAGACACATTCCAGCTATATAAGTCACAGTATTATTGACAATGTTTTTTTTAACCATTTGTAAACAGTATAAGCAGTTTAATCACATATTTATTCACTGACAAATGGAACCTTCTTCCATGGAAGGTAAGCTTCAAGGGAAGGCAGCCCAGTAACTATTACAAGTTTTAAAACTCTCCCCATAATTCTGATGCAGTTCCATAACAATGCTCAGTTATTTTCAAATCAAAGATATATAAATTGATAGATTTTAGTTGTTTGGGGATTATTTGTATTCTCTGTTGTTGTACATGCCAATAAAGAATACCAATACTTTGTTTCAATTACCTCCAATCACTTTGGTTTCTAATTTAACTGGATATTTTCTTTACAGCAGCTTGGCATAGACAGTAAGACTGGAACACCAAGAATTAGAGATATCCCTTGCCACTTTCTCAGGCTCGTGGCTTCTGCCTGTGCCACCTCCAATACAGAACCTATTTGGAGATACATAATTGGGTTGAAGTACTAAATTGTGTGTCAGGGACTCTGCAGGAATTAGTCTGGGTGAACTGTGATTCGAAATGCATGTTTCTGAGTCTTACCAACAGATTCTGCAGAAGAAAGTAAGTGGGAATTTTCTCAAAACAATTACATATGGGAGAATAAATTGAAACATGTAGACAATATGCATGAAGTAAAATTGACCAAGGATACATAATTCAGTGCCCTCTAAAGGTAAACCGGGTAAGAGGGATAATTGGAAGGATGGTACCAAAAGCTATTAACAAGTATACACGCATTAGCAGGCGTATATTTTTCTCATCCATTCCTGGTATCTACTTGAGTGACCCAGGCTGTTTCAATCCCAGGCTGGGTTTGAAGTCTATTTGGAATTATTTTGAATAATCTATGTTGCCTGGACTGCAGGATTTATGTTGCTTTTAAGTATTGTTATCATCTGAAAATTAACCAGGTAGAACTAAAGAGAGGAACCAATTAACCTATGAGCTCAATGAACTGGGAGAACTTCTATCTACAACTACCAACATATCTCTGAATATTAACAGAACAGAGATTGTAACACTTTGAATGGATCTTCTTAAAGGAACTGGAGTTGAAGACCCTTATTAACACATTGCAAATATGCCAGAATAGATCTCATTGTCCTTTTGCTCACTCCTATCTTCTTTGCTGTCTGTACTATGCAATCAGAAGTATTGGTCAATACAATATAACACCTAATTATTTAACCCATAGAAACACAATCTATGGGGATTACCAGTAGAGTGATGTGATTTAGACATGAGTAGCTAAATTAGATTAAATATAGTTCACTATGTAAAGTTGTCTGGATTTTTCTTCCCAGACCATTAGGCATAGAAACTGAATTGGCACAGTTTTGACCTAAACTTCTAAAGAGGAAACTATCTAATTCACTATATAAATTAGAAATTAAAGGTAGTGCAGACTCAATCAATTACATAGAGCTTCCTGTTGGTGTACATTTGAACTACACACATCTAGGATCACAACAGGACCAGTGTCTCTGGTATTAGGGGAAGAAAGGGAGGTTTTTATACGTTGTCTTGATTACAATCCTCACATAAGCGATTTCATGCGTGCCTTTCCAGAAAAAACGTCTGAAATTAATGGATCTCGTCCCCAAAGTACAGGCAGCGACCTTAATAGTTGCTACTACAAAAAAAGTAACTAATCCAATTTCGAAGTTTTATGAGTGCTGCTTCTCTTTCTGTTCTTCCTGATCTCTCTACCCCCCACTCTCCCCCACATCCCCGCGGTCATTTCTCTCACCTGGATGGTTTGCCCGGCGGGGGAAGCCGCGGGTCCCCCCACCAGCTTGCAGAAGAGCTCTAGGCGGGGCCTCCCGCTCTCGTCCTGCCCGCAGGTGGCAGTTGCCCAAATGCGGGTTGTCTCCGCCAGATTGAAGTAAGGCGGGTGGAGACTAAGCGCCCGTTCCCCGGCGCCCAGGGAAGAAGCCGAGAGGGAGCCCGCGGGATGGCAGCAGGACCAGAGTGCCAAGACGATCCCTGCCAACGCTGCGCCTGGCGGCGTTCGAGAAGTCAAGAGAACTGCCGCCACCCGGGTCCTCGCCATCTTCGCGCCCCTTCGCTGGATTTGTTTACGCCGTCCGCGGGATCGGTGATCCAAGAGGGACGGCCTGCCTCCGCCCCTCCTGTGCCCCTTTGTGCTCCGATTAGCTCGGAGGGCACCGAAAAGAAAGCAAAGGGGAGGAGGAGGAGGAGGCGGCAGAGACACCTCCTGCTGCTCCGCTGCCACTTTCGCGGAATCGCGAGGGAAAGGGCCGCCCAGGGAGAGGAGACCGAACTACGTGGGTCCTAAGGAGGCGAGGGCGGCGCGGTGATCCCGGGAACGACCTCGTTAGAGAAAAACACCTGCAGCTCTAACCCGGCGCTTGCGTCGTTAGCGGGGAGCACCCGTCGGTCGCAAGTGAGGCGAGGACTGAGGAAACGCGTCACTCGTTACTGGCTACAGATCAGATCAGATTAAGGCTTCGTCCAGGCCCGCGATCCTGTACTGTCCGCGTTTCTCTCAACTCAAGTGAACTTCGTGGAATTTGCCTTTGATTAAATGTCCATCGGGTGCTTGGGACCTAGTGGGTTTAGGGGGCCGAGGATGGTGTTAAAAACACAAGAAAATTTATTCCGACAACCCATATTTTCCACAACTTGATGCCTTGCAAAGACTTTGAGGTTGGTAACAGGGTTGTTCAGGATTCCCAGGTAGCTGATTTCAAACAATTCACTATTGCCCCTTAATTACTTTATTTAATAAGCCCCCTGAAAAAGTTTCATCTTGGATTTCAATTCAGTTCCATCTGATTTATCTTCTTTTAAAAAAGCTGACCTCTACAAGTCAGTAACTATTTTTTGGAGGGTGTCAGGATTATCTTTCATCCACTCTGTGGAAATTAAAACACTTCCTCTAGAGCAGCTACTTCAGCATTCAAAATTACAGCAGCATAAGTAAAGTGGCAATGGTTTATATAAGTGATTTTTAACATTTCTGGAATGTTGTGATAAGGCAAACATAAGGAATAAAATGTATATACATTAGAAATTTAAAACACTTCCTCCATTTTGTCTTATTACAGTGTAAATGTATCTTGGCAATTTTTTTTTGTTCTGTTATGGATCCATGACATTGCCTTCATTTCATCTGGCACCCATAAGTGGGAGGAACTTGCTATCCTTAGTTGTTCTAGTTTCAGAGTAGTGTTTTCCCCCTTAAACTAGCAACAAAACGGAAAATCTGATGCCCATCAACTGCCACAATAGTCTATCAACACCATAGATAGGTAATCCATAAGGAGTAGAAACAATCCAGCAACAAAGGGCTCCAGGCTTGCTCTCAAACTGGGAATGGATCTGAGCCATTTGACAGATTCCTCTGCGCAGCCCTGTAAATCAGAGGTGTCAAACTCGCATTGTCACAGTGGTGTCATGTGACTGTATTGGAATGTTTTCCCCCTTTGCTAAACCAGGCAGGGCGGGGCCAGCACCTGACGCATCTGGCCCGCAGGCCATGAGTTTGACTCCACTGGTGTAAATGATCATCTGAGCCCTCCTTCCGAAGGAGAGACCAGGTGATCTGGATCAGGGCCATCAGGCAACATGGATGCAATAAGGCCAGATAAATAGTGACATATTATCACGATATAGGCCTTAACAATGGCTCTGACTTGTGTCCAATCACATGTGTTCTTAAGTTTTTCTCCAGCGGTGCTCTAGGCACCTTTGGACCTTTTCAGCACCTTCAGCTCCTCCATAAATCACAGTGAGTTTTGGGAGTGATAGGCCATAAGAGGGCACATGGATCTGATCCTGTTCAGAGCCTTGGCTGCTTTCTGATTCCAGGTTGTGGTCAAATCCTCCACAGGACAATGCTGCAGAACCCCCAGGACATCCTCTAGTTTCTTCTGGAACTAGGGTGGGTCTAATCACTGAAGGTGGACCATTCAAATAGGTCTTGTCTCCTTGCAGGAAGCGGCAGTTCTGGAGATTCTCACAGCCACCAGGGCATGGTCTGACCATGCCAGAGGGGATAATGACAGATCCTCCACCATAACAGGCTGCTACTGCTCGAACAATCATATCCAGAGTGTGGCCACTGTCCTGATTTGAACCTCGGATAATCTGGGATAGGCCCATGGCTGCCATGGTGGCCATAAATTCTTGAGCTGCCTCTGAGGCCAAACCATATTGAAGTCTGGACTGTTGTAATGATGAGGCAGTCGAATTGTTTGATCATGAACAACTGAATCATGATGATGCTCTTTATTGGAGTATAGTCTTGTATTTATATACATTTTTAGTTATCCTCCATCATTGGTTAACTTTGGTTACTGCTTAACTTTAGTTACTGTTTAGTACAGTAATCCATACAATTAATTATCTCTAGTTAAAGTCTAACATATGTCTACTTCCCTTCTCTAATCCTCGTTTATCCATAGATTAGTGACTTTGTTTGCCTGAGTTGTATTTGCTAGGAAACATTCTTTATCTGAGGTTTGCCATCCGAGATTGGAATATTCCTGCAATTACAACTCTACACTGGACCATAAGGCAGGGGAACTTCCCTGCCAACCCCGAGACAGCTTTCAGCAGCTCAGGCAAGGAGATTACTGTGCAGCACAGAAGCTGGTATAGCAAGCAGCAGCATTTCCAACTGATCCTGTGAGACCAACAGGGTCTCACACCAAGAAACCTATGGAGGATGGCACCTGAAAACAAAAAGATTCCTGGATGACAGTTGGTAGGCCCCCTCCTCTGCCCTGAGGCTCTGGCTGGTTGCAGACCCTAAACCCAGCTGGACACATTTCCAAGAGGGAAACTCCCCCCTCTGGTGTCAGCCAGGCTTCAGTAATGCATGCCAGTTCAGCTTGTTCCTCCCCAATGAGTTCAAATTACCTTGTCATAGAACTGTATGACACATGACCACCACTTACAAAGTAAATACTGATAGTTGTATGAGTTTTATATTTAATCTTCTGTTTTGGAGAAAACTAGCTGATTTCACCTAACACCTTTAGCAGCACTTCACAGGAATAAAATATAGAGCCTTCATTCATTGCTGAACTACAATATCCGTCATCATTGCTGGAATTGTTGCTAGGAGTTAAAAACACACTCTCTCTCTCTCTCTCTCTCTTTCTCTCTCTCTCTCTCTCTCTCTCTTTTAATGAAATATGGCTGAAACACCAACTCAATTTTTCCAAAGAATTCTTAATCTTTAAAAGTGTAAATGTATAACTTACTGCAATGCCCTGATATTAAACATTACATAAAGGAAAGAATTTATAGAGTATTATTCTGGGAGCCACTCATTCTCTCACAGCCCTAGAAAGAAAGCCCTGGCAAGCCACTTCTGAAAATATTGCCAAGAAAACTGCAGGGACTTGTCCTTCTAGCCCCCAGGAGTCAGGATTGACTTGATGGGTCACAACAAGAACACTATCACACTCACAGTGCAGTCCTTTCAAGGCTGTACTAAACACAGTGAGACTATTCTTATGAAAGTTGATGTGGGATTATTCTTATGCACTTTTTTTTTTGCAAGGTGAGCACATCAAAAGCCAAAAATAACTTATGTTCTTATTACAAACAACCTGAATAAACATCCTAAAACACTTCAGGTACATAACAAACTTGGTCTACCTTTTCAGTTATTCTGTTTTTGCTAAACAATAGTCTCAGTTCCTGATTTGTAGTTATTCATAACCATATATAACACAATTACTTTTAGTAGCATAAACACTTCAGCATATTTCTAGTTGATCTATGATTTTAATTTCTGGGTTTTTCCAACCAGTTTGTGCTAAATTTCCTGATTTTCCTCCCCAGGGTTATTTAAATAGCTGCAGATGTTTTGGAATTGCCAACATTCACAGATTAGAGGTTCTGAGGTTTTATTTTTGCTTTCAGCCAAATTCCTGGTGGAACACCTTTATTCGGGGAAGCCACATGTATCAGGGTTTGGAGAACAGATCCATCAATGGTGCCCCTCCCCCTGGTTTAATCTGGGATGGAATTCAGTCAGAAGGCTAGAAGACAGAACCCCGCTATCCAGCTTTGCATCTTCACACAATGTTCCGTTAGGGCCCTTAAATTAAGTTACGCAGAAGTATTTTGTGAATGTGGCAAGGAGAAGCTTTTGACAGATTATCCTGACAAAGCTTTAAGAGTTGGTTTCTAATCTAAAACATACAGGAAAGTTGTACATGCTATTCTAATCCAGGAAAGCAAAGTAGGCAAGAGGAAGGAGCTATCTTTGTTTACATTATTTCAATGTTTGGCTTTTTATTATTTGGGGAAAAAATAAACACAAAGTACATTATACTTTTTACCTACCATGTTACCATATGTAATTGGTCTGGTTTACCCAGACCAACATAAAGAAAATAAATAATGTTCTTGTCACTCCACAAAAGCATAATCAAAATAGTTTGAAAATCTTGCATAGAGCAGAAGCAGCTTCACAACTGAAAGAATAAGTCTCTTGCTATAGAAAGTCCAGAAGTGACCTGTGTTATCTACTTATCTTGCCAAATCTACATATTACATTTTATGCCAACAAATATTGATAGAGAATAATGAATATCAGCAACTCGTCTGCTTGTTTTAAGTGACACTGATTGCTAGCTTCTATCTTGTCAAATATATGCATATATAATGGGAAAGTGCTATTAAATCTTTTGTGTTTCATATCCTGTTTTTAATAAAGTACAATACTGCCAGTGTTCCTCCTAACCTTTTAGCTGACAAAAGTGATGACAAATGCTTTTTGCCACTGATCCACTTAAAACATCTGATGTTGAGCTGTGCATGTTTCTATTCAAGGAAATTTGATATGTCAAAGTGCACCAATAGGAAATAGATCTTTATATGTGCCAATGGCTCACCCTAAGCTAAAGAATAGTTGAGGAATTGCTTATGGATATTATTTAATAGATTTATGCACAAATAATGTCTCTTATATTCTCCAGATTGAGAGAGAGATCTAGGTACTATGCAAGCATCAATATGTTTTCTTCATTGCATTAATTCAGATATGTTTAACAGTGTTAATCAAGTAGCATAGTGAACCTTATCAACCCAAGTTCCAGCTATAAATTCCTTTCCTGAGCATAGACATGTTTCAGTGCTGTATTCCTTTAAAGGAAACTATGTCAGCAATATCATACTCATCTCTTTCTATAAAGTGCGCACATATACATTTCCATTGCCTCTCTCTTCCTCCTTTTGTAATTAGTCTGCATCTCCCCACCACCTTGCTTTTGTTCCCTGTCCTGAGATATGCTTTGTTACCTGCCTCTAGTCTGCAGGACTCCATCACTGCTACAAGTGAAGTAAGAGAGAAGAAACAGGAAAAATATGTGATTTCGGTCCTGTAGTTTAATTATGGAATATACAGTCATTACAACATGAATAGACAACATGGTATCTATGGAAATATTCCTTGAAACTTATGATTAAATAATTTTGTTCTGTTAAAAACACAAAAAGTATTACCCTGTTTCTCCAACAATACGGTCTCCCCCAATAGGAAGTCCCAGCATGTTTTATAGGCATGAAATGAAATTAAGCCCCTCCCCCAAATTAAGGCCTATATTAAAACATGCAAAATAGAAGGAAATGGTGGGGGGCTTGCTGTTAGGAAGTACTTTTGTTGCACACCGGATGGTGCTGCCTGCGTTGACCCTGATACAAAGTGCCCCACCAACGCCGAGGTCAACATCAAGTCGTCGCCACCCGCCTGCCCAAAGATGCAAGGCGGGAGATTAAATCACCCGAAAAAGCGGCCTAGCCATTTTTGGGGCTCAAAAATAAGACCCGGCCTTATTATATGAGAAACACGGTAATTGGGTCCAACCATATGAAAAGGGAGCTATACACCTAAATGAACTTGCAAAGAGGGAGGATGAGAACAGAAAGGCAACTGAAACTTGGCCAGAGCAGCAATAGCAACAGCTCTTAGCTTTACAGCCCTTTCTAAGCAGATTACAGAGTCAGCATATTGCCTCCAACAATTTTACCGACCTTGGAAGGATGGAAGGCTGAGTCAACCTTAAGTCAGTGAGTCTTGAACTGCCAAAATGCTGGCAGTCAGCAGTCAGCAGAATTAGCCTGCAATACTGCATTCTAACTACTGTGCCACCACAAATCATTTTATAATTAAGCTTGAAAAATTACTGTGGTTGATTATGTCCCTTTAAACAGAATTTATACTATCTGTTCATACATTGTTTTAAATTATGTTTTAATTGACCATAATAGTTTATCTCCTTTAAATAACTGGGAGATAGAATATAATAAAACCAGTCTGTTATTACAATGTCTGGTAAAGTACAACTGATATGTAAGAATGTCGATATAAGTTTAAACTTCAACAAAATCATTTTACATGGATTATTTTGAGGATATGGGTGGCAGCAAGATTTTAAAGGATAGCTATATTTCCACGAAATAAATTTGAAACAAGTGATGGCACTTCTCTCCAAATCAATATTGGTTTCAGCAGAGCTCATCAAATTCTCTATTTATTTAGAATCTTTCAAGATTGCTTTAACTCAAAAAACTTACATGGGAAACTGGCACACTACAAGGCTTTCATCTTTATGAAAAAGTCTTTTAGACTCTAAACACATTCTGGGGTGGGGGGGTGGGGGGGGAAGATGGCTGGACCCAGTGCTTTGTTTGATAGTTTGTCTATATGCCCAGAAAAAAAACAAGGGTAGAAAGCAAACAACTTCAGTTCTTTGCCCTCTGGTAAATGGCTAGGTATGATTGGCTGCTTCTCCCAGGGGAACCATTTTATTATTATGTATTTGATTTGTGTCCAGAGATGATTCATTTCTGCCAAGAGAGCATTCTTTATGAGAGTGCCAGAAATATGATCTGAAAAATACCAATGTGCATGCCTGTCCAAAAAGGTTGCTTACCTCTAAATTAGAGAATGTTTCTGAAGAAAGGTTCACCATTCTCGCTGTGATACCTCAGGACTGGCCTTCAACTCACACACAATGCAATTTTGTTTCCTACATTCTTGGTTGCTGTAGACGTTAGGAGATGCCAAGAGTCACGAAAATACAGAAAGTGCTCCACATGATCTATAGGCTATTATAAATTATTATTTCAATGTAAGCTTTCAATTGAGATCTTTCTTATTTTGCTGCTGTTCTAAAGCAAGCACCTAATTTCGTTTATTATTTCCAACAAAAACTTTTCAAAATAGATTTCTGCTCTCATGTGCTTCAAATGAAAATAAATCCACTACTCTGCAAGACGGGCAAGATGGAAAAGGAAGAAAAAACTGCAGTGTCCCATGGTCACGTGATCAGTTTTTGTCATCTTCTGACAAGCAAAGTCAATGGGGAAACCAGATTCACTTAATGACTGTGTTACTAATTTAACAACTACAGTGATTCACTTAACAACTATGGCCAGAACAGTCATAAAATGGGGCAAAACTCACTTAACAAATGTCTTGCTTAGCAACAAAAATTTTGGGCTCAATTGTGGCCATAAGTCGAGGACTACGGGTAAGTCCTCAACTTACAGCCACAATTGACCCCAAAATTTATGTTGTCGGGTGGGAAATTTGTTAAGTTTTGTCTCATTTTACAACTCTTCTTGCCACATTTGTTCAGTGAGTCACTGAAGCTGTTAAATTCAATGTCATCTTGGGCAAGTAGGCAGCAATATTAAGTAAGTAAGTAAATAAATAAATAAATAAATAAATAATGGCTGTTAAGTGAATCTGGCTTTCCCATTGTCTTTGCTTGTCAGAAGGTCACAAAAGGTGGTCACATGACCCTGGGACACTAACTGTTATAAATATGAACCAGTTGTCAAGCATCCAAATGTAAATCATGTGACCATGGGGATGCTGCCATGGTCGTAAGTGTGAAAAATGGTTGTAAGTCAATTATCAATGCCGTTGTAACTTCGAATGGACACAAAGTGAACTGTTGTTAAGTCGAGGGCTGCTTGTACTTGTACCCCTTTAGCACGAGTCCTCCAACAGCCCAAAACGGTTCACCCTCTTTTTTTGTCTTCTCTGCAGCTACTTTTATCACCTCAGCCAAGCAGGGAGAAGGTGGCCAGGACCTGCAGCTGGAGGCCCGCAACTAAATCCTCCTCTGCCGATCTATTCGCGGGACTTTGCTAATTCAGCGACTCCCGCTTCCTCTGCGTGACCGAAGAAAGCGCGGGAATCCTCGGAGGGCACCGCGATGAGCCAGCAGAGCCTGCGGCTCGCGAGGAAAAGCGGGCCTCGTGCCGCTGGTTGGTTGGCTGGCAGACAGCCGCCGCTGTTACTCAGACGCCGGCTCGGGCGTGGAGCTGTCGCTCTCTGCAGCCAAACGCTGCCCTGCTCGCCTGGCAGCGCCAGAAGAAAGCCGGGAGAAAGCGCTGCAGGGCGGCCAGACGATGCAGCTCCGCCTTTGGCGGTAGGCATGATCCCCTCAGGATGTCTTTCAAGGTAAGTCCGCAGTCGAGCTGTGCAGGGCGTTGCTGCTGCTGCTGCTGCTGCTGATCTCCAGCTAACGTTGCAGTCAGTCGCCGGGGCAGGCCTTCTTGGAGCAGCAGCCTTTTGACATTAGCCCGGGTTGCAGCAAAGCAGACGATGGAGAAACCGGTGCAGAAACCGGCTGCTCCAGAAAAGCGATGTTTGGCGTGTCCCCGCTCGCCGCCGGCGGTGGAGCCAAGCGCTAAAAGGTGAAGCGTGGTGCGGCTGGGGCGAGTCCTTCTTGTCTGCATTCATCTTAGGCGTGCGGGATTGTCTGTAGCTGGAAAATGAGCCCGGTCAAAAGTCATCGCTCCCCACCCCCTCTCACCTCCCTGTCTCATGCCAGTTACAAAGGAGATGGTTCACGTTCAAAGGACATGGGGGAAAGACTTTCCCCCCCTATTTATATTGAAAGTGGTGCAAAGCTTCCAGCCATTGAAAACTGTTAGTCAGAGCAGCGTTCTGGGAGGGGTCTTTCTGCAGAGTACCTAAATTGTTATTTATTTAAATTTATTGGTTGCCCAACTCCAGTGGAATTTAAGGGGTAGGTCTGAGGGGGCTGTAAAGGAAGACACTGCTAGGCCTGAATTTTATATCATCATCATCATCATCAATCTTTCCATATGAGCCTTGGGACTCCAAAAACAACTCACTGGATTTTTTTTAAAAATTAACATACTGGTTATTAAAATACATATTAAAACAAATTAACTAGATGACTGGCCAATTTTTGCTAAAACAAGTTGGCTATAACTACTGTATATTTGGCAAAAATAAAAAAATCCACACAGGGCAATTATTTTCGGTAAATTGAAAGCCACAATAAGAAAAGCTTTCCCCCCATTTTTATGATCCATTTCTCCACATGACCACTTTACCATAACAAGCTACTTTAAACTGGACTGGTTACCTGTACTGAAAGATACATAAAGATGTTTAAAGTTATCCACAGAATCCTTCCATATCAGGAAGAGACCTACAGAGGTATCTTGAAATAAAGCTCTTCCTGTTAATATAGTAGACCCCCTCATGCTGGGAATGAGATAGTGCTGGGATAGGTTGAGGTGGGTGGGAGAATTTAATGAGGGATAATATATTGGAAATTTAGCTTTGGGGCAAAATTTTTCATTTTTACTGTTTTAATAGCCTTAATATAATTTTCTGTTGCTTTATGATTGATATTGCTTTGTTAATTGGGAGCTTCCCAGAGTCCAATGTAAGATGGGCAGCTGTATACATATTTAAACAAAAAATACATTTTTATAACATCAGGAAGTTCAAGTTGCATAAGGAGATCATTTATTTTTATCCCACCTTGTTTTTATAAAGTAACTCAAATTCATACTCCTTCCTCTTCCTGTTTTCCTCACAATAATTCTGTGAGGGCTGAGAGAAAGTGACTGGCCCAATGCCGCCCAACTAACTTTCACGCCTAAGGTAGAATTCAGTTTTCTAGTTTCTAGCCTGGTGCCTTAACTATTAAATTCTAATTAATCCCTGTACTCTCCCAAAGAATTAGTTCCTGTTGCTCCATCTTTCCTACCGGTCTTCTGCCACCTAGATTATAAAGTTATTTTCTTTAAATAGCATGGATTTCTCAGTGTTTGAGGAAAGCATTAAGATAATATTGTGTTCTGATTTTTGAATATGTTTTCAAATGCATTGGTCATGCAGGCTGTCTCATGCAGCATCAATTTATGGTACAATACTGTCTCCTTGGTAATAATCTCCAGAGAGACCTCTATGAGTGCCTTCCTTACATGGCAAAGACTTGATGGAGAAATCATTCTACTATTGTAGGTATATAGCCAACATTCTGTCTCATAGAAAAATCTTCATACTGACCAGACTCTATGCTCTGACCTACTTGTTATTGGAAGAAGTATCATATCCCAGTTCAATCCATATATTTACACCCCTATAAATACAAATGGCACCTGGAAGCATGCTTCTTTAGGATAGGGTTTCCTATTCTCAGCTCTATAGCAAAAGAGCTGTCCTTTGGAAGAGCATTTATTCATTGCATAGGGGTTACTAAGTAGAATCTCTTCTTTCCTCTTTTTTTTGTAGTGTCATTGAATCCTGCCTGAGAAAAATGCTGCTGTTCCAATAAACAGATATTTCTGATAAATCTCAACTATATATTTTTGTATTATGTTACAAAATAGTATTTTAAGTACATAATAAAATGCTGAATTTGTCATATTGTCCCCATAAATTTACACAAATGTTTTTTCATAATCTCAAAACACTGTATATTTGTTCCCTGGAGATTTGAAGGTAACAAATATCTCAACACTCAGTTATAACACACTATACCAAACCTGCAGGAGAGACAGGCAAATCCTCAGGCAATACTGAAGTCAGGAAATAAATGTTGTGCGTTTGTGTATCACATCTAGTTCTGGTGTAAAATTTGTCTGCCAGTGGGAATTTGTCACAGTCTGCTGGTAGGCAGGATATAATGCAGTAATGCTCCTTATTCTGTCTTTTCGTTCACTTGCTGAATATAAAGACAGATAACTCTACAAATTCTTCCATACAAAGTTTCTTTTATTGGATTATATTAGGTATCCTCAAGATAACTCACAGTTAAGTCGAGATGCATCTAATGTCCAATTCTTTGCACAGTTGAAATTGTAATGTAAATGATAGTAATCTTTCTATCCCATATTTCATCCCATAGTCATAAAGAATCAGGGGGTAGAGATGCTACCATGAGGCTGTGTTCAGGCAAGAGTGAAGAAACCTCCCCCAATCCACCAAGAGTCAATTCAGTGACCAATCAGGGTTACAGATGTGGCCACATGACATGAACTACATTTCCCAGGATACCTTAACTACATTTACCATGATGCATTCCCTTAAGGGGACCGCTCCCAATTCCTAACTAACTGTACCTGGCTGGACAGCACGCTCCTAATCTCTTTATTCCATGGACAACTCCAACCTTCATTAACTTCTGCTTGCATGGCAATGTTTTCTTCTGGACTAATAGACTCCCATTATTTATTGTGCATAGGATAGCTATGTGTGTTTTCTTTGGGGGTGGTTGATTAATAATGATCTGATCCCTTAAGGTTCCAATGCATTTATTGAACTATTGAATGACTACTACTTTGCAGTTTTAAAGATAAAGAACACTGACAACAAAAAGGGATGTATAATATGCTTCAGATTGGCAAGATTCTCCTTCCATAGAATACAAGAAAAAAATAATGTTGCTAGATTGCTGTAGTATCCTGGTGTAATATATTTGATTTGGGGATAAAAGTTTATTGATAAAGTATTCAAGATACCCACCTGTTTGTATATAATATCATGAAACAGGTTTTAATTACTTTTGTTATATTTGGATTTTTTAACAGAAGGAGACACCACTTGCAAATGCTGCATTCTGGGCTGCGAGAAAAGGAAACTTGGCACTGCTTCAGCTGTTGTTGAATAGTGGGCGTGTTGACGTGGACTGCAAAGATAGTGTAAGGGGTTTCTCCATGGAAAAACATATGATTTGCATCTGTTTTCATAATACATTTTGATAGGAAAGACACAAAACTGAGGAATGTATTAATTTTAGTTTCTAACTTTTGCTTAAAAGGAATTGCCAAAGAATTTTAATTGCAGTTCCATGCTTGGAACTTTCCGTATTTTTCTCTTCCTTAAAGAGAATATAATTCCTCCCCCCCCCCCCCCCATCACTGACTTACTGTTAACAATGGTGGGGATGTTGAGGGGGAATTCCAAAATTGAGGAGTGTTATTTGAATGGAAACTGACACAGGGAACAGGATTTGAAAGTGCTAATGGGTGCTGTAGCCTTAATTTGTATGTTCTCTCAATATTGCTTCTCTGAAAAGTTTGAAAAGTTGAAAAGACAGAATTGAAGTATTATGCTTCTGGCAGGTAGTTCTTGACTTATAACCACTTGTTTAGCAACTGTTTGAAGTTACAATGGCAGTGACAAAAATTCCAGGATTCAGAGTGGCATTTGGACCAATATAAAGCAATCCTTGACTTACAGTGGCAATTGGGACTATAATTTCCATTGCTAAGCAATGTGATCATGATCTGTGATAGCATTGCTTAGTGATGACAGTCTGATTGTCATCAATAACTGAATCACATGGACATTAAGCAACTTCTACCGACTTTTCATAACCAAAGTCAATGGAGAAGCTGGTAGGAAGTTGCATGTCCCAAGCTGAAAGACAGATAAGTCACTGTGCTGGGAGTGGGTGGGGGAAAGAGGTGGAGGAAGCAAGGGAGAAGGTGAGTGAAGCTACAGTGGGGTGTACTAGAGGTGCTGCGTGGATTGGGAGGGTGCAAGGGGGTGTACAAGAGATGCTGTACGGGTTGGGGAGGGGGCACAGACATGTGCTACTGGTCAGGATGATACAAATGCAGAGGAGCTGGAGGAGGGTGCGCGGGTGAGGAAGACTTACCTCAGCAACTTGCAACTCTCCCCCAATGACTTTCTGGGAAAAATGGAAGTTCAAAGAGCATCACAAATATGGAAGCATATATGCAATAAATAAAAATAAATAAATTATATCGAATGTAGAGTCCTTGGTGTTCTCTGAGCTCGATCGTTTTCTTGCAGATGTTTCATTACCCAAACTAGCTAACAATGCTACTAAGGAATGGGGTTGGCTCTCAATTTATATTCTAATGGCTTTCCCTGTCAGTGTTGATGGGAATGTAGCATACTAATCAACTAAAGCCCTCAAAAACATCCTAATTAAACCAAATGACCCAACAGCCCCTAAAGAAAAAAAAGGAGTTATCTATAACCTACAGTGCAAAGACTGAAATAGCCACTGCTTAGGACAAACAGGCGGAAGACTAGCAGAATGCATCCACGAACACCAACTAATAGTTAGAAGATATGATGAAAACTGTTTAATTTTAGAACATATGGAAAATGTAACAATATTTCAACTGGAAACATGACCATTTTAGATCAAACCAAGTCCCAAAGTGCTAGAGAATTCCAGGAAGGCTGGCATCTGACACATTGGCCATCAATAGACATATAGATATAAACAACATCTACATACTATGCAAAAAAGACAATCTACAACCAAAACAGGAACAAAAAGACCAAAATACCTCTCCATCAGCACTCAACACCCAGATGAGCATAGCTTAATACCAAGATTAACATCAATCAAGAAGTAAACCATACTCCAATCAAGGAACTAAGAAACAAGCTAACAATAAATAGTCCAACCAAAGCGTACTACTACCAAGTCTGACAGGGCAAGCTACTAAGTTAATGCAAACCCCATTCCTTATTAGTATTGAAAATGTTACCTCGTTTGGATAATGAAACATCTGCAAAAAAACACAACCAAGCTCTGAGAACACCAAGGACCCTTTATTTCAACCCTGAGCTACAAATATTCTTTTTTATTCATATATAGAATGTCTGTTCTTGCCTATAAGCATATTGGCCTAGACTTCAACAATGTAAAATACAGAGTTACCCCAAAGTATTTTGTCTTCCATTTGAGCCTGAAGCTGCAGAGAAAATAAAAGCCGGCTCCAGTTTTCAGGGCCTTTTTTACATATTTAAGGTATTTACTGTATTGCTTTGTGCCCAGCTTGGTTCAACAGCCCTTATGGTAGCATCATACTACGGCCACAAAGAATGTGTACGAGAACTGGTGCTGCAAGGAGCTGATATTAATCTTCAGAGAGAGGTATGTTAACTTCTGTATTTAAAAAAGAAGTACCCATAGGGATTGGTTTAATTAAAAATTCAGCACCCCATCGCATATTTCAAACACCTGCTATAGACATTAAGGATTATTATTTTTAAAATATTATTACTTTTGTATGATTTTATTACTGTAGTCTCACAAATGCTATCCCATGATCTCAGTAATCAGAGATTCTTTAGCAAGGTTTCCACTTGTAGAATGAAAGGAAAACCAATTTGTTGCTCTACAAATGCCTTTTCCACACTCCTCCTACGTCAGAATGTTAGGAGCATCTTCAGGACACAGGAAAATATGTTCCTCCCCTGTTCCATTCTGCTGATGGAAGATCTTTTAGATTCAAAAAACCTATAAATAAGCTGAGAGACTTCATAATATACAATCTAATTACTGCACAGAAGATTAGCAAATTTCATTTTGGTTTCTATAGATAAAAGACAAAAGGCCTGAAAAGAGTAGTAGTTTTATTACTAATCATATTATCTTTGACAAAACTTGGTGGATTTGATATTCTGAATTTTCTTGGATTTCAGGCATTTGCTGTTAGATTTCTATATAGTCAAGGGATATGATCTGCTACTAAACAAGAGATATTTTCCTAAGAATGGGGTTTCCAATAACCCTCTTTTAATCCTCAGTTTTCTATGATCTTTAAGTCTTCGCGTGAGTAGGGTTATAGGATGTAATAATAAGGAAATAATTACTGTATTTTCATGAATCTTGTTCAGAGGCAGCTGTAGGGACAAAAGGAGCTCTCAACTAAGAATGGACTTTACACTACTGTGTAGAAAAGAGCCATATAAGGATTTTTTTTTTAAATCAGGAGTTTCCAGGATGGTTATGATTGTTGACAAGAAATAATAGAAATATTTAAATCATAGCCTGGGAATGAGAGAAGCCAATGCCATGGAGAAAGGGGATAAAATTTGGGTTATCAGGCCATACCAGTAAAGTTGTAAATAATGAAGAGTTACCTATATAGAGTTGACAAGGAGGGAGGGTGGGGGAATGCGCAAAATTAACTCTGTTCCTGCTCCTAACTTCCCAGAGTTGCTGGGATATAGATAGCATATAAATGTAATTTATGGACATGCCTTTCTGATACATGAAGAAAACATCCTGAAATCTTCAAAAGAATAATCTAGTAGAAATATCTTGATTTAGGAATGGTTGCTGGTAAAGACTTCTGGTTCAGCACTTCTATCAACATCCTTGTTAAACTTCTTACATATATTTTGTATCAAATGCCCCTTCATATTTGGTAATCTATGGGATTTCTAATTCTCATTTTAGACTGGAGCCACTGCCCTATTCTTTGCTGCACAACAAGGCCACAATGATATAGTGAAGTTACTCTTTGAATATGGAGCTTCCACAGAATTCAAAACCAAAGTAAGAAATTATGCTTGGCTTCAACATGTTGGTGAATTTAGACAGCCAGGCAGGAAGGAAAGGCGGCTGTTTTCTTCTGATTCAAGGCTTGGCATGGATAACTAACAAGAGGCCCGCATAATAATTTTGCTTCTCCCTGCATAGGTCTCTGCCAGGACATTAAGTTGTGTGCGACTCTTATTGCTCAGTTTTCATTATATAAGTATCACTTAATTTGTTTGTTATTTTCGTCATTTCATGTGGAAAGGGCAAAGCCAAAGCTGATAATGAAAGCAAACTTTAGAAAAGAAATACAAAAGATTTTCTGCTTGAGTGACAGATTGGAAATGTATGAAAGTCACAGTTATGGAGACTGTATTAGCTCGATTTAGAAAACAATACTGCATTTTGTGTTTATTAGGGACAGGAATGTGCTGGAGATTAGGTGCTGTAGATTGTCACAGTACGATAGCTGGGAATGATGGAAGCTGTAATGCCACATATCTGGGGAAACATATTTGGGGAAAACTACAGTATCCCATCTGAGATTTTCTTATTTTTGCACTTAATAGGAGGCATCCAAATCTGCAGATATTGTTGCCATTGTAGATTTCTGTAGATCAGGGGTCCCCAACCGCCGGTCCGCGGACCGGTACCGGGCAGCGGAACAAGCCTTACCGGGCCGCTGGTTGCTGGGCGCCGCCATCTTTTTGGTAAAAAGCGCTTCTGGTGAGCTTTTCGGGTAGAAAGCTCACGGGCGCTGTTTCGTCATAAAAGATGGCGGCGCCAGCGCTTTCGATGAGCTTTTCCGGGTAGAAAGCCATTTCTACCGAAAAAGCTCACCAGAAGCGCTAGCGCCGCCATCTTTTATGACGAAGCTGCGCTTCGGTGGCGTCACCGGAAGCGCCTTTTCGTCATAAAAGATGGCGGCGCCCAGTTGACGCCGGTACCGGGCCGCGGCGCCCAGCTGATGTCGGAACCGGGCCTCGGCGTCGAAAAGGTTGGGGATCCCTGCTGTAGATCACTTGTTGAACTGCTTTCTCTTTGCTGCAAAGGAGCCCATAACTCTGCAAATGGAAGAAACTGTGGAGTGCTAAATAATACACAGTACACAGAACTTACATTAGTCCTAGTAGTTACTGGTACTGGGTACTGATCCCCATCGAGTGGGTGCATAATCTGGGGGGTCCTTCATAGCTCCTGCTGAAATATCAGATAAAAGCTATTCTTTAAAGTAGTAGCATATTTTTGCACAAAAATCCGAAAAGAAGATTTTGCATTTCTCTGAGATCTAAAATATTTCTTTCTAATCTTTTTCAAAATGTGCACACCCCTACTACATGCCCTTATAAATTCTGAAATGTTTTATAATCATATTGATTTCTCTCACAAAGTTCTAATTAGGTAGGTCACTGTTTATGAAGTTGTGCCTGTCTTAAATATACAATAAACCTGCAACAATATGGAACTTGAAAATGAATCTGATCCTTCCAGGTTCTCTTTGGATGTAAGACGGGTGGGATTCTACTGGCTCGGAACGGTTCGGGTGAACCAGATGTTAAATTTACATCTGGTTTGCCGAACCGGTAGTTGAACCGACCTGCTGGCCGCGCCCACCCTCCCCACCCCCTCCCAGGAGTCTCCATGCGGCCCGATTTGGATGCAGGTAAGTGCAGGGTCCGCATGGAGGCTCTGGGAGGGTGAAAAACGGGCCGAACCAGAAATTCTGGAAGTCGGAAACGTGCCTGTTTCTGGCTTCCTAATGCTCTCTGGAATCAGGGGGAGGGCATTTTCACCCTCTCAAAGTCCTGAGGGAAGCCTCTGGACCCTGGAGAAGGCGAAAAAGGGCCCTCCTAGAAGTTCCGGTAGGCCACGCCCACCATGGCCACACCCACCCATCAACCGGGCAGCGAACTGGTTGCTAGGATTTTTGAATCCCACCCCTAATGCAACAGTTTTATGTGAGGAATTAGCAGCACAAGATCCTATGAGAACTTCATCATGTAAGAGGAAACTGATACAAACACCTGAATTTAGGCCACAGAACAAATAGTTTAAAGCAGGACAACAAAAGAAAACCAGTATCTGGCTTTAAAAGAAATAAAAAAAATTCTGAAAGCAACCAGTAACAATAAAAATGCTTGTATAATAAAACCAAATCCATAAAATACTAAATGCAGTAGGGAACATTTAATAAAAACTCTCAAGAAATCTTAGATAATCCAAAAAATAATAGAATGTATCCACAAAATAAATCCACCAAGAGGAGGGAGAACATCAGCCATAACCCAGGAATAGTAGACTCTTTGCATCTTGTGCCACAATCTATAGTAAGTAACTTGGTGCACGGGTCTTTCCCATCAGATTGAAGATCCATCATTCAAATAAGACAGTTGTCCTCTGTTCCCATAGTGCAAGGAAGTGGATCAGATTATACCAGGTTTGACTTCCTCCTTCAGTTATGTGTTTTGGAAGAACAACATTTTGTCTGAAAAGACCCACAACAAAAAAACTGGATCCTGGTAGATAGGGAAAAAGAAAAATGAAATAATTTTAATTAAATGAATTGCACTTAATATGATTACTTTGCATGTATTTCCTTTTCCTTTTCTATTATTAGTTCAGTAGCACCTTTTTGAAAGGACCATTGTGTCCTAATCTAAAAGCTTTGGAGAGACAGTTTTGGAAATACAGATTGTGTACCCCTGACTTGCATTAAGTATTTTGTTGTTTCTGACATCCTGTTCTATTAATGTGGAAACTGCATTTTACAGGAAGTAACCCACTGATTGACTACCTGTTTTCTAGGGTTGCATGTAAATAGAAAGCTAGTTGAATTCAAATCAGAAACTCCTAGCATATGTTTATCTAGAAATTCAGAATATAGTGTTTGTGTGGCTTGAGATTTCAGCACCATATACAGTAACACGTTGCTTATTAATTGTTTGTGCCCAAATATCTTGGAGGAGTTATGACTAGTATTGACTAATCAGTTCAATATGCACAGCATCTGTTGTAAAACTTAATGCATTTGCTTTCTGGCTGAAAAGGTCTCTTGTGCTTCTTCGTCACAGCAAAGCCTTTTTTGGGTAATTGTTCTCTTCATTCTGAGATCTTTGTGTGCAGTTGTTCTAAGACTGATGTAATTTCTCAGAGTTTCCAGCATGTTTGCCAGCAGCATCAATACTGCTTCAGTTTCTAATACAGTGCAGATGTGACCAACTTTTTGCCAAATTTAATATGAAAAGCGGAACTCCATCCCAGGGATAATTAGAGAAGGTACATACATTAATATGAAGCACTATATGCTATCTCCCTATTTCATTTTTGCAAAGCCACTTAGCCACCAATTAGTCATATGTGCCTATTATGGAATAATTGAATTTTGCATTGTTTTCCTAAAATAATATTGTTTTTCTGCACAAAAATATAGGCTTGCAATTAAACGTATGGTACAATAGGAGTGTCAAACTCAAGGCCCATAGGCCGCATCTGTGGTGTGGAGTAGGAGCTTTACTGGGACCTTACTTACTCATGAAATTCAAGTTTGAGGAAGGGATAAATCTACCACTCTATCTAGAATCTGTTGGGTTCTATCTTCTATTTGAGCAATTGGTAGACACTTTCCTCATTGGCATGGAAATACATAAGATACTGCATCCTAAATTACCCAACAGTAAACTCTTTGAATAATGTCATTTATGTCATTTATCATTATTGAAGACTGCAGCCCAACTGTTTGTAGAGAGCCAATTTGTGTTGTTGTGTTTTATGCTAACTCATGGATTGGACACCTTTAAACTAGTTATCTGAATGTGCATAAAACTCCTGAGAGCACTTTTAGACTGGTGACGTAATTTAGGTAATCCGCAGTATGCATTCAAAAAAAACCCCTGACTCTTACCAGTGTGTGGGGTAGATAGGATATTTTGCGATTATATAAACATGCAACTGTTTGGAAAGGCAAGTATGATGAGGTTATTAATTGCCATAATAATGTAATTAAGGGACACTTTGTAGCCTGCATGTGATAGAAGTGAAAATTTGAAATTATTTCCTGCCATCTCAAGCTCCTGGAAGATTGTTAAATGATCAGGGCAGAATTTTGTTTGCACTATATATTCTATGATGCTCCATTTAGTATAAAATGAGGGCATAATATACAGTATATGTAGTTGTCATACAAGAACAGGTATGACAAAGGAAAAGTGGGGAAAGAGCTCTAACTTTACCAGATTTCCCAACTTTAATCTGCTATGGGAATTGTGTAGCCATTTTATAGAACTGAATGTGATTTTATGAGGAGTAGTGTCCTGTTATAGCCATGGTTTGAATAAGGAACAAAGCATGATGCGAACGGCTTTTATCTTAAAATACAAGTTTGCTTGAAACACAAATTATAGGACATTTTAACAAATGCAGGTGTGGAGCAATGAACCTTCCTCATAGCCTTTCTTTCTGTGGTCTGTCACAAATGTTCTGTACGATCCATTAACATACTTGCAAGCGCCGCGCTGTGATTGGTCAGAACGCACGGCAACCTGATTGGCTGAGCGAGCCGCACTGATTGGCCCGCCGCGAATCCCCCGCGATTGGTGGAAACTAATCGCGGGAGATTCAAAGTGGTGCCATTGGCCACGGCCGCCGCAGCCAGAGAATAAAAGCCGCCTCTTTTCTTCTGTAGCCCGAGCCGATCTCGGGACTTAATAAAGAGCTGAACTAAGTCACTGGCTCCCGAGTCTCCTTTCCCTACGACGGACACGACAACGAAAGACACTGTTTCCTTAGGTTCCAAAATTGAAAGTAAAGCCTACTGATGTGCTTGAAAACAGTTTGGGGGAAATGGTTGAGCCCTGCTTTTGCTTTGCGAAGTGAACCTAGCCGTAGTTCATAGAAAGCCGTGTTTAAAAGAGTAAGATATTCCATTGTTTCTTACAGCTTGGCCTTAAATGACACTTCTTAATGCTGAAAGCCAGGTTTCTGCTTAGAGGAAGGAAAGAGAAAAGCACAGCCAAATTTTCCCTTTACAAGAGGCCACTGAATATAAATCTATATGGGGGTATATTGTAATAAATGTAAAATAGTAGCTGTTTGTAAGTTAGAATAAAATGAGCATAAGATATTAAGAGAGGTCTGTTTCCAATTAAGGTTCAAAATGTGTTTTTAAATAAATAGGAATTGGGATGTATTTTCAGGGAAGCATGTCATAGCCACATAAACTGAGTTTTTCTACTCATGAATTAAGTGCTCAGAAATGTTTAGCAGTTACTGCTCTCTGAAACTTTCTCTTTTATCCATTTGTATTCTTTTCAGGATGGTGGTACTGCTTTGTTAGCTGCTTGTCAATATGGGCACATGAGAGTGGTGGATACCTTACTAAAGCATGGGGCCAACATACATGATGAGCTTTATGTGAGTTTCCTTGAAATGTAAATTCATTATTTCAATCTTCTTTTCCATCAGTTGGGTGAAAACTGTTTCCAGGATTCCATTTTTTTTAAGTTTTCACAAGAAAAATCTTAGAAAGAACATCATCTGTAAAGTGCGCAAAACATATCTCTCTTTTAATTGAAATAACACATTCCACCAGGACACACTGGAAAGAGGTAGATGTGCACTCTTAGATCAAAATACTTACATCTAAAGGTATGCATGTATATAATTGTAAGAATGGTTTGCTAGGGATGTTCATACAAAATTATATTGATTGAGAAAGTGATTAATAGCACGCTTAGTAGTTTAAATTTTAATTTTCAAAATATTTTACAGATTGGAATAAGCAAATACAATGTGAGGCAGGAAATTTAGATTGCATCTCCCAAATGTACAGTATACATTAAGAGAAGGCCAGTGAATATAGAGTTGTTTCACTTTCTGTATCATTCTGTTCCACGATCAATCAGTTTGCACTCTCAAGTTCTTTATTTTAAAATATAAAGTTATTTAGGTCCTGTTTTCTGGGGCTAAAAAGAACACATCTGTTTCAGTATCTATGTGACAGTCTCTCAAATAATTGAATATATCTGGAACACCAAATTAATACAATCTCTTTAGTATATTTGTAGAATAAGTAATTCAGCTTTAGCTTGTCCATGAGATTGTCATAGCAATTAGATTCTTTTAATATTTCCTAAGTTAAAAAATACCTTATCTTTACTTAGCAAACAAGAACCTCAGGTTTTTGCATATCTCTCTACTATAGTGCTGCTTTAATTTATGCCATGCAGAGAATTTGTTTAAAATGGTAGAATCTACAATTCAATAACCATAGTTTGCATAATATAAACCAGAATGGGACCCTTTTAGCAGCTGTGGGTTACCCTTGATTCTTTCTAGGCTAAGAGTTACACTCAGGTTATGGGTTGTGATGAAACAGAGGAGGGGAAAATTCCTTTACTCCAGTCCAGACCTTTAAAGAAAATACTTTTTTTATGTTTTAAATATAAATTACTATTTAAAAATAATTATATATATATATATATATATATATATATATATATATATATATATATATATATATATATATATATATATATATATATATATATATATATATATATATATATTTGTTTTCTGAGGTTCTCGTGGGTATTTGTATGTGGATCTTTGGTTATTCGGGTTTTCTCCCGCGTAAGATTGGAAGTATCTAGGCAACGTTTCGTTGAAGTCTCATTCATCATCTTCAGGCTTCTGTCTTCAGCTCTGTGTTTCTCACTCTTACACGGGAGAAAACCCGAATAACCAAAGATCCATATATATATATATATATATATATATATATATATATATATATATATATATATATGAATATAAAAATGCTTTCCGCTACTGCCTCCTCCTCCTCCAGTACCTCCTCCGCGTAGGGCGATTATGAACTAACCAAGCAGCTACACTGATACCCAAGCTGCTCCCTTTCCCGTGGTAAGATTTGGCGTGTGGAGAAAGGAGCTGGCAGCTACTATTTGGCAGTCCCGCGGGCGCAGCGAGTCATCCCGGTCCCAGTTAAGACATACCAGTCACAAACCCAGAGTCCAAGCTGAGAGAGGTTGCTTCCCCCTGCCAAGAAGAGTGGCGGATGCGGGCGTGCACAATTCAGCACAGCGGGCAGCCTCCACTCTGGGCTGACGAGCCACGTGCTGAAGACCAGATGGCTGTTGGGAAGGTGGGGCAACAGAAGTGGTGGTGGATGGACATACATGCGGGAGATTGCGGCATAGGCCTGGCCTGTGGAGGGGTGGGGGGGGAAGGAACCTCTGGTTTACCTCTTGCCTCCGCGAATCAAGGAGGTTGAGCAGCTGCCTCGGGAACATGTTACAAGGATGAGGCTTGCCCCCCCGAGCTTCTCTTCCTCCTTGCCAGAAGCATTAACACGCAAAGCGCTAACCGCCCCTCTGACCCCTGACAAGCCGCCTCCTTCCCGCTGAGCGTGTGAGCGCTTCTGGCGAGGAGGAAGAGAAGCTCCTGAGGGCAGGGGCGTGGGAGAATCTGTTGGTGCTGTATATTTCTTTCTTTCAGGGCATTCCATTTCTGGATATTTAGAGTAGTATATGAAGTTAGGCTGGAATTTTCAAGCCACTAACTGAGCCATGACACTTACATCTATCCACAATATGAACATATCCTTGGAATTTTCTTGTGTGTTCATGAGCTTTCCTTCAATTTGTCTATAATTTGTGAGTGGGATTAGGCTAAGGCTAAGTTGTCCTTGGCTATTACAGTTTGAAAGTATTGTTTTCTCTATGAAACAGGCTAGGTGTTTAAAATCTGGCGTACTAGGCCAGTATGTGCAGTCAGTTGACATGTAGAGAATATGGACAATCTGGTGCCTATTGATCACTTATTGCTGGTATGGAGTAACCCTATCCTTTGGGTCTGAGGAATTTTCCTCTACCATCATTCTTTTTTAAATTTTTTAAAAATCCAAGTTGTTGCAACTTGCTAGAGTCTAGACCAGGGATCTGCAACCTTAAACACTCAAAGAGCCATTTGGACCTGTTTCCCACATAAAAGAAAACACCAAGAGCCAATAATTTAACAATTGGTATGACTGCGTGGGTGTAGCCAACTCGAGGTCACTCACTCGCACCCAGTCACCTCCTGTTCTGGAATACGGAGCGAGTCTCCATCCCCTGCCATCCCCCTTACCTTCTCAGGCCAGGTGAGGAGTGACGGGAAGGGGAGGGGCCAGCCAGTGGTGGAATCAGCCGATAGGGAGCCGCAGCAGAGTGCCAAAAGAGCTGCATGTGGCTCCAGAGACACAGGTTGCAGACCTGTGGTCTAGACAGCTGTTCTATGGTTGGGAAAATAGGGCGCTGAATTTTGTTAAATTCCTTAGCTTTATCCCTCTCAATTCTCAATTTTGACTGGTTTTGGCTTTTGCTTTGTTGCATATGTACTGTAAAGCAGTAAATGTTACCTGTCAAAATTCATTCTCTCTCCATGCATCATACCTACCAATTTCTACGTTAATGTCCTGATTTGCAGATGGCTTTTTGCTGGCAGGATACATCTGAAGCTGAGGATTTTGCCCCTTGCTTTGCTTAACATTGCCTGAATATCTAAAATCAGCATCAAATGAGAATATAGGCCATAATTACTATAGGGAGATTGTTGGACAGCATATGATACATGAGTGATGTTTTTTGCTCAGCTGCTCTGGGAGGAAATGTACTGTACTGTACTGACCATAATATACATAATGTTACCAGGAATTTCTTAATCTTCTTATAATCTCTCTTTCCCATTTCCTCCTCTTTTTTGCTTTTCTTTGCAACTGGGTAAAACATTCTTCTCTAATTATTCTCTTTACATTTCAGGAAGGATAAAGTAAATTGACTACTTGATTTATATGCATCCGTAAAATATTTAAAAATAAATTATTTAAAAATCAACAAAGTAATGAATAAAACTATGAATAAAAATAATTATATTATATGGTTTGTTAAATCAAAGTTGTAAAAGACAGATAACAACAATCCAAACAAGCAGCGTATATCTTTTGGTGCACATTCTTTTTTTTTAATTAGTTTCAAAACTTTCAATAAATAATGGAAATCCTTAGTCAAGTTGTGTTTGATAGTCTTTAAATGGTTTGATATATTTAAAAGCAATGAATAAACAAAATAATCTGATTCCCATTTGTCATATTTGTTGTTCAATTGAGCTGATAAAAGGTTTCTGATAGGCAAAATTCCTTTACAGGAAGACCTCAAATATACCCTGCTGGAACAATTACTCACAAAACAGCTTCACATTGACAACATCTTAAGCTAGAAGCAGACTAATTAAAGAGCGTCTTTGTATTTTACTTTTATCAGTGTTGCAGATAGAGTTACATTAAGTGGCAGGAAGTGTTTAATGGATGTGGAAAAAAATCTTAAGTACAAGTGGCATTTTTGTATGCAGCTAGATGATTAATGGGAGAAACTTCAATGGTTTTATTCAAATTAACTTCAATGGACATTTTTATTAGTAAAAAATCAAATTAATTATTTGTGTATTTTCAATTAAGGATGGAGCTACTGCACTTTTCCTGGCTGCTCAGGGGGGGTTTCTGGATTTAATTCGATTATTACTATCTTCAGGAGCAAAGGTCAACCAGCCAAGGCAGGTAATATTCAGCATTGTTAAGATATAGATTTTGCTGTTACTGTCCCTTTATCTATCACATGCCAAAATTAATCAGCTACATCTTAATCTTCTGTTGTGTTTTTAATATGAAATAATTATTTGATAGTTTAATATTTGATAGATCTTGGGTTTCCATGATAATAGGCTTTCTGCACATTGTTAAATTTGTTCTGATATTTGGCCATATGTAACGGTATGTGAGAGTGATCTTGGGAGACAGGAAGGACAGCTACAGAGCCTGGACAAGTGGTGTGTAAAAAATATTGCAGTTCACCCAGAAGCAGGCCATGGAAAATGTCTCAGAAGAGACTCTTCCTTGTTTTTTGGAGAATTAAATGTGATGGGGCCCTTGGTGCTCTTTAAGTTTGGTTGTTTTCTTGCAAGCATTTAATTACCAAATTATGTAACATCATTAGTGCTAGAAGGGATAGGGTTTGTTCTCATTTTATGTAGTAGTAGCTTGCCCTGTCGGTATTGATGGAAGTGGTGTTGGTGGTCCCTTGATTAGCCTATTGTTTATTGTTAGTTTGTTTGTCTGAGTTGGTAGTTCCTTGATTTGGGATATTGCTTAGCTCTTGATTGTTGGTCTAGTGTTAATCTTGGTATTAATCTCTGCTCATCTGGATATTAATTGTTAGCGAGTTCAGTCTGTTTCCTTTTTGGTTTTTGATTGTCTCTGTGCTTGTTGATGGCTGATTTGTATAAGTGCTGGGCTTCCAGGAATTCTTTCGTGTTTTTGGACTTGGTTTGTTCTAGGATGTTTACGGTTTCTCGGTTGACCTATGTTTGGATGATGTGTTATGAAATTAAGGAGTTTTCATCAAGTCTTTGTACTGCTAGTTAGCATTCATGGAAATGCTCTGCTAGTCTTCTGCCTGTTTGTCCTACACAGTGCCTGTTACAGTACACTGTACGTTGTTATATGTTGCATGAGTCACTGTATGACTGCTGTTTTTGCTTCTGAGGGTATTGGGTCTTTTGACTTAAGAAGTTTTGGAGGGTTTTAGTTGGTTTGTGTGCTATGGTGATGTCATGGTTAATAATATTCTGTTAATGGTTTCTAAGATGTTTTTGATATATGGCAGTGTTATTCTTTTCACAGCTTGTGTTAGTTGTGCTACATTGGCATGAGTGGTCAGGCAATTTATTGATAGTTACATGGCTATTCATTTTGTTGGAAGATGTTTTATAGATTACCCGTTTCCTTTTTCTGATTTTCAGGTTTGCTGTAGTATGTTTGTGCTCATCTAAATAGTGTTTCTCTTGTGGGAAATTGGATTGTTAGTTTGGTAGTGGAGCACTTGGGTATGATAGACTTGTGTTTTAATTTGCCATCATTGCCTCCACTGCTGAGGATTTCCAGGAAGGGTAGCATATTGTTTTCTATGTTTCTTGTGAATTTTATTCCTTTGAAGATGTTATTGATGGTTAGTATGACAAATCTACGTACTAGATTCATACTTTGGATTTTACTCATGGAACTGCTAGAGATTCTAGGCATTATAATCTCTGCTATGAGTCCTGAAAGTAGTCCCATAGGTATTCCTTTGATTGATTTGTTGCTATATTTGTCCCTCAAATTGAAAATATGTGGTCAGGCAAAGGTTGAATGATATCCATGATTATGGATATTTCAATCTTGATGTATTTGGTTAGATCAGGTTTGCTGTATAGTAGTGCTATCATGCATTCTATTTTTAATTCTGGGTCTATGTATGTAAAGAGTGCTATCATATCAAATGAGAAAATGATTTCATCTTCAACTATTTTCAGGTCTTTGATTATTTGGAGGGCACTGTATTGGGGAGTTGATGGAGTATTTATTTCCCTCTCCGAGGTGTCCAAGCTTTCTTGTCAGTTCTTCGGTGATGTTGTAGGTTGGGGTCTCTGATAATGATACAATTGGACAGAGTTTAAATGAAAGGAGAGGAGAAATACTTCAATGTAAGCTTACAATAAAGATAGAACTAGTCCTCCTGGTTGTGCTTCTTGTCTAGACTACCTTGCATAGCTGCTCAGATATTCTTCTTTGAACTATCAATCTTTTATTAACTAGAATCCATTTCTTCCAAACAGCAAAGGAGATATGTGTCACTAAAAGGTTAGAGAATGCATACCAATTCAAAGAATCTAAATAATGTTACTGTTTCATTCCATCAAAACAGAATACAGCAAAAAATTTGATATATTTACATACATATAGTATACTATAGTGCCATCTATTGAATAAAATATATAATCATGCAATATTATGTAATTGCTTATATAGGTTTTATTGCATTACTAATAAATATCAAATATAATATACATAAGCAAAGCAGTATAGACATATCTCAGTGTAAATAAATAATGTATTCATGTGACTAATCCCACTTTCTAGTCTTAAATGCTTCCTTTCCAAGTATATGAATCTATTATATGCAGTCCTCATTTAACACTGCTAATTGGGACTGGAAACTGTTGTTAAACAACATGGTCATAAGCCATAAAACCATGTAACCATGCCATTTGGTGATGGCAGTTCCAGAAGCCCTGGTTACCATCAATAAACAAGGACTGAGTACTTTGTTAAGTGAAAACTTCACATGACCATGACTTCTAACTTCCTGCCAGCAGGACTTTGCTTGTGAGTGGCCAGCAAGAAAGAAAGCAAATCATGATCATGTGGCTACTCTGCAACGGCCATAAGTACAATGACTCTAACTATCATTCATTCAACCCATTTTAAGTTCAAACAGTCACTGAACATGTCATTAAACAAGGAGCCCCTGAATATACCATAAGGTACATGTGTATAAACCTTTATTTGTTCTCATTATGATTTGGGTTTTTTTCTTTGTTTACATCTCTGTGTAGTCAGATATCTTATATAGGAATCTGGCATCTCTGTTTCCTTAATATCTTGATAAATAAATGTCAAAATAATATATACTAATTATTGGAAATAATTAGAAATTGGCTTCTTAATTATAGGCCTACTTTATTTGCCAACATGTGATATATCATAACTGAGTTGAAAGTTTCCCATTTCTTTTTATGTGTGGTAATACATTAGTTGATATTAGATATCATATAAAACGGAATTAATTCCTGTAATGATTAAGCTTATATTTCTATTCATTTCACATACTCTTAGTTAATCCTTATTATCTTTGAAACAAATCACAATCTCTTTCCCGTCTGTGTGATCTGGTCGGCTGGACAGAAAAGTACTAGATTAGTGTTCAGAAAGTTTGAGAAGTTACAGACATGGAAGAGAATTGCAGGAAACTGAGCTGCTTAATAGATTAATAAATTTGCTGTTCCAAGTGCAGTATCTAACCCTGTTCTACCATGTGTTAAGAAGAATGATTTGTGGATGGTTTTCGAGGAGAGAATAGATGGGATGGAAAACAAAGCAAGAAGAATTCACCAATTGCTTTCCTTAAATTAGCCTACATTAAATTAGTAAGCACAGGATCTTTATTGGCCTATTTAGTGAGCCAGACTAGGATCAGCAGTGATGATAGCAGTTTATGCTGGCATAGTTTGCTATTGGCTCCAGGATTGGTAGATAGCACTTTCATGTGAATATCTAAAAAGATTCATAGTCAAAAGTACTGTGTTACTTCCATTGCCTCTTCTCTTAACATGATAAGTCTGGATCTATCTTGAGTAGTTTTTAAAGAAAAAAATACAATGATACAGAGTGGTGCCCTTATTTCATATAGGCAACAAATATTTTGTCTATACCATGCAAAGTTTTGTTTTCAGCTAGAAGGCACCCATATTTGCATTTCCTCTTGTCTTGAGTACTGTTTCTTTCAAAAGAAAGGATTTCATTTGGATATTCAAGTTCATTTGTCCTTGAACTCCCCCCAGAATCTCATTGTAAACTGCCAGAAATTTTTAGCACAGCTTGAATCAACTTGATTAATCCTATTCCATTTTTAAATTTTCCTCAAGGATGGAACAGCTCCGTTGTGGATAGCCTCTCAGATGGGACACAGCGATGTAGTGCGAGTGATGCTGCTCCGAGGAGCAGATCGAGATGCTGCAAGGCTTGTAAGCAAGCACTTTTAGTTTTCTAGACTTTATGTTGGAAGAAAGAATGATTCTGTAGTAAGGTTTATTTATGGTAATTCGGGTGTCTATTCTGGCTAGAATACTTTCTCAAGTATCTCAGTGTTGCTTGGCACATTAGAAACTGCCCTCATAGTACTTCAAAAGTTCAATTGTGGCTGCACAATCAGAATTAAAGGAACCATATTCTGAAAAAAAAAATAGCTCTCCTATGGCTGTGGAATTCATTTACATTTTAAATATGCATGTAAATATATTTATTAGCTTATCTTACAAATATATATCTTACAAATGGCCCATAAGGCTCAGTTATTGAATTTTTCTTAACGTTTCAAAAATCATCTTTTAATTCTTCCCTCATATTGTATTTAACATTATAAATAAAAAGGGAAGGAATCAGATTTGATTTAGTTATTCATGATTTATGCTTATTGGGGAAAAGATGAAAGATTACAATGAAAGTTAATTTTAAAAATTATGAAAGAGTATAAGGGAGGTTAAGATAACTGCAGTACTATACATTACAAGAGGATATATTGTTGCCCAGTAATTTTTATTAAAACTTGCCAAAAATTACAATTATATGTTTGTTTTAAAGTTAATTAGAATCCTTCATTAGGTTATAAAAAGCAGAAAATGCCTACAATATACTTGTTAACAAAATAGATGTCAGATTTACATCACTTCTTTTTTGATGTCATCCTTGAATCATGTTATGGTGGTTCAAAATAGTTACATAAACTGTTTATATTTTTATATAAATTAAGAATTTTTATTATTTATGAAGGAAGTAATACCCATCACACTAAAGAATGGGAAAAATACTTCTGCATAAATTCGAAGGACAGAAATGAAAAATAAAAATGAACCTTTGTGCAATAATCTACAATTTCTTCTTTTCCTGTTTCTGTTGAAGGATGGCACAACTGCTTTACTTAAAGCTGCAACCAAAGGATATAATGATGTTATAGAGGAATTACTTAAATTCTCCCCAGCACTTGGCATTCTGAAGGCAAGTTTTGATGGACAAAATCTTTCGAATGCTCAGTACTGTAATTTCTTACATATATGTGTTAGTGTGGGTATATATAATTTGTGTAAAGAGATTTCTTTTAAAACAGTACAATTTTAGGTTGAAAATAATAAGAGTAAAGAAAAAATAATTGAAGAAATAGAAAATAAAAAAGTTATCAAAAAGTGGCTTCCAATCTTAATAGTAGTTATAAATGTGTTTATATTTTCCCTCTCCTTAAGTTATATCTTCCTTCCATAATCTACCCTTTCCACTCACCAAATCCAAAAATCACTTCCCATCCCCCATATTTCAGCAAACAGTTCATAAGGAGTTTCCAGTCACTAACAAATGCAATAGTTGGTCTTTCTGTAAGCAAATAAGTTAATTTTGTCATCTCTGTTTGTTTCATTATGTTCACCAACTATTCCTCCATTTTGGATATTTCAAAGTGTTTCTATTTTCTCCTCAATGACTCTGTTCTAGTTATCCATTAATCCTAGCAAAAAAAGTTTTGGTTTCAGTTGAATGTTAATTTTTAAAATCTTTGTATTATTGTGTATATTAGAACTTTTTTTTACAAATTTATCAGCCATGAAAAAAAATGGTCCCTTGTGTTGTCTACATACAAATTTGAAATAACTTTAAACATTCTAGATAATTTTTGTTGGAATCCTGTATTATCAATTTTTATAAAATTCTCTTGTAATTTATAACAATGTAAAATTCAGTTCTTTTAATCAGATATTTTTCTGCTGTTACATTAATATATTATGGCCAAAGTTCTTACCCATGTTGTCATATACTGTTTCACGTTCTTCCCTTTCAAATTTCAACAAAAGTTTATACATTTTAGTAATTAGGTGTTCATCATTTGTACGCAATTCAACTGCAAACCCCATCTTCTGCTGTTCAATTTCAAATGTCCTTATCTACATTAAATCTTTTTATGAACGAATTATTCCAATCCAGTTTCCCATTAAATTTTTATATGCTAAGTCTATCACTTATCCTTAAGTCCTTTGTAAAATGTTATTTCATCATAATTTGCAGAATAAATTACCATTAACAAAGTTTTAGTCCCATGCAAAATAATTTTCACATCTACCTTTCTGCCATAATCATAGTCAATATCAGTTCTGGTTGAAGGTGGGAGCTTTATATACAAAATAATCAAGTTCTCTTTTGAGTTCCTGATGAAATAATTTATAATCTATATTTATTTATTCCAAAAGCTTAGAAAAGTCAATATATGTAGTGCCTAATATGGTGGCTTTCTCAGTTTTTGTACTGGTTATTGTTTAGGGCCCTCTGCCATTTTTATTTGCATTAAAAAAACAACCCTCTTTTTTTTCTAAAAAAATTATTGCTTTGTGTACTGAATTTAGCCTGAACCTTTGTCATCTTAATGTGAAGAGCATTCCTTCCAGTTTGTCCCATCAAAATGATATCTTTTTGTGTTTAAACTTGTCAATGAAAAAAAAACTTTTTTGCTTGTGCAGTGTTTCTTTAAGTAAAATCACATCTACATTATTAATCTTAAATTTGGTAGTAAAATGCTGCTGCAAAACCTGATGTCTAATCTTCTTCCCAAAGAAGTACACAAGAATATTTGTTGGTATATTTTTTAATTTTGCAAACCAAGTACTGATTCTATGCACTTCAGTTTCTGCTTCCATATAATCTTATCCCAACCAAAATGTTTGTTAAAGATTGATCAAAGTTTTCTCTAGTGTCTTCTCTAGGATCTTCTGGAACTGTTCTATCTCAAGAGAATTATTTCTCTCTCAATTATAGTAACAGATTGTCTAAATTTTGTTTTGTCTCTCAGTTTCTTATTTATATTTTACATTTTAAAATTTCCAGTTTGTCAGTTATTTGTTTTACTCCTGTATTGTCCTATTGATTCTTCAATTAAATTTTTTTTATTTCATCTCCTTTCATCTTTATAAACCTTTCTTCCATTCTCACCTGAAAGCATTCAGATTATTTCTGATAGAATTGACAGATTCAGATAATTGCTCCTCCATCTCCTCAAACATTTTTTGTAATATTTCTGGAGTAGTCACATTTTCTGTTGGTTACTCCAATGATCCTCTCCTCCACACCAAAGTATTGCCAATTTTTTGGTAGTCACCATTTTTTAAAATTAAAAATACAAAAGTAAAAATACAGCAACGATTAAAATGAAAGTAAAAGGTAGCCTACCCCCCACCTTTTCATATTTTCTATACTCTTTAGTCCAATCTGTCTTTCCACAGTTTTAATGAAACAGTCAGTCTCATATTATCTCTTTGTTTGGTCCATTTCCTATTACAACTACTGTATCTCCGGGGTACAGGTGGGCAATCTCTTGGTCTCTCCTTTATCTGGAAAGACTTCCCTCTGATGGCCCTGCCAAGAGCGACATCATCCCTCCTTCTGAGATGTCTAATCTACCATAGAACCTCACCTAAATGCATCAAATGCTTACTATAATTTCAATGAGCCAAATACAGAAGATTATTCATGTTCACTTTATTCATACTGCTATTATAGTGTAGTCTTGTGCTAGAATTTGTACCATGTTTATGGTATGTCTTCAAATGTTGTAAAATCAATTCATGATGTAGCTGTCAAAGCTTAGATGTTAAAGCTTTGTTGTGCTTTGTTCTTTCTGGAAGAGCTGTCCTTATTCTGATTTTAAAAACTCAGTTGTTATTCAGCAGTTGTAATACATGGATGTATTTCTACTTTTTCTGTATTTTCTAGAATGGGACATCTGCCCTTCATGAAGCAGTTCTTGGTGGCAATATTAGAGCAGTAGCATTACTCTTAGAAGCAGGAGCAGATCCAATACTTAAAAACAAGGTACATACTTTACTCTTACTACACATTTTCAACTGTAAAACAATTGAGTGCAGTATTTTAAATTTTTAAGGAAAACATTCTGAAAATTCGTATATGATTTAAAGCATTTTGTCTAGGATGGATAAAAATAATGTTGAGACTCTAGAAAAAGTGCAGAGAAAAGCAACTAAGATGATTAGGGGGAGGCTAGAACATGAAGAATGGTTGCAGGAATTGGGTATGTCTAGTTTAATGAAAGGAAGAACTAGGATGATAGCAGTGTATGATAGCAGTGTTCCAATATCTAAGGGGCTGTCACAAAGAAGAGGGAGTCAGCCTATTCTCTAAAGCACCTGAAGGCTAACCTTTTTGGCATCAAGTGCTCAAAGTGTGCGTGCATCCCCAAAACGCAACACATGCGTGTGCCCCACCCCTGCACATGAATCCGCAACCCCATGCATGCACCTGACCCTGTGTGTGTGCCCCATGCGTGCGCCCCACACGTATGTGTGTGCCCTACGCATGTGCCCCACGCATGCATGGCAGATACCCAAAAAACAGCTGGCCAGTGTAGGTGCAGCAAAGCTGACCTGGGACAACGGCTTGCGTGCCCAGAGAGAGGGCTCTACGTGCCACCTCTGGCACGCGTGCCATAGGTTCGCTATCACGGGTATAGGGCCTTCTGTTTGAGCAGGGAATTGGATTAGAACTAGATGATTTCCACAGACCTTTCCAACTCTTATTTTATTCTGTTTAATTAAGTTCAGTTGGAGAACAAAACAGAGCTATCCATTAGAGGGCAGCAGAACTTTTGGCAATAATTATTTGCATTCGTTATAGTATTATTTCTATCGGTACAATTTTCAGAGACTTTCAAATCTTAAAGACCACCAAATATAGAACAGGTTTTCAATTACTGTTTCAACATTTTGTACTACTTGCGGGGGAGGTTCAGATAAAATAAGCAATAGACATATTAAATGGGGAGATCTTACTAATCCAAAGTTAATCACGTAGCTTCATGTCAGCAACTTTTCCTACCGGTAGTATCTTTATCTTATCATATAGCCTTATAGCTGCTATCCCATCCATGCTAAAATCAAATTTTCCTTCTATTCACAACTTCAGTGTCCCTGGATTAGTTCAGTAAGCATGAAACTGACCTACATGCTATTTTGCTGAAATTTATTCCACATTATAATTGCTTTCACACAGAAGCTTATGTAAATTCTAAAAAGCATGATAAAACACTGAAGCACTTTAAAGATCAATTGCCATTGAAGACAAAAAAGAAGGTTTTAATATATGTTCTGGATTATTTATTCTAAAAAAGTATTGAAGTCATTTTGACTTCATACCCATTACTACAACTCCAGCTAGGTAATTATGGTCATTTTTACCAAAGGCTGAGAG
Organism: Notechis scutatus; assembly: GCF_049901735.1. Taxonomy (NCBI): domain Eukaryota; kingdom Metazoa; phylum Chordata; class Lepidosauria; order Squamata; family Elapidae; genus Notechis; species Notechis scutatus. The sequence goes on along the minus strand of NC_142011.1, from coordinate 162,798,225 downwards.
GTCCGGGGAATTAAAACATAATCTGTCCATTCCTATGTATGTCATCTAACTTCGACCCACTTTAATCACCTCATTTGCTAAATTTACTGGCTGCGAGAAAGAGAATGACCAAATCTGTGACTTATCTTGATAAGTCACTGCCTGGCTGAAGAGTAAAGGAAGAAAACAAGCAAAGAAAATCTTTCTGCAGCTTTTTTGCATTGAGGAGCTGAAGAAAAAGTTCAGCTCAAAAGAAAAATTGGCTAAAGCTCAGATGTGCAGCAAACGGCTGTGGCAGAAGCTGGGTTCTAAAGCAGGAATGGGATTCTACCAGTTCGCACCTATTCGCTAGAACCGGTTGTTAACATTCTAAGCAGTTCGGAGAACCAGTTGTTAGAAGAGATTACTGGCCTAATCCTGTAAGGAAGGCAGGAAGGAAACATTCTGGTGTTGCTTACAGAAACTGCCTCTTCGTTAACCCTTTTTACATTCTTGGCAGGACTAGACTTCCTGTCTCAGGAGCTTCTCTGGAGTTTTCCCCCCCTCCTTTGCTGGTACTTTGCTTGTGTGGAGTGACCATTCAAAGTTACAATGGCACTGAAAAAAGTGACTTATGACCATTTTTCACACTTATGTGCAACATCCCCAGAGTCATGAGAGGCCAGGTGAGGAGATGCGTGCCTCGATGTGAGTGATATTGAGTTGGCCACACCCAGCCAATAATATGACCACCAAGGCATGTCCATCCAGTCACATGACCACCAAGCCACCTAAGCCACGCCCACAGAACCAGTTGTTAAAAAATTTGAATCCCACCCCTGTCCTAAAGGGAGTCATACAGGTAGCAAAGAGCTTTCTAAAGGTTTGCAGGGCAATAACAAAGTGTGGTTTCAACATCTAAAGTGGGGGGTGGGGAGAGGGAGAGAGAGAGATTGAGATCTCAACAAGTCTGTCCCCATCTTTTTTTGTTTACTTTATTAAATAAATGTGGATTTCTAGGTGTGGGAGAGGGTTAAGCAAGGAAAAGGTTTGCAGAAGCTTGTCCTAAAGGTACCAACTTTGCATGCTTCCCCCAAACCTAGCCAAGATCAAGGAGAGGTTTGCAGTCCTGACAGCCAGCTGATCAGGTCAGAGATCCAGCCCACAAGCGTGGCTTCAACCAATCAAGCACACAGGCTTCTCGTTTCTGACTTTGCAACACTTTTTGCTGCTTGTTTGCTTCCTTTACAGAACCAGCTGGGTGGCGAGCCTCCCAGGACCCCGTTTTTGCTTAACGAACTGTGTGTTCTTGTAATGGTGGCATCAGGAGAGAAGGGGTAGTAGTAGTTAAGGCAGGCTGTTTCACTTCATGGTTGTTACTACTTGGGGTTTTTTTTTGGCCGAAAGGAGGCGTTGGGGATCCCCGGTCTTTGGGGGCGCACGTGTGTTGCCTCGGCGGGCCTTCGTGGTCAACGTAGGTGATCCGTGCAAAAAGACTTCCAGGCGCCCCCACCTTGCCCTTTGTTTATAGGTTTGGGGAGGGGCTTATTTCATTTCTCTATAAAACAGCTGGGACTTCCTGGGGATTGGGAGGCCTGTTGGAGAACAGGTCTTGCAGCCATAATGGGCAAGCTCCATTATTCATAGGTCAAGGATTACCTGTAATCAATGGAGGGATTCAAAAATGTTTTCTACCAGTTCTGTGGGTGTGGCTTTGTGAGTGTGGCAGGGGAAGGGTACTGTAATATCCCCATTCCCTCCCCACCCCACTAACCTGCTTTCTAGTTCTGTTCTCCTGTGCAGGGCAACAAAAGATCAAGCCGATCAGCTGGGATCTGGGAGGCAGAAAATAGAGGGGGCGGGGCCAGTCAGAGGTGGCATTTGCCAGTTCTCTGAACTACTCAAAATTTCCACTACCGGTTCTCCGGAACTGGATGCCACCTCTGCCGGTGATCTATAATTGAATGCAAATAATCCTGTTGATTTATGTCTTAAACTTGGATATCAAAGCTAAACAGTGACCATCCTTTTTCTGGTTTTCACTGATTTGTTTCTTGTTTCAGAAAAATGAATTGCCTTCAGATCTGACAAAAAATGAGCGTATTCTACGTCTCCTGCAATCTAGAGGAAAACACAGGAGGAGTTAATATCCCTTGACATCTTGAGAGAGCTGATGAATTCTGTCCATATTACCTATTGAGAGGTCTTAAGGTTTAGAAGTGAAAACATGCTGAGATTCAAGTATTTCCTGTCTCCTACTCTGTGAATGAAGTCAGGTTCTTCATGGAATGGTAGAGTTAAGATCTGTTAATCTGCTATGGTCACCAGCTTTTAGTTGCTGGCTTTGGAGTACGGAAGACTGGTTCCACGTTGCACGTTTTTCCTGAAAAGCAGGTCTTATTCTACTAGAAAAAGACTCCTTCCTTTTCCTGTATCCTTGAAGTAAATTTCCTAATTTGTGTGCAATAGTGTAGTAAATAGTAATGCAGTTATGGAAAACATACCTCTCCTACTGTTGCTGAACTACAACTCACAACAACCAGATGGAAATTATGAGGGGTGCTAGGAGTTACACTTATTTAATATCTTGCAGGTCACATATTATCCTAATTGTTCTAACCATTTTTAAAAAATATTGCATAGGCTTGTTTTCTGTAGGCTATTTTAGATGTTGAGATACGTAAGTGCCTCTCAATAGGTTAACATCCTATGATGTGTCTGGCTTCTTTGCAGTGATTAGACTACTTTCATTTTACACACACACACACACACAAAGAGAAACAGACTTACACAGAGATACAAACACACATAATACTGAATTTTCTTTTGTATAATTTATTATCGTTAACCTCAGAGACTTCTATGCAGATTTCCTATTATGTATGTAATTTCAATTTTGTGTATTTTTTCCATTAGGCATGTGTAAAATCATCACTCATATTTTTCTTTTATGAATTACAATGTAAATTCATCACACACACACACACACACGCAAAGAGAAACAGACTTACACAGAGATACAAACACACATAATACTGAATTTTCTTTTGTATAATTTATTATCGTTAACCTCAGAGACTTCTATGCAGATTTCCTATTATGTATGTAATTTTGATTTTGTGTATTTTTTTCCATTAGGCATGTGTAAAATCATCACTCATAATATTTTTCTTTTATGAATTACAATGTAAATTCATGTTTTTTTACATCTAGGAAAAGCAAAATTTACTGATTGCATTTTGTCCCATTTTATGCATTACAACATTTAATGGATGCCAAATAGTTTTTGAAAATCTGCTGAATGTACATTGGTAGCAGGTCAATAAAGATGTGAAATAAGGATTAAATAGAGTTACTTTCATTTAGGCAGTTCTGTGTAATTATCATTTCTCATATCAGGACATGTTTACCTGAATATTTTAATGGAGACTATTATGGACATACCATTAACATGCTTCTTTTCTGTTTCAAGAATCTTGGCCAAGTATGTTACAGTATCTTCCCTATTTAAATTAATTTGGAATATGATGCTTTTATTTTGTGAATAATTTATTTTTCTCGTTTTCCTTCTCTGGACATTTAAACTAACACTAACATAATAACTTTATTTTCTATTTATTTTCTATCCAATTAAAACTATATTATATGGATTTGTCATTTTTATTTCAGTTATTTTGTTATGCCTACCATCTTTGTATTCTTTTTTGGCATTAAGCATTAAATGACAAATCCATTTAATATAGTTATAATTGGATAGAAAATAAATAGAAAATAAAGTTATTATGTTAGTGTTAGTTTAAATCTCCAGAGAAGGAAAACGAGAAAAATAAATTATTCACAAAATAAAAGCATCATATTCCAAATTAATTTAAATAGGGAAGATACTGTAACATACTTGGCCAAGATTCTTGAAACAGAAAAGAAGCATGTTAATGGTATGTCCATAATAGTCTCCATTAAAATATTCAGGTAAACATGTCCTGATATGAGAAATGATAATTAATTCCAATTTCTTTGGTTAAGATATATATAGTACAATAATATTAGCAATATCTAAACATCTTTACATAGTGTAGACCTTTCTTTGTATAGTTTCTTCTCATTCCTCAATACACACATGCATTGGCAAGTTCTGCCATATTTCCACTTTGCACCAACATTTTAACTTAATATTTTTTTTAAAAGGTTAACATTTTTAACTTTGTGTTTTGTAGCCTCTTCATGTATTTCCTCAGAAATAAGCTCACAAGCTGTTCTGTTTCTGATAGTATTGAATATTGTTGAGATTCATTTCATTGTTATTCACACATAGTTCAACTTTTTCCTACAAATATGAAAAATTCCAGGATATCTTCCACCTGAAAACCGGAATATTTCTGACACATAATCATGAAACTCAAACGAGCAATCTTTTTTCCTAACCAGAATATATGTCTAACAGCCTCCTTGCCTACTTTTTCAGTGAAGCTGACAGACCTATACACTATTCATCAGTAATAACAAACAAGTCAATTTTGCAACTATCATTTCTTTGCAAGGTGAAGCTTTTCCTTCTTTGCCTTTCCTTTGCCAACCTTTGTCACTCAGAATTTCTTACTATTACAGCAGAGGTTCAGCAGGTTCTGACCAGGTAGCAGAAATTTTGAGTAGTTTGGAGAACCAGCAAATACCACCTCTGACTGGAGATTTTACAGTATCCTTCCCTTACCACGCCCACTAAGCCATACCTACAGAACCGGTAGTAAAAAAATTTGAATCCCACCACTGTAGTACAGGTATAACTTTGGATTGCCAATTATTGCGGTTGTAATAATTCAAGTGAAAAAGCAAATAAGAAATTTAATTTTCACAATTACTACCGTGTTTCTCACATAATAAGGCCGGGCCTTATTTTTGACCCCGAAAAAGCGGCTAGGACGTCTTTTCGGGGTGATATTTCCCCCCTTGCATCCTCGGGTGGGCGGGCGGCGACAGCTTGGATGTTCGGAGACCTTCCGCCACCGTTTTCCCTTCTCCCTTGCTGCCGTAGCGTTACAGCAACGCCGCTGCGTTTGGCGCAGCCACGTGCAGCCAGTCAGGGCTCCTCCTGCAACCGGAGCCCTGAGGAGACATTTAGCTTCAGGCGCTGTGGCCGCCTTCCCTTTGCCTTTGATGGTAAAGTGAATTATTTTAAAAACCTCCGCTCATCCTATCAGGGCTGTGCGAGCTGAGCAGAGCCGGGAAAGCAAGCCGCGGGTGTTTCCTGGTTCTGCCCAGCCCGTGCGGCCCTGGCGGGATGAGCGGAGGTTTAAAATAATTCACTTTACCTTCTAAGGCAAAGGAAGGCGCCACAGAGCGCCCTGAGCCAAGTATACCAACAACAAAAGGCAAATCCTCAAGGTGGGCTGGAGGAGGTGGCTACGTGCCCCCGGGCTGCTTCAATGCAAGGTCCTGACTTGCAGCATCCTGCCGTTGCGCCGCATCCTCTCTCTCCGACTGCAAAACTCGTGTGCTTCGCCAAGCGCTCCGAGCGGCGAGCTCTTTCATACATAGAGAGAGGGAAAGACGCGCGGCGTGCTCCGAGGCTGGCTCTTTTCTCTAGCCGAGGCTGACAGGAAGTGCCTCCAGGGCCGTGGCAGGCAAGCCGCGGGTGTTTCCTGGTTCTCCCCAGCGCGCGCGGCTCTGCCACGGCCCTGGCGGGATGAGCGGAGGCCGGCGGGGAGGCACTCGTTGCCTTGGTGACATTTCGGTGCCTCCGCCGCCTCCTCGCCCATCGCAGGTGGCGGCAAGCGGCGGCGCTTCGCTGAGGAAAAAGAAGACAGCGCAGCCACCTTGCTTGCTTTCCCACCTGCCCGCCCCAGATGGCCTCAGGAGCGGCGGCAGTGGCAGCAGGTGCGCACACTCCTGCCGGCGAAGGGAGGAGAGGCGAGGAAAGAGAAGGGAGTGCGGCAGCAGCGGCTGTCACAGTATCGTCTCATAGCGGGGCAAGGCTGGCAAGCTGAGGTAGCCGCACCAGAGAGCGTCACTGCCGACCCCGTCATGAGGATAAAGGAGCGGGATAGAGATTCAGTCAGAATCGGCTAGAGAAAAGGGGTCGGCAGTGACGCCTCTGGTGCGGCCACCTCAGCTTGCCAGCCTTGCCCCGCTATGAGACGACACTGTGACAGCCGCTGCTGCCGCACTCCCTCTCTTTCTCGCCTCTCCTCCCTTCGCCGGCAGGAGTGTGCGCCTGCTGCCACTGCCGCCGCTCCTGAGGCCATCTGGGGCGGGCAGGTGGGAAAGCAAGGTGGCTGGCGCTGTCTTCTCTTCCCTCAGCGAAGCGCCGCCGCTTGCCGCCACCTGCGATGGGCGAGGAGGCGGCGGAGGCACCGAAATGTCACCAAGGCAACGAGTGCCTCCCGCCGGGCCCTCCGCTCATCCCGCCAGGGGCCGTGGCAGAGCTGCGCGTGGGGGAGAACCAGGAAACACCCGCGGCTTGCCTGCCACGGCCCTGGAGGCACTTCCTGTCAGCCTCGGCTAGAGAAAAGAGCCAGCCTCTCGAGCACGCCGGCGCCTTTTCCTCTCTCTATGTATGAAAGAGCTCGCCCGCCGGAGCGCTTTGGCGGGCACACGAGTTTTGCAGTCGGAGAGGAGGATGCGGCGGCAACGGCAGGATGCTGCAAGTCAGACCTTGCATTGAAGCAGCCCAGGGGGCACGTAGCCACCTCCCTCCAGCCCACCTTGAGGATTTGCCTTTGTTGTTGGTATACTTGACAGCGCTTTGCTGGGAGCGCCTTTTCCCTTTGCCTTAGAAGGTAAAGTGAATTATTTTAAAACCTCCGCTCATCCCGCCAGGGTCCGGCAGAGCCGACGGGCTGGGCAGAACCAGGAAACACCCGCGGCTTGCTTTCCGGCTCTGCTCAGCTCGCACGGCCCTGATAGGATGAGCGGAGGTTTTTAAAATAATTCACTTTACCATCGAAGGCAAAGGGAAGGCGGCCACAGGAGCGCTTGAAGCAAATGTCTCCTCAGGGCTCCGGTTGCAGGGAGGAGCCCTGACTGGCTGCACGTGGCTGCGCCAACGCCGCGGCGTTGCTGTAACGCCACGGCAGCAAGGGAGAAGGGAAATTAACGGTGGCGGAAGGTCTCCGATATGAAGTGCTCCACCAACGCAGGCAGCACCATATCCGGGCATGCAACAAAGTACTTCCAAACGGCAAGGCCCCCCGCCATTCCCCCCATTTCGCATGTTTAATATGGGCCTTAATTTGGGGGAGGGCTTAATTTGATTTTATGCCAATAAATCATGCTGGGGCTTCCTATTGGTGGAGGCCGTATTGTTGGAGAAACACGGTACATTGAAGTAATTTTGAGTGATTTTAAATTCCATTTATTTCAGTGGGTCTACTCATAAGTATGTATCCTATCAGACAGACATACATATTTTTATACTGTCTGCTCCTAAAATAAAGCAAACTATATTAGTAACATAGTTCCTAATACATGACAATTTTACATCCACCTGTATATTAAACAGTAATCTTTCTTTTTTATAATTTATTTGATTTAATTTTCCAAAACCATTTGGCTCAACTTAGAATATTACTTATACATTGTAATATACTGTTTAAGTGTTCTCAACCACTAAATTGCTGTGCTAGATAAACATGGCAAAGTTCAAGGGTAGATTTTTGGGGCAAATATCTCGGGCCCTGCTCAGCATAATGAGAATATTTTCCAAACGATCCTTCTATGTGGAACACTTTCTTCTGAGTAAATACATAGATGACTGTGTTGTGAGCGAATTAAGTACTGCTATCTAAAGCAGGGGTCGCCAACCTTTTGGACCTCAGGGACCACCAAACTCATACTTTTAAATCCAGAGGACCACTAATATGAATTTTTTTAAAAAGATAATATATTTAATATAAATTTATATTTTATATTAAATATAAATGTACTATTTAAAATTTTATATATATATATATAGATTGTGTGTGTGTGTGTGTGTGTGTGTGTGTGTGTTATATATATATATATATATATATATATATATATATATATATATATATATATAAAATACTTATTTAATTATAACAAAAAAAATAAGAAAAGCAGAGACCCCCTCCCCAAATCTGGTCTCCTGTCATTTCATATCTCCCCCAAGTCAGAGGAAACCTCTCCGTCCTTTGCCAGGTGTGGCTGCCTGGAGTTGGAGGAGGGAAGGAGGACCGGGCTGGAAGCCTCCCTCCACCTGGAAGCCTCCCCCCCACCCCGGGTTTAACACCTGGCTTGCTTCTTCACTACTGCCTCCTCCAGCACCTCCTTCTCCGGGTAGGGCTATTACGAACCAACTGAGCAGCTACACTTATACCCCAGCTGCTCTCTTTCCCCATGGTAAGACTTGGCATGTGGAGAAAGGAGCTGAAAGCTGCTACTTGGCAATCCCGCGGGCGAGGCGAAGTCATCCCAGTCCCAGTTAAGGCATGCCAGTCACAAACCCAGAGTCCAAGCAGAGAGGGGTCGCTGCCGGGAAGAGTGGCGGGGTGGGCATGCACGGTTCAGCACAGCGGGCAACCTCTACTCTGTGCTGACGAGCCACGTGCTAAAGACCAGATGGCTGTCGGGAAGGTGGGGCAACAGTGTGATACTGGTGGTGGATGGACTCATACGCGTGGGAGATCGTGGCATAGGCCTGGCCTGTGAGGGGGATGGGGTGAGGGGAAAGGAACCTCTGAATTTGTGTCGCCTCCTGCCTCTTACCTCCACTCATTGACGAGGTTGAGAGGCTGCCAGCAATGCCCTCAGGGGAAGATGTTGCAAAGGGGAGGCTCGACCCCACCCCAGAAGCTTCTCTTCCTCCTCGTCAGAAGCACTCACGCGCAAAGCGCTCACCACCCCTCTGGCCCCTGACAAGTCTCCTTCCCGCTGAGCGTGTGAGCGCTTCTGGCGAGTAGGAAGAGCTCTTGAGGGCAGGGGTATGGGAGATTGTGTCATTCCCTGGTGTTTCCTGGCCTGTGAGGGGAGGGCGCAATCTCCTCCACCCACCCCCCCAAGGAGCTTCTCTTCCTCCTCACCAGAAGTGCTCACACTCAAAGCGCTCACCGCCTCTCTGGCCCCCAACAAGCTGCCTCTTTCCCGCTGAGCATGTTCTGGCAAGGAGGAAGATGGGGTCGAGCCTCACCCTTGCAACATCTTCACCTGAGGGTAGCTGCTTCCAGCTCAGGATATTTGCACTCTTCCCGCTGCTGCTAGGCCTCCTCAATGCACTGAGACAGGATGCAGCAGCCATGACATGGGTTTGGTAGGGAGACTGCAGGATTGCCCCACCTCCCCGCCTCAGCATGCTGCGGCCCACCAAAATTTTGCCATGGCCTACCAGTGGGCCACGGCCCACCGGTTGGCGACCGCTGATCTGAAGAATCCTTTTCCCTTTAAGATCATTAAGCTCAAGGAAAATTATTAGTGCCAAAGACTGCATCACTGAGCATAAGTACTAAAAATAGTGAACAAATAAACAAGTACTGATCTTCCATATCTTCATCCTCGCAACATATATTAGCCATGAAATACATATATTATAAAACAATGCATTAATTTTTAGTATTTATGAGCCTTTGTGTGTTGGTGGCATGCCACTGAATGAAGATCAGTTTATAGGTCATTGGTCTTACTGAATATATACAATACCAATTAGGATCATTGACGTGTATAAATTGTGCTTTATAAAGTCCTTTTGTGTCTGATAATTGCAATAGCAAACCAAAAATAACTATTAGTATGCAGTCTTCCTTTCATGTTTACAGCTATGTTCATAACTGATGAAATATCTATCAGCACAAGGAATCGTCAGTATAATTCTCATTACAGTGGAATCTCGAGTCGCAAACGCTTCTGTTCAGGCGACAACCAGAATTTTCAAAACAGTTTTGCTTCTGGTCGCAAACAGATCTTTGGGTGGTGACCAAGCAAACCCGAAAATTGCCGCAGTGATTTCCCCTGCTGTGGCAATTTCCCCTTTGGTGCCATTTTGTTTTTTGTTTTTGTTGTCTGGGCATGCACAGATGGTTTTCCAGTCATGACCAAATCGGGCCGTGACTGTAGTCCTGGAACAGATTACGGTCACAACCCAAGGTTCCACTGAATAGTATTATATATAGCTGCTGGACATAAAATTTATATCATCCACTTTGAAAATAATTTTGTGTCTATTTTAAAGTCAGTTCTGTATTTAGGAGAATAACTTTGGATGAAGTTTAGAAATGTGATTATCAGTAATAGAGAGGGCAGATTCAAAGGACAGTATCAAGATTCAGAAAGCATTAGCCAAGATGAATCAATGGATAGAAACTAGCAAGATGAATTCAGGAAGTACAAATGCAAGGTCTTATGTTTGGGCAGGAAAAAAAATCAAACTCATCAGGATTAGATGAGTCATATAGGATAATTGTACATTAAAAATGTTATGGGTATCTTGGTGGATCACATAAACCAAAAATGCAATGCAGCTGCAAAGAAAGAAATAATTAAAGAAAATAAATGCAGTCCAGGGCTACACCCACACCCAAGCTCAAGACAAGTCAGAATTATCTAGTTTGCATTATTAAGCAAGACCTGGAATATTATGTTCTGTTCTGAGCATCGCGCATTTAAGAAATACATTGACAAATAGAGTGTACCCAAAAAAAAGAGCAATCAAGATAAGAAACATGTAAGGGGAATAGTTGGAGATTTTGATTATGTTTAACCCAGAGAAAAAAATAGGCAATGATGAATCTGTCCTGGAATTGATAACTTTTGAATCAATATATTCCCTATCTTTCTATAACTGAACCTGTCTATTTCTATTAAACCCCTCAGGATTCCAGATACCATATCAAGACTTCCACTATATTTTCTACTTGGCCTGCTGATACCTCAACCCCATACCAATATTTTAACCAGAAGACAAAATATTTTCCAGATACACCCACCATCCCAGTGAAACACTTACAGATCCCAAAGACATTACTATAATGATGCTAGTGGTTTGTAGCATGCAATCATCCTATTTATTATAAAAGTATGTTTTTAAAAGGGACACAAAATATGAGGGCATACAGGTAGTCCTCAACTTATGACCGCAATTGAGCCCAAACTTTATATTAAATGAGAAATTTGTTAAGCAAGTTTTGCACCATTTTACGACTTTTCTTGTCACATTTGTTAAGTGGATCAATGCAGTTGTTAAATTAGTAACACGGTTGTTCATTAAAACTGGCTTCGCCATTTACTTTGTCAGAAGATTGCAAAAGTTGATCACATGACCTTAGGCCACTGCGGCCGCCATAATATGAGTCAGTTACCAAGCATCTGAATAGTAAATCATGTGACCATGGGGATGCTACAATAGTGGGAAGTGCAAAAAATGATCAGTTTTTTCAGGGACAATTCTTGAAGATGGTTCTGGCTTTAAGAATTGTTGTCTCGGCAATGCCACAGAAGCAGAAATTGGGCAGATAAAAATAACTTGGGGATTAAGGAACTGAATCAAAAACAAATGCTGCTAGCTTGATTCCTTCAGGTTGCCTTTTTAAACCACAAGCTGACATATCTATTCACAAATACTTAACTACAATATCCTGGTTGTTATCTGCTGCAGTGTCCCAGCGTAACTAATTATAAACAGATTTGCTTGAAAGAAAATATTTGGCCTCTCCTTTAAAATTGCAGGCAGATGGATATATTGGATATCATGAAAAAAGTACAAAATTGACATATAAGTTTTTTCAACGAAACAAGAAAAATAGATTTTCACAATGTCTGTAACATTCTGGTTCATGCAAGTTTTCAATAGTCTCATAGCTACAATTATCTATATCAAAATATTGTAAGCCTATTCTATCCTATTGAATATTTCAAAACAGAAGATTTGGGAATCTTGTTAATGGATTGGAGTGGAAAGTCTATAGGTTTGCTATAGCCCTGAAGTTTTAAGTATTATTTATTTTATTTATATTCTTGACAACTAATGACTATATGTGAAATAACGATTTTCCTCTGAGCAATTCATGTATCTATCAGCAAATGCCTCTGAAAATTGCGAAATACTTTTGGTTGCCATAGGTGCTGAATCCTGTTTATTCATTCTGAGTCAGATGACAGTTTCAGATTAGAAACTTCTGTTATCCACTACTAACAATTACAACACTAATCATGCCACTATACGTCAGCAGTATGTACACAAACTACATATTAGACAAAATTTCATCTGCTCTGCAACCCCAGTAAAATCTGTCACACATCTGATAAACTATCATAAAATGGGGCTGCCTAAAATCTATTAAGAACAGGAACGTGCAGTTTGGGCCACATGCATACTTATCTAGAAAAAACTCTGCACTGAAACTAACTGAATTCAACTTCTATAAAAAAATGCACAAGATAGAAGCTTTGTCTTTTGTTAAAAATCTCATGAATGTTAATACAAACTTAAAGAAAAAGATAAAGAAAACATTAACTCTTTGGAGCCATCTAGGAATTGTCAGAATTTTTGCAAGCCAGACCTAGCGTTTACCAAAACTTTTGGAAAATACTGTATATAGAAACTACTTGTAGGTTTAACCAAAATGAATCCTTCATATTAGAAATATACTTTTCCTCACAAATGTTTTTTTGTGAGGAAGCAAATAAAGCAAACTACTGAAGCAAATAATAAAAAGCTTCAGATGCAGCTACTTTTATATGAAGTTATTTCTCTGTAGAATTCCAAGTGATTGTGGGATTTGCCTGTAGATTACAAATTATTGTAAATGTTACATATTTTTATTTAATTTTGCTTATGAAATGTTAAAATGTACTTACAAATACTGTACATGCATCTCTGTACAACAAAGAAAACTAACAGTATATAAAAATATGCAACCATGTCAAGAAATGGTACTTTTTAACCAAGGCTTTTTAGAACAAATCTGCCACTTGTTAAAAGACTTGTGACTAAATTTAGATGAGCTAGATTCATATGGGTCTGCTGACTAGACACATCACATGACAAACAAGCTTTCACAACAATTGCTTCTCCCTGAAAATCTCACAAAGCTTTACTTGTTTTCATATAATTCACTCAAATTGCTACCATAACATGAAACGTAGATTCCAACTCAGTTTTGCTAAACTAAAAGACATTACTTTTAAGGGAGCCACCTGGCAATCCCAATTTAGAATTGTCCCCTTGAGAAGTTTAATCACACGCACAATTTATTTTGTATATTTTAATTTTTTAAATGGAAATGACTGATTTAACCCTGATAATGTGGATAATTCAAGTGAAAAATGTGAGTTGGTCTCTTTGATGGTCCAATGAATTGTTTTCTTGGCCATGCACGATATTCTCCGGAGTTTTTCCAACCTCAAAGTTGAAAAATGTTTTCCACATCAGTCTACCTTTCACTTCCATACAGTGCCACAGGGAACCCACGGCTTGCACAATTTTGATCATTGCAGATACACAAGTACTTGGATATTTGAATACCTTTTGCAAGGCCTTCCTGGCTGCTCCACCAAGTACTAAGGAGGCAGCATATTTCCTGGCTGCCGAGTTAATGAAAATACTTGATATTTACTGATTTTATATTTTGAACGGAAATACGTATCGCTGCCACTTGGTATTGCGGCTTTCCATTTCAGCATATTTTTATAGCAACCCTAACAAGACTTAAAATAAAAGGGAAGTGCCTTCTGAGAGAGAGAGAAAAAAGGCAGAAACATTTGAGCAAATGCCATTTGGAATTCAATTATGCACGGGGGGGGGGTGTAAAATACCAAGACCCGTCAAGTTGAAGTAACCGGCTGCGAAGCGAAGGTGCAATCCTGGTATAGGTTCTCCTGCTGGACTAGAAGACCTCCAAGATCCCTTCCAGCTCATTCCTTCTATTCTAACCTAAGCAGCCAGAAGTCCGTCGGACTTACTTTTGAGCAGCTACACCCACAGGACTGAGCTCGGGAAACCGAACACTAAGCAGTGCCCGAAGAACTGGGCGTGTTTGTGGGCAGGGACGAAGGGCAGCGCGTGCCGGTGGCGTGATAACCAGAAAGCGTCAACCTCACGAGGCAAGGCCGGGCGACTCTCTGAGGAAGGCGGAGCCGACCGCCCCCGGCTGCCAGCTTCCACTCCGGAGGAGAGGAGGGGAAAAGTCGTCTCGGTGCCACCCCTCAGGAGGCTTTCCTTACGACCAGCAACGCCTCCACGTAGAAAACCCAGAGGCGAGGGGACGGTTCTTCCGGCTTCTCAGGCGTACTTCCTTCCGACTAATCGGCATAGCCTCGCCGGGGATTCTTAAAGCTGCCGGCAAAAGCGAGTGAGGTGGGGACTGCAGGAGTTTCTTCGGAGATGCGCGATCAGTTTACGCGACGGGGTCACAGCTGTGGGAAGCTCTGCGGCCCGGCCGTCTCTCTCGTCTTTCTACTGGTCCTTCTGCCCAGCGGGGTAAGTATGCGAGCGAGCAAAGCGAGCGGAGGGTTGCGTGAGAAAGGGCCAATCTGGAGACGGGTGCAGGTGCGGGTCCGGGAATAATCTTTGGAGCCTGACGGAAGGAGGGCAAAAGTGGCTTGGGCTTGTTTTAAGCGGGGGGTGAAGCCTGTGCCCCATGATGGGTTGGACATCCCCCCTCCCAAAAAAACCTCATTCTGCACCGACCCTGTTGGGCGGGAGAAGGAATGACCCCATCTGCTGGGGAGGCAAGTAGATGAGGTGGACATGCCTGCAGCTATGACTCCTGGTCCTTTATAAAGCAGGCTTTGGCAAAAGGCCTGGCTCTTAATGGCTGAGAATATTCCAAACGTCTTAAGTGTTTGCTCCAATATACATTGAACAAGACTTGTTCAACTCCCCCGCTTATTGGAGTCGCGCCCTTTCCCGGGTGAACGCCTATATAGAGCATTTGGTTTGAGGAATCCTTTTCGGAGTGGCAATTCTTGAAGATGGTCCTGGCTTTAAGGATTGTTGTCTCGGCAATGGCTCAGAAGCGGAAATTGGGCAGATAAAAATAACTTGGGGATTAAGGAACTGAATCAAAAACAAATGCTGCTAGCTTGATTCCGAGGGATAGGGTTAAAAAGAGTGATGCTGTTTTATGAGAGTTTTAATTATGGCTGGTTGTAGTGATCTGCAAAACAGAGGATGTGAGATGCTATAGATGTGGAAATTAGCAGTTATATATTGAGTTGGAAAGCAATTGAAACTGTAGCGATTTGTGGCTTATTGAAGTAGCAGCTTACTGTAATTGATTACTTACATAATTCAGCAGTGTACATGGCATCATATACATAGCAGCTTTAACTTGGCTTATATAGCAGAGACTGTTTACTATTGACAGTTGACTTTTTAAAAGTGACAATAGACTCATTGTATTCACTTCCATTTTTAAAAGGTATTGAAGTGTTCACAATATGAGATACTGAATCTCCCATAGAGATTAAAAATAGTTTAAAAATGCAACAGATAAATGAATGAATTGTAAATATCCAACTATTTAAGAACAATATTCTTCCATCATATAAACATGGGAAGTCATTTGGGGAACTTCCAAGATGTCACTTGGAAAAGCACCTAAGTAGGAAGGTAGATGGTCTGATACTGTCCGTATTTATTTTAAAACCAATATCAGGTTTACTACACTAGTGCTTAGGATGAACTTTCTGTGATATTCCAATGTATTTTGTATTTATGAGAATTTGAACACCGTGTATCTTCTGCATTTTGTCTCGAGTTAAATGCCCAATGGCTAGTTTTCCACAGGTAGTTGTTGACTTACAACCACAATTGAGCCCAAAATTTCTGTTAAAATATTTGTTTCGCTTGTTTTATGACTTTTCTTGCCACAATTGTTAAGTGACATTCATAAATTAGTAATCTGATTAAGTGATGGCTTCCCCATTGATTTACCTTGTCAGAAGGTTGCAAAAGGTGATCACATGAACATGGAGTTGCTGCAAAGTTCATAAATATGAACCAGTTGCCAAGCATCTGAACTTTGATCACATCATGTAATGATGAAAAATGCTCATAAATCATATTTTTCAATGCTGTTGTAACTTTGAATGGTACTAAATGAACTTTTGTAAGTTGAGGACTACCTATATTTGGTTTGGGCATTCTAGCAACAATAATTTTAGTTTAAGGTGCAGAGTAGAGTAGAATTGAATTCTTTATTGGCCAAGTGTGATTGGGCACACAAGGAATTTGTCTTTGATGCATATGCTCTCAGTGTACATAAAGGGGAAAAATACATTAATCAAGAATCATAAGATACAACACTTAGTGATAGTCATAGGTTACTAAGCAATCAAATCTTACTCGGAAACAAATAAAACAGTATAAATTGTAAAGATACAAGCAACACGGTTATAGTCATAAGTGGGAAGAGATAGGTACTAGGAAGGATGAGAGGAATAATAGTAATATTGTCTTAGTAAATAAGTTGACAGTGTTGTGGGAATTAGTTGTTTAGCAGAGTGATGGCATTCAGGGAAAAACTGTCCTTGTGTCTAGTTGTTCTGGTGTGCAGTGCCCTGTAGTGCGGTTTTGAGAGTAGAAATTGAAACAATTTATGTCCAGGATGTGAGGGGACTGTAGATATTTTCATGATCCTCTTTTTGACTTGTGCAGGATAAAGGGCCTCAGTGGAAGGCAGGTTGATAGCAACTGGTTTTTTTCTGCAGTTCTAATTATCCATTGAAGTCTGTGTCTGTCTTGTTTGGTTGCAGAGCCAAATATTTACAGATATTTTTTCTTCAAAAATTTGATTTATTTATATTCCATATTTAACTGCTTATTTCCCTCAGATTACACAGTCCTCAGAAAAGCCTTTTCAATTTGTTACAGGCATAATCCATAATCTTTTCCCTTTTGTTATACTTCAGAATTATATGGGCCGATAATGAAGGTACTCTGTGTAGGTAAGAGCGTTCTCCCATTTTCCTGCTTCTGGAAGAGATGTTCACCTGCTGGAAGATAGCAGTAGACTATTCTGTTGGAGTGATTTGGAATATATTTAATTTTGCCTTTTTCATCTTCCTCTAATTTAGTACATTAACGTATTCATTTGGTCAATGATCAGTGATTAATTTCCAGAAGTTGGTTATTAGCATATGTCTCTCTGCAGATTACTTAGCTCATCCCAGTATTAAGGAAGATGGGACATGCAAGGTAAGGAAAGGATATGATTTAAGAGGAAAATTTCCAATAAAAAGCAAATTATTTCAGTGATGATAAAATTTAGTTATAGAGGATCCTTTCCTGTTATGTATCCATAATGAATTCAAAATGATTAAGAATGAGAGGACTGTTTCAACCCAGTTTATGGACTTCAAGCTGGAGTATAGATGTTACAGTTAAAGATGCAGTTTTTTTCTCATCATTAGTTCCATGCTGGGTGAAACTTTAAAGTTCTTTATGTGGTTCATTTCTAAGAGGTAATCCCACATGAGTAAAGTTGATTTCTAGGAGTTCTTCTATTACAAACTATGCTTGTAATCTGTAAAGGAGTAAAACAGATTTTCTACATATTCATGGAGAGGAAAAGGAGGAACAACTGGAACAGACAGTAACTAAATGCTTTTATGGAACTGGCAATATTTAATGGAAAATTCCTTTTACTGAAAGAGTAGTGCATATGAGAGGTATATTCATGATTGTATGGACTCAATGGATATTTGGCCATTATTTTCAGTGAGCAAACTAGTATTGTTTTGAATCAAAGATACCTTGTTCTGCACAGTTTTCTCCACCTACCTCTTCTGCTTTTTATATGAACTATTTTGTGGGATTTCTTTGTAAAGGGACATTACTAAAAATATTTTCACCAATGTACATGTAATGCAAGCTGCAGAGTGGGTGAAGGAATTTTCTGTGGTCAGTGCATTTGGGGAAATGGCTCAATAGATACTTGGGACTCGTATTTTAGAGCCTAGGCCTACTTTTTAACATCTCAGTTGTAATAAGATGATAATTGTGCGTAGTAAATTTTGATACAATGGCCTTGAGAAAAGACATACAGATAGATCTTATTTAATTAGCCTTTGTTCAGTAAATGTTTGAACTTGTGCTGAACAAGTAATAGTTACAGTCAGTCCTTGACATTCTGCATCATGATCTGAGCATTAGGCATCCAGCCCAGATTTCAGACCATTGTAGCATCCTGAGGTTATGCGGTCATGATTTATGGCCTTCTCTGCTGGTTTCACAGAATTAAAGTCAATTGGGAATACGGCAGAAAGTCAGAAGTCGCAATCATGCGAGTTCCTTGTTTAATGACACTTGTGGTCCTCACTTAACAACACTGACTAGGAATTGGTAGAATTGCCATCACAAAGCAGTGCAGTCCTATATCATCATGATATCAACATTTACAACTATATGTCGTAGAGATGGAAATTCTGGTACAATTTGCTGTCGTTAAAGAGTACTATCTCCATTGTTTCTTTTACCTATCTGCATTTTGATTTTTAACTATTTTGCATGCATAATTTCTTACCATCGTCAGAATTATCATGGTTCTTTAAACTTGGGAGGAAGTGATGCACGTCCATGCTGCTTGTCTTCATATATAAACTTGCACTTCTTTTACTGGGACATGTTGTATAACACTAGACTCATATACTTCATTTTTAAGGCTGTATTTAGCAGACTTCAACAGACTTCAGCTCAACTCTAGCAAGACTGAATGGTTTGGAGGTTTGAGGGCCTCAGATTCCAGAATGTCAGAGATAGTTCCTACAGGGGGGAGCTGATGTAATGGACTACAATGAAGCTTTAGTTTTCCAGGAAGGAGGGGACACATTCCAAAAAGAGGGATGAGACAAGAGGCAGCATAACCTGGAGCTTGATAAGAGGAAGAGGAAGAGAGTAAGGATAGCCACTTCCTAGAATCTCCCAGTTATATCCATTAGAGTGAGAGTAATAAGAGTTTAGTCTGGCAAGATTCTGTCTATTGTGTGTAAGCAGATAAAGAACTGAACTCTGGATGAATTGTTTTACATTGTTCTTGAGCTTAGTCTGACACAATTATTTTGATGCTGGATGAGGTTGGATTGTTCCAGACAGACCCTGTGTACTATCCTGGGGTTCTTCTGCTTGATGAGCAGGTGCCAGTGTAGCTAGGAGGACCTTTGAACAACTTCATATTGTGTGCCAGTGGGAGGCTCTAATCCCTGTCACTTGTACCGTTGTCACCAGGGATGGATTCTATCACATATTCTAGATGGGGCTGTCCTTGAACATCATCCAGAAATGCACTTCTTGATCACCTCACATTGCACCTCTGCTCTGCAAGCTGCATTGGTTGTCAGGTAGCTTTGGGGTTCAATTCAAGATATGGTTATGACCTATAAAGTTCTAAATAGCAAGCATCCAGTTTCTTTGAAGGGCCACCTCTTCCTGGTTAAATCTAGTTGTCCCAACAGGTTCAGCAAAAGAGGCATGTTATGGGTCCATCTATCAAGGAATGTCATATGATGGACCCTAGAAGAGAATCTATTTTGCCACAAAACCTGCCCTTTGGAACATTGTTCCCCCAAGGTTAGACTGATTCTAACCCTGCTGGTCTTTCAGAAGGCTAAAGACATGATTTTGACATTTATTTATTTGTAAAATTAGTTGCCCATCTTACCAACTCTGGGAGGCCTAAATATTAAAAGATAAAACCTTACAAAACCCAATGAATTTAATATAATACTATAAAAATCCAGATAATCAACCTAGCTAAAAGATGGGGAGGGAGGAAGTAGGTTCAGAAGGGGAGGGGGTGGGGTCTATTATTAATCTACCAACTACCCCAATGGATGGTTGAATATGAATATGTTAACAAATATGTAGTTAAATAATTTGCCAAGCATTTACTTGTATTTATTCAAAAGGAAGACTAAACCAAATTTACGACAACATCTACTTATCCCTGAAAGATGAGTAGGCACAGTCTTATTTTCTACTTTAAAAATAGTGAAGTATACATTATGTCAAAATTTCTGATTTGTCAACCTTGAATTGCTGATTCCTGAAACTAATCTATCATCCCTCCCAACTAAGCCAGAGAAGAAACATGAATAGATGAAATCACTCCACTATATTCTGAGACTATATTAACAATCTTGCAAGTCTGAAAGTGCAAACATCCAGCTGCCATTTTTAACTGCTTGATCCATTTGGGAGGGCCCTTCCTATGTTCTTTTCTTTGACTGTTAAGCCTCTATAGTGCTGGCATTTCTTGATGTTTTCTCATGTGTGTACTAACAAAGTTTGACCTTGCTTATCTTTTGTGAGATGAGCCATAGTCAGTTGAACACTGCCTTTGCAAACATGATAAAGACATGAAGACCCAAAGAAATACAAATTAAATTCTAAGTAGGTTTTGTGTACATTCGCAATTTTGGTTAGCATCCTGGCTGCAGGGCACGGGAATATCTGGCTTTGACTAGTCCTAGAATATTTGATAACCGCATGTTCTACAATAGTGGCATTTAAATAGGAGCATTTCTGGGGGGGAAATGAACTAATTAAAATGATTCAAAAGAAGACATATGGAAAAACCAACCCTTCCACACTTTTCAGATATCCAGTGGAAAACCACAGAATAGATTGCTGGTTTATTGTTATAAAACTTATATTCAGAAATTAAAGATGTTTTTTTCAAAAGGGGGATCAAATCAGAATGTCTTTATATAAAATATAACCTTACATCATACAGTATATTAGTATAATTTTTCCTCCTTGGATACTTTGCAGATATAATGGTGAAATAGTAAACAAGGGAGCTAATACTCAGTGATATAAGTGATCTCTGTAAGATACCAATGAAGTTGACTGTGTATATAGGTAGTCTTCAAGTTACAACCACAACTGAAACCAGAATTTCTATCACTAAGCAAGACAGGTGTTTAGTGAGTCATATACAATTTTATGGTTTGTTTTTTTTTGTCATGGTAAATCACTGCAGTTGTTAAATGAACCATGTAGTTGTTAAGTAAATCTGGCTTCCCACATTTACCTTGGAAGGTTGCAAATGGTGGTCACACATGACTTCAGGACACTGCAACCATCATAAATATGTGTGGGTTGCCAAGTGCCTGAATTTTGATCATATGATCATGGGGCTACTGTAAGAGTCATAATGTGAGAAACTGCTGTAGTCACGTTTTTCAGTGCCATTGTAACTTCAAATAGCACTAAACAAATGGTTGTAAGTTGAGGATTACCTGTAATAGGAATGGTAAACCAGTCATTCCAAAGATAAACTGGGCATTTTTAAACAGGTGTTTGTACAATCCTGGTCAAAAAAATTCCATTAAAAGGTATCAGAAACCACAACATATATATTGATCTTGATCAACTAAGTCCACTTTGAATTCCTTTTGTTTACTTTTTATTTTTAATCCTGTCAAATAGTGTCCCACAAGTTGATACCTTATCATTTTCTCTTTGGTTTTTTTTTCCCAGGAACAGCTTGATCAGTTTAACCATTCTTTTTGAAAACCCAAGATAAGAAGGCTTTTCAAAGTACTTTCTTATCATCTGCTTAACATCTCTCAGAGGAAATATTATTTCAAGTCCATCTAGACCAGGGGTGTGAAACTCAAGTCCCGGGGCCCAGATCCAGCCCGGGGGGCGGGATACTTAGATCTGGCAGCAAAGGACCGGTCTGTGGTGCTTCTGCCAGCAAAAATGGGCTCCTGAGCTCAGTTTTCAGCTACCACTGCCGCCTGAAAGCCTCTGACAGTGAAAATACAGCTCAGAGGTCTCAGCCAGTCCTTGAGTACTGAAGATTTGTCCTGAAATGAATACAAACTCCAGCTTCTTCATAGTGCAATGGTGGTGTATTCATTAGCTCAGCAAACAACAAACACTCTTCTCTGACAAGAAAGGCTAAAAGCCAGGCAAGGTTAGAGTTGGGTTTGAGTTTGCTCCCTTTCCTTTTATCACCATTATCATGAGACACACCCCACCACACCCAGGCTTATACGTAGTTCTGGCTACGCCTAACCCATTATCCCTAAATGCTATTAACCCTATAACATGTCTATCCTACCCTATTCCGACCCTTACTAACTGATCCCCACCTGGTGCCACCTTTATCATGTTTTAACCTAAGTGTGATGACCTGGAGTGTATCAAAAATATAACAAAAACCAAAATGTAAATAAAGGTCCTTTGATGTCTTCAACTTGGCTTCACTGTTTAATTGTTCACAGTTGAAGATTAAACTATTTTCAAAATAACATTCCAAATGAAAGAAATACAGTTCAAATTCAAAGAACAGATAACGAAGCAAAAACCGCACTGAAGAAAATTCCACGACAGACCAGGATAAATAATTACAAACTTCAGGAAGATAACCAGGTATAGTCCGTTGGAAGGACGCCAACCAAGATAAACCTCATCCAGGAATAAAACACTAATTTGTCTCCAGCGTTTGTTAGCATGCAGGTCCAAACTCTTATGCAGATCTCACACCTGCAACCCATGAAGAGGATCATGGCCCTCTCCTCCCAAGTAGACCATGTTTTTCCCTGATCCTCTCCTCCCTGCGTGCCCTAGGATGGATAGGGGATGGGCCTGGTCCTCCTCTGACTGCTCAGCCAGCCTCTCCCAGTCTCCTCCACCACCTCTGGAGCCACACTTCCACTCCGTTGGCTGTTCCTCCTCCCCCTCAGAGTCAGTCTCCACCAGGGGCATGACACTAAGGCTTAATTACCACCTATATGTGCCCCAACCCCCTTTCACAATATGCACCACATCAATATATGAAAAGAGCCATTCCAGCCCTGCAGTCACTTCAGACTCCATATTGCAGTCCTGCAGTTGTTGCAGAATCCATCCTCATCTCTGCTGAGTCATTCCAAAGCCATCGGCCAGCACACAAGCAGAAATACAGATCTGGCAGCAGTAGAGATAAGGTGACATGGCCAGCTGACTGGCTGCGATGCATATTCAGAGCTGATGGTCTCCTAGTGAACTTGGAGTCTGACAGGAGGGCTACACATGAAATCTGCTGGAGATTGCTAATTTATAATCTCTTTTACAAGGAAACAAACTTGTGATCATTTTCCTTTTCTTCTTCCAAGAAGAGTTCCAAGGAGCTGATTCATACAGTTTTCACTTATGGTGGTTGGCCCTATGACAGCTGAACTATCTTCAATCTGCCATGCTTTCCAAGAAATGCCCATGATTAGTGCAATCCTTAAACACACTTTCAAATACCAGTACGCATTTTTGCTGAGGAAAGAGACCCAAGGTTCAAAGAGTATTGGCTGCCTAGATGCTGAGTTAAAGTTTCAGTGATGAGCGTAATCTCTTTATCAGCTTTTTAGATTTTGCAATTTTCCCTTAGCTTGTTGTTTCTACTTAAAGAGCCCAGTTCTCTGGCATGCTAAGACAAGGAAAACAGGTTCATGATAGCTTTTTCCTCCCCTCCCATTGGGCAAAATACTGTTATCAAGCAATAACTTAATGTGATATTTATAAGATGTCTTCCTTTGATAAATCTTTGCATGGTACTTTTTTCTCTCCAGTTATGCAATAGCAGGGTGTTTTAAATACAGGACGTTCCTCGTATTTATCCAACTCCCTTAAAAAGTAGTTTAAGTGTCTCCAGTATGTTTAGAAAGAGGAGATAAAGCTGAGAGGTTGAAACCAGAACAAATGAACAAAAAGCAAAAAGATTTTTTTTTTTGGAAGGGAACCACTGAGTTTGGGGAAGGAAACCAAGGGTACTCAAGTTGAAAATATGCTGTGTTTTTTTTCTGGCTAAAGGAGGGGTATTTGTTTGGTTGTGGACAGCTGTTGCATCATGTGGTTTGAAGAAAGGGCAATAGCAGAGTCATTGATCCAGAACTAGCTAATGGAGAGAGACATATTCCTTAGCCAAGAGCTCAATCCTAGGCAGCACTTGAGAACCTGATCTCTTTGAAAGCAGCTGCATTCCAGCCAGCACTATTTAAAAAGAAGGCAAACTTTTGGGATTCACAACTAAAATAATCATAGGAACAGGGAAGTTTTATGAGAAACTTGAATAGGAGAGATGGCCTTCACTTCCATAGAGTTGAGTTTAGTGATTGTTTAAGAAAGCCAGAGCTCTAATTCTGTTAATGGGTAATATAAGGATATCTTTTCTCATGACCTCAATTTGCTTTAGCTGTCTGGTTCTATTTGGATTTCAATGGACCTGAATCTATTGGTACATACTTGATATTCCCACAAAATTCTCACTGCCTTATAAATCTAAATCCCTTTGTTTGGTTCTATTCCATGCATTGCATCCATGTGCTTTAATTGTTTGGTGGCTTTCCATTTGAACAGGTAGCATTTCTGAACAGGCTAGTTTGTCAGTTGTGAATTTCATTATCACTGACAACCAGAATTTGGCTTCCAGGGTGGCCATTTTTTTTTAGGACATTTTAGTTTCATTGGTGATAACATGGAGCACAGTTGTTGCCGACCCTCCAGCATTACCTAGAGCTTTATCTAAATTGTAGTAGAAAAGCAAATCACCATGGGGTCTATACGCCTGCCACATACCAATCTCTTTGTATTTCCAATGTCTGAATCATTTCCAATTGAAAGTTTTCTACCTCCAGAGCAATATCCTTGGTACATGAATAATATCTGGATCTCTCCTTCAGTAACACTTGATTTTCTTTTAAATGATGTCTTTTCCAAGATCTTGGTTGCCCTTAATTGCAAGAAAACTAACTACTAAGTATATGTAGCAATCGCATCCCTGAAAGTCTCCTTTTTCTACGTCAGTGGCATTTCCTAAAGTTTCCTATCTTAGTTTAATTTGTTTACTGAAAATCAAGAGCTCACTATTTTAAGTACAAATCTGTAACTTACGTCCAACTTGCAGATACACATTTGATGTTTTATGCTATAACTGGAAAGCACCTTTTCTCTTGTGGGCTTTCTACCACATACTTTGTATTATTTATCTGAGATTTCAAACTCACAACCCACAGGCTATGTAGGTATCCAGCTCATTTTTAAAAGCTTTTTTCATCCCACCTTTTTAAAATATATAAATAACTCAAGCCAGCTAATTAATATTCCTTCCTTCTTCTACTTTTCATACAACAACAACCTATGAGGTGAGTTGGCTGAGAGAGTGTGTGACTGGTCCAAAGTCATCCAGTCAGTTTTTCATGCCTAAAGCTGAACTCTATAGAATGCTCCTGGTTTTTAGTGTGGAGTCTTAACCATTGGACCAAACTGGCTCTTTTGATGCAGCTGGTGCTTTTTTTTTCTTCTGTTCGGTCATGCCCGATATTTAGACATTGCCTGGACAAGTCCCTGCAGTTTTCTTGGCAAGTTTTTTCCAGAAATGGTTTGCCATTGCCTCCTTCCTCAGGCTGAGGGAAAATAACTGGCCCAAAGTCACCCAGCTGGCTTTGTGCCTTATGTAGGACCAAAACTCATAGTCTCCTGGTTACTATCCTGATGCCTTAACCATGACATCAAATTGACCGTACCAATCTTGGAAGGCAATAACTGAAAGTATGCAGCTTGCTGATCTTTTTTAAGCTGACAAATAAGCGGCGCAAACTTTTGTCATCAGGTAGGACAATCCCAAGGGATATTTGCTGCTGTCTCGGCTGTAGTTCCTCCTTGTTGTAACTCTAGAATGGGAAACATGCCTTTGACCATGTGGAGAGCAGGCTCAGTTGTAACTATACTTCAATCCCTGCTGTAAGTTGTGGGGAGCCATCAGTCAACCACACAGACACAAAGTCTGCATTTCATTCTAGAGCTGTAATGAAAAGGATTGAAAAGGAATGAAAAGGATTACAGGCTTAATTGTGATGGCATCTCAGTGCCAAGTTAGAAGTGCAGCCATCTCTTAGGGAGTCCTGATCTCTTGCCTTAAGGTCATAGCAAGGAGGATTAGTGCAAGGGAAACATACCCCAGTCCAGGCTATAATAATCTTTGTTTCTTCAGTCTATGAGACTCCATCAGGTATTTTCCAAACTTATTTTCCAAAGCACCAGAGGGCAGGACAAGAAATAATGGATGGAAATTAATCAAGTAGATAAGCACCCTAGAATTAAGGAGAAACTTCCTAACAGGACAATTAACCAGTGGAACAGTTGTGGGTGCTTCATCACTGGAAGTTTTTAAGAAGACACTGGACAGTCACTTGTCTGAATGGTATAGGGTCTCATGCTTGACCAAGAGGTTGAACCAGAAGATCTCCAAGGGCTCTTCCAGCTCTATTCTAATAGATTGGCCAGGTAGAAGAAAAATCCCATTTAAAGCTTTTTGTTATGGGGAAAAATGGGGAGAAAAGAGCACTTTTACCCCACTTTGACCTCCTGTATTGAAAAAAAGCAGGTTAAACAAATAAAAACAGGAAGCAATGGTAGGATTTGGCCAGCACCAGGTTCTTCATACAAGAGTCATCCATCAGATATCTACCTTTAATGTTATGTCGACCCTGTCTACAATTGCATACATTACTATAAATCAAGTAGAAACAGAGAAACGATGAAAAATATAGGAAAGTTGTCCTATAAAGTATTTTTAAAATACATTTGAGTTCAATGGTATACAACAATACTTTTTTCTTCATTTTTGATTCACTGGAGGCTTTTGTATCAGTATACAAAATGGCTTCTCCTCAGGTATTCCTCAAGGTGATTTCAGTTTGAGATCCTTTTTGTGTTAAATATTGGTGCAGAAGTTAAATATGCAGTATTTGTTCCATGTTCCTAATGCCATATAGTTGTCTGATTTTGAAACTCAGAGAATTTTCCCAAGCATTCTGTGATGTAGCATATTGGAACCCTATTACACTAAATAATAGAAATACATAGACTAAATAGAAATAGCTTTCTTATATCCGCTGTTTAGTCAATTTAGCTTTGTATTTTCATTTATGAAATAATCCACCATATTACTTTTTTTGTAGATCTGCTTCTTGACCAATTAATATGCATCAATTTCTTCATTATTCTTTTCTCCTTATCTGTAGGCATTCTCAGACTCTTGCATATGGTACGGCGAATGTGACATTTCTTCTGGAGACAAAAGATATAATTGTCAATATAATGGTTCAGCAATACCACTACCAAAGGATGGGTATGATTTAGTGCAGGTATGTCTTTGATTAATTACATTTTTATTAAAGGATTCTTAAAAATAAATCTTTCGGAAATGAGGTAAAATATTTGCTTATGCTTTCCTAATTAAAATGTTTAAATGTTCCTTAGTACAAGTAATCAGCATGCAGATAGGCTAATAATAAACCATGGTCTTGATTATTTAAATTAGTTCTCTGTGCTTGGTGTTATGTAGTTTCAGAACTTAGTCTTAAGAATGTATCATTCTATCTTTGAGAATAAGAAATATTCTAGGACTAGTACAGATAATCCTTGGCTTACTATTCATTCATTCAGTGACTATTCGAAGTTACAATGATACTAAAAACTATATTTACAAATAGTTCTCAAATTACATCTGTCATATCATGTGACATCACATTTTACAACCGTAGCAGCGGTAGTCCCAGCAGCCCCAGTTGCTCTCACAACTTGAGGACTACCCATCAGGACATCTGGAATTATATTGTGAATGCTCAGTCAAATGCAGTTATCTTAAGACAAATGAGTGATGTTCCTTCTCATCATCCACTGAAGCCCACCAAGTGATTTTATCAGGTTTATCACATAGTTATTTGTACCACTTTGCAAAAAGTTTGTTAAAAAAAAACCACCCTCCTCCCCCAATAGGTGAGATAGAAAGGTTGGCATATTTCCGTAGCAAATGCCAAGGGACTTATCTGCAGGCATATTTGTGCCAAATAGCATCAGATATTCTGATTTACCTACATAGGTAGACTATCTTATGCCTTAACAGTTCTATTTGTAAAATAATGATGACTGTTGTATTTCCATATTGTAAGCTGGAAATACAGTGGATATAAAAAGTCTACACAACCTGATTAAAATGCCAAGTTTTTGAGATGTAAAACAATCAGACCAAGATAAATTTGAACTTTAATTAGTTTAATTATTGGCAAGTGTGTATTGACAACTGTTTAACATCAGTTTAAATGTGATTAGTTACTACTGAAAACAGCCACGTCATATTTATGCAACCACACTATTGTAAGTTTTTTATTGTTATTTTTCCCCTCTAAAATATTTCAGTTTGTTTTTCAATTGAATTGTACAACTTACATGTTATATTCGAGATGTAAAAAATTCTGAAGTTATTAATCTTGGTCTGATTTTTTTACATCTCCAAAACTTGACATTTTAACGAGTATATATACTGTATATCGACTTTTAATACCCACTGTTGTTGAAATCATTGTTTTGTCATTTTAGCAATATTTCTTTAAATATTCATTTTTTTTCTTAAGGAACTCTGTCCAGGTTTTTTCTTTGAGAATGTTAGCCTTTGCTGTGACGTACAGCAACTTCAGACTTTGAAAAATAACCTGGAACTACCTTTACAGTTTCTTTCCAGGTATGTGGAGATATAGAGAGATTGTATAGATTATTTTAAATAAACTGTGGGAGATTAATTAGGCATTCTGTTCATAAGGAAACACAAAGGAATGCCTCTTAAAAACTCAATATTATTTTGGTCTTTAACTGTTTTAGAAAGTGTTGATGATAACAGACTTCTTACCCTTAATATTAAATCACTTCCAATAAACTGAATTACATGAAGTGGTTATGTAACAGATGTGTTTTTGATTACTTTTTCACATTGAATTATATTGCGCAAGAATGTATTTTGGTTTCACTATGCATAGAAATACCATAAAATAGCCTCTGAGACCATAGGCTGTATATATCTTCACTGTTATGTGAGATTAATCTGCATGAATAAATAGTAATTAATGCATATGGACAAATATACGTACTTAAGTCTAGTATTTTATTGTATTACCTTGATATTATTCACATATGAAATATTTGTAGGCTTTCGGTAAATTATAGCTATAAGATTTATTAATTTTTGAAATTACACATTCCAGAAGTTTATTATTAATTTAAATTTAAACATTTGTACAATAATATTACTTTCTTCTCAAGAGAGAATATATGTGAGCTTTATTTTATTAACACATACTACAACATCAGTATTACCTCTCTTCAGGTGCCCGTCATGCTTTCATAATTTAATAAATCTGTTTTGTGAGATAACCTGTAGCCCTCATCAATCTGAATTTCTGAATGTTACTCAAACAAAGCCATATTCTGATCCAGTTACAAAAGAAAATAAAACCAACATCGTAGAGGTGCAATATTATATTGGACAAAAATTTGCTAATGGTAAGAAAATATAAATAATATAGTACAGTTAATTTTTTTCATTGTCTAGATTTATAAAGAATTCTGTAATTTTATAAATTTATCTGTGCATTTATGTGTAAGCACATTTATAATTCAGATAAAGAAAAATGTACCTTAATCTTGGCTATTAAACTAATTGTTTTGTTCTTTGCATCAGCCCCAATGCAATTGGGAAGTTGCTGGTTTTAAATCAAGTTATTTACTGGGTGGGGAAATATGCACGAGTGGCTAGAGAAAGAGATGTTGAGCAGGTGGGGAACAATTTATCTGAACAATTTACTACCTTCCTTGCTGGCTTCCTGTTGACTTTGCTATAGAAAAGTGGCAGGGAGGGTTGCAAACTGCAAACAACTATGTGACTATAGAATGATGCAACTGTTGTTAATGTGAGCTGCTTGCCAAGTGCACTGATTGCAATGATACTATGGGAGTAATAGGATGGCCAAAACTTTGAGGACTAGTGGTAACCACACCTTATTCAATTCATAATTTCCAACAAACACCGAACTAGTGGTTAACTAGCTGTATACAGGTAGTCCTAGATTTACAATAGTTTGTTTAGTGACCATTTGAAGTTACAATGGCATTGAAAAAAGTGACGCAACCGTTTTTCACACTTAACAACCATTGTAGCATCCCCATGAACACATTATCAAAATTCAGATGCTTGGTAACTGACTCATATTTATGACAGTTGTCATGTCCTGGGGTAATATGATCCATCTTTTGCAATCTTCTGACAAACAAAGTCAGAAGGGAAGCCAGATTCATTTCACAGTTGTGTTACTAATTTAACAACTGCAGGGATTCACTGTTTAACAGCTGTGCCAAAAAAAGTTGTAAAATGAGGCCAAATTCACTTAACTCTCACTTAGCAACAAATTTTTTTGGCTCCATTATGGTCATAAGTCTCATATAATATCTCTGCACAATTCTGTTTTTCAGCATTCAGTATTGCGAAAAAGTCATTGAAACAATTGAAACTACAATTGTTTTTAGTTCATCAAGGGATGTGTAGAGAGACATGGTGTGGGAGGTGAAGAAAAGAGCGAGAGGATTGTCAAACTGGTTAAGCTTGAAATGTCAAAAATCAGCTGTCTTAATGCAATCTCTGGGTTGCTTTATTGCTATTGTTTTTTTTAATATTATTTATTAGTTTATCATAAAAGATAAAATACAAAACAGTAAAACAAACAAAATGAAACAAAATAAAACCATACACTCAACCCTAACAACAACAAAAAAGAAAAAAATAGTGTGCAAAAAAAGAGGATAAAGTGATCCATTAAATTTAACATTTAATATGTAGGATGCATCCTTGGCTGGGTGCTGAAAGAAAAGAAAAAGCAGTAAATTCTTCCCCTACACACACACACACACACACACACACACAACAAAGAAGAAAAAGCAGTCAACAGGTTGAGCTAAAGTTAAACATTACACTAATCTTCAAATCCCCCTCTATTAACCATCTGTTATATTTAGCGCGTAGAAAGTCCACAAATGGTTTCCAGCCTCCTATAAAGCTGTCTTGTCCTTTATCTCTAATCAAAGCAGTTAATTTCGCCATCTCCACTATTTGTCAATTTCAAAATACATTCTTCAACAGTCTGAATCCCTCCCTTCCCCAGTGTTTGACAAGTACAATCCTCACAGCAGTCACCATGTGAAGGACTAGCACCCCAAATTGTTTTTCAATTGGCTTGTCCATTATACCTAAAAGAAAAGCTTCAAATTTCATTAATATTTGTACTTTAAATACTTTTTGCATTGCCATACGTTTTACCAGTATGTTTTCACATATTTGCAAGACTACCCCATATGATTAAAAAGTGAATCTGGATTTTTACTACATTTTTAGCACATATCAGAAATTACTTTATACATTTTCTGGGGTCAAGTACAATGGTACATCATTTTATAAAAGTTTTATTTCAAGCTGTAATTTAATGTAAATTTTAGTCCATTCGTCCATACCTTCTCCCATTTGTCTAGCATTATACCCAAAAATTTTGCCCATTTTACCATATACTCGATAATGTATTCATTTTCTAGGTTCATCTTGAGTAATATTTAATATATTTTAGAAATGACGTGGTCAAGTGGAGATGACCACTCGATTACTGCTGTTGACTCAATATAATAAATCCTCTTTTTATAATTTAGTGTATCAACTTGTAATTTTTGTGTTAAAATTGTACTTCCAGATATGTATAATGCCTGCAAAGATGTGGAGGCTCCATCAAGCAATATTAAGGCATTAGGTCTGTTGTGTGGGAAAGAATTTAAAGACTGTAATGCAACCAATTGGATTCAGTATCTGTTTAGCAAAGACAATGGCCAGACTCCCTTCAACATAATTCCAATATTTTCAGGTAGGAAATATGGACATTTTAATATACTTTTAGTTTTTGTGCAATCTAGTAGATGCTGAAGTTTTATAGTGATATAAATAGTTGGATGATGTCATTTGGAACATTTTAGTATAGGTGCAGTTATATTCCACTTGAATTTGAACATTTATCTTTACCCTTTAATTAAACAGAAATACTAGCCTGCTAATATCTTCATAAAATAACTAAATTCTTAGGACTTGTTTATTGTCTTTTATATCACTTTATTTCATTTTTAAATATATGAATCTTGAGGCTTATGCATGGTATATTGAATTATTAATTTTTAATGACACAAAATTGAATTTGACAAACTATAAAAATATTTTTATATGTTAATTTAAAGAGCAACATATTATATCTACACAGCTAATGCTGTATTCTTGTTTCATAAATGTTATCTTCTTTGTTAGATGTACCTATCCATGGGATGATTCCTATGACCAATGCTACCAAAGGCTGCAATGAATCTGCGGATGATATCACAGGACCTTGTAGTTGTCAAGATTGTTCCATTGTCTGTGGCCCAAAACCAGAACCACCACCTCCTCCTGCCCCTTGGCTTTTGCTTGGTTTGGATGCCATGTGTGTTATTATGTGGATCTCCTACACAGCATTTCTTCTTATTTTCTTTGCAGTGGTTTGTGGTGTCTGGTGTTATAGGTAAATAGCCAGTTAAAGCACTTTACATTGAAAACATTCCAAAACTGTTTATATACTTCAATTCAATCAATTATCTTACTCACTGTTTAGTATCACTTTTAGAAATACTTCTGTTCCTCACTAATGGTTTCTCAGTTAAATAGACATTAATGTTTCATATTCCCTAATATGAAATATAATGTAAAATATAGAAATAGGCATCTTCTAAATCTGAAAAGTAAATAAAATCAAATCAAAATGTTACATATTTGACCACTTAATCTATTAACAGATGGCAAAATCTTATCGGATGAGGGAAAGAGTTCTTATACTGTAAACAGTTATGTTACATTGAGATCTCTTTTTATTAGCATTGATTTACACAAACGTTGGCCTTGCTCAGTGTGGATAAATCAGTGGTATGTTTCCAGCTGTATTACTAGTGATTCTGAACTACGGAGCCATCAGAAAATGGGCTGAGTTTAGAACACAATTTAGATTTTTCCTTCCAATTGCTTGCTGAAAAAGGAAGATGGTAGGGTTGAATGGCCTTACTAAATACAGCATGTAACAATCAGTTTAGTTACAAACTGATGTTTTGAAAAGCTGTCTATGTTAGTTTCTCATCACGATATATCTTAACGGTTTTTAATACCAAGTCATCTAAAAAGGAGGCACTTCAGAAAAACAAGAAAGAAAGGCAGATGAAGACCTTCTCAGTTATCCTCCAGCTGGATTGTCTCTTCCCCACTCTTCATTTCAGAATATTTTTGCTGAAAAATATTCTTAGATTTCCTTGACTGCCCCAGGTTTCAGTAATATTCAAGTCAGTGGACTGTGAGGAACATCTGTGGACTATGAGGAACATTTCCAAAACTGTATTTCCTCTTATTACTTCATGGTTGATTTGGAGACATGTCTCTTATTTTCAAGTCTCTTGTTGAAATATACAATTACTTTTCATGTACACATTGTAATTTAAGCTTGATATACTTTTTATACAATTATACTTGGTCAAATATCCAATAGTTTATCTACAGCAGGGATGTCTAACTCAAGGCCTGCGGGCTGGATCCCGGCCCATAGGGTGTTTAGATCTGGCCCCTGGAAACAGTGAAGGACTGGCCTGCAGTACCTCTGCCAGTGAAAATGTAGCTTGGGAGGGCTGTGCACCCCCTCCCAAGGCTCTCTGTTCAGCCGCGACAGCCTAATGCAGTCTTCTGCCAGTGAAAACGAAGCTCAGAGGGGCCACGCACAGCCCCCCCAGGCCCCGTTTTCAGCCGTGATAGACTCCTGCAGCTCTCTGCCAATAAAAACAGATCCCCCAGCCTACCAGGCCACTACAGGTGCCCCCGATACGAGTGACATCGAGCTGGCCACGCTCATCCCAGCCACGCCCCCCCGGCCCTCCGAGGTCAAACACAACCTTGATGTGGTCCTCAAATCGAGTTTGACACCCCTGATCTACAGTATGACATAAATTAATGTAAAAATGCTTATTTGTGCTACATTGTCTGTGTTTATATAATTTACAGGAAGAAATATTTTGTTTCTGAATATACACCCATTGATGGCAATATTGCATATTCCGTTAACTCACATCAAAATACTGGTAAGTTCTAGAACCAATATTTGTGCTTTCTTTTAGAAATAACAGCCACGAATGTTAATTTGTTAATATTGCATGCTTTATTATGGGACATGATGGTCTGAACTGTTTTGGATTTCATTATAATTTATTTGCTATCAGTGACAAATAATTAGAGGGTAAAATTGCTTCCTTCTTTCCAACTCCACTTTACCAGTGTAAAAGCCTATACCCTAATTATTTATATTGTCTCCAGTCTCACAGCATTAATTCTATTGTCACATGGCAGCCCTATCACATCCTTTTTACACATAACATTTTTTAACATAGTTCTTTTTCCCACCACTCAAAATCTGACATTGAAAACATTCAAATTTTCTTAAAACTATGTTGGACACAGAAATCTTAATTATTCATTCTGATTGTGTCAAATCAAATACTTCTATTGTGATTTTCTTTACAGTAAAAAAAGAATAATTTGATACCAACAATTTATAGTTTCAAAAATAACAGGACATTAAATACATGCCTGATTAATTTTTTTTGTGCAGTTGTATGTTGTTTGATATTTGTGATTGTGTCATTGCAGGAGAAGCTACTTGGTGTGAAAGATTTGGTGAGAAATTTGAGAATGTTTTAAGAGTTACATTTGCGTCATGGGGAGCTTTTTGTGTTCGGAACCCACGACCTGTTCTTCTGTTCTCCTTGGTTATCATTGCCATGTGTTCCTCAGGCTTGGCATTTCTCAAAATAACTACAAATCCTGTAGATCTGTGGTCAGCCCCAAATAGTCAAGCTCGGAGAGAAAAGGAATACTTTGATACTAATTTTGGACCTTTCTTCCGTACTGAACAACTCATTATTCAGGCAGTGAATACTACTCCAGAGATCTTTAAACCATATTTTCCAGGACCAGATATTCCTTTTGGACCTCCACTTACAAAACATATCTTGCATCAGGTAATATAGGAACTAATATGTTGATGTTCAATTAGTGTAGGTACAAGTTAAATGCATATTCTGTTTGATCAGCAGAATTTCTAGTGAACATTTAGGTTGGATTCTATTGAATGAGTTATGCAAATGCTGATTATTATTTTTTGACTGTACTATGATAGAGTAAAAGCTGATAGATTTTGGGGTGAGATTGCTTGTGGAAAATAAAAGGCATAAAAACTAAAATGGGCCATAGATTAGCTTTCAAATTAAGGAATAGGATCAGTGGGAGAGGGGAAATTATAAGATTTCAAGAAAAATGCTTTTAATTAAAGCATACTTTTTTTGCTAGAAAGCTCAATAAATTACATTCTCACACACACAAGCACGCGCACACACACACACACACACACACACACATACACTTTTTTGCTAGAAAACTCACTAAATTTTATGTTCACTTAAAGCACAGAGAAACACACACCTTTTTCAATACTATGATACTGTATTTAATATTGTATTTTTGCAAGTTAAATTGATTCTGATTTTGAAAGAAAATTACTGTTTTCAGAATTTGCTGAAGTTATTTTGACTCGTGCTTGATATCTTGCTTTTAATTAAAATGTTGATTACTATTAACTTCATCTATCATATCTTAAAGATACAGAGAGAAAAGATTCTGTCCCATTGGTATACTAAGTAGTACATTTTTTTTTATTTTCTCATATTTGCAGATACTAGATTTGCAAAATGGTATTGAAAGCATAACTGCATCTTATCAAAATGAAACTGTAATGTTGAAGGACTTTTGCCTGGCACCTCTTACTCCGTACAACAACAACTGTACTATTCTGAGTGTTCTCAACTACTACCAGAACAGTCATTCTGCACTAGATGCTAACATTACTGATGGATACTATATCTATGCCGACTTCCACACTCACTTCTTATACTGTGTCAGGTAGGCCCAGTCAAAAATACCATCCGTTTCTTGATTACATACTTTTGCAACTTTAAAATTCTATTAGGCTGATTTTCTTTCTTTTATACTGTTATACTTGGTTAACTGCCTTGAGGGCTCATCGATGACATAGTATTCAAACCATAGTTTGAATAATATTTTTGTTTGTTCGGTAAATAATTTTCTTTGCTTTTTTTTTCTTTCAATTTATCGTTTGTCTATGTTGTATGCTGCCCAGACTTGTAACACACGAATTGGGTAGCCTTATAAACCTTTAAATAAATAAATATCCACCCAAAGCTAAACAAATAAGTTAGCATAATTAATGAATTCAATCTTAATACTAACCAAGCCAGAATACTTCTCAATGTATTATTGTAGCTCTCAGATAATACAAATTATCTAAATATGAATTTGAAAAGTGAACTACTGTGGCTTAAACTTTTTCAAATTAAGGCTTATTTTGAAAGTTTGTACTTGAAAAAATATTGTTCAATAATTTCTAAATTTAAATAAGTGGCTTTTTTTGATTGACTATATATTTCTAAAATTTGTGTAGTCTAAAGGTCTTCTGAAAAGCCAGGTCTTTATGAGTCAGTGCAATTACTGGAATATTAGCGTAAGAAATACCAGCTTACAAATTCTGATCACATTGTGTCCAAATTTGATAGGGCTCCAGCATCTCTGAATGACACAACCCTCCTTCACCAACCTTGCTTGGGGACATTTGGTGGTCCTGTCTTCCCATGGCTGGTGATGGGAGGATATGATAGTAAGTGTGATATACTTGTTGGTTTTATTGCTGAAATAAGCAGGTCTGTAAATCCACTTTCTTTTTAGACAGTCCAAATTATACCGTCCCTATATTGCAGATATGCACATTGCTGCTGATATTTATTTGCTAGCATGTTGTGTTACAATGTGTGGAATATTATAACTAACAAATTACCGCTTGGCTATAGAGAATGAAATGTGCTGGTTATGAATAAAAATGCTATTTTGCTCCTAGTTTTACAAGTAAGGCAGCTTCTTTTTAAACAAGTATGTGTGTAGCAATGAAGAGCTTGATAATTGAACTGGTACCCTTATTTTGTATTTTATGTGTGTATGTGTATATCTTTGAAATAGTTCCTCATCTACTTTATTCTTTTATTAAATATTTAGATGAAAATTATAATAATGCCACAGCACTTGTGATCACATTTCCTGTCATGAATTACTATAATGACACAGAAAAGA
This sequence comes from Notechis scutatus, assembly GCF_049901735.1. Classification (NCBI taxonomy): domain Eukaryota; kingdom Metazoa; phylum Chordata; class Lepidosauria; order Squamata; family Elapidae; genus Notechis; species Notechis scutatus. Next base: position 162,761,221 of record NC_142011.1, on the reverse strand, counting down.
TGATGAAAGTTTTGGCTTGGGAAAAGGAGTAAGTTTTTTTTCTAAATTAGGCTTATCTGACATAATCTTTGTAAACTTTTCAAACTGAAGTTCAGTAAACTCTTCTTGCTTAGTAATTCTAGAACTATTAAGAACTTTAGAACTTTATTATCAATAATAATAGCTTTACAATGTTTTAAGTGCTCAAAAATAAAGCAGCCACTTCATGTTTTTATAATGTGAATACTTATTTATCTGAATATTTGTTCAGAAATAAAAGTTTTATATTAATAACTTTTCAGTTCTTTCAGTATAGGAATTATACAAACCCCTGCTTTAAACTTGTAATCAATAGATTTCACTTTTAAAATCTTAATTGAGTAGGTCAAGGATAGTTTAAATTTTAAATATGTGAAAAACATGTTACGTTTAAACATAAGAAATGTAGAAACTTACACCAAAAATAGCATATATTGGCAATGCAGGGTACAATTTAACAGTAAAATATTGAAATAATTTGTGCACATTTTGCTCTAAGATTGTGTTTAATAGAGATTGGTTAGTCTAGCTTTCTTAAAAATTATTGACACTCTTGTCTGTTTTTCAGGTTTCTCAATTTTGTGAAAAACTATGACAACCCAGATTTAATAATTTCCTTCTCTGCCGAACGTAGTATTGAAGATGAAATAAATCGAGAAAGCAACAGTGATGTTTGCACAGTTGTAATTAGCTATGCAGTCATGTTTGTGTACATTTCCATAGCTCTTGGGCATATTAAGAGTGTTGATAGATTCTTGGTATGTATCTTTTTAACTATTGAAATTAAATACAGAGTTCAATGTCTTGCAAGTTTAGTTAAAATTTTAGCACCTTAATGTTTACTTCTATTTGTATTTTATCCTTTTACAGTATTTTGAATATTTATCTCTGTAACAGCTAAATAGTAAGGTAGGTGGGTAACATACAGTGTCAGGAAAGTCCACACCCATATGTGCTGTAAAATATCCCTACAGTCTTCTGGAAATTAGCTAATTTATTTATCAACTTTTTAAATAGTTTTTCTCTTAAAATTTATGGAGATACACATGGGGAGCTCCCTAATTACTTTATACAATACAGTACTGTATGTTATCTAAAAGTACTGAAGATAACATGTTTCATAACAATAATTTACCTAAATAAGTAAAAGAGATATGTATGTATATTACATATTTCCTGGATTAGAAATTGATGTTCCTAGTGTTGCTTATTCACTTTATATTTCTTTGAATGAAATACACATGCTTGTTTTGGCTCAAATAATAAAGTACAGCTGGTTTGACAATCAAACTATTAAACCAGGGATGGGCGTCAAAAAGTTTAGCAAAGGGTCCTCTGCTCGGTTGCTGGATGGGCGTGGCAATGGTGGGTCTGGCCTAGTAGGCCTTTTGTACCACGGGGGGGTGTTTTTGCCCTCTCCAGGCTCCAGGGGCTTTGAGCCTCTGGGAGGGCGAAAATGGCCTCTCCGGAGGCTCTCTGGATGCCGGAAGCAGGCCCATTTCTGGCCTTCCTGAACTTCCAGAAGGCCCGTTTTTTACCCTCCCTGAACTTCCGTGCACGCCCTGCACTTACCTGCATCCAAAATAGGCTGCGTGGGGACTCCTGGGGTGGGCGAGGTGGGTGGGCGGGGCCAGCCAGGAGTGGGATTTGGGGTTCTCTGAACTGCACAGAATTTTAGCTAGGGACTGTCCCGAACCCCCAGCAGCCCACCCCTGTATTAAACTGTAATTATATTGTAAAAACAGAATTTTAAAAAGGCTTTCAATGTATGTTATCTTTTATTTACTAGGTGGATTCAAAGATCTCATTGGGCATTGCAGGCATCCTGATAGTGCTGAGTTCAGTTGCATGTTCTTTGGGTATCTTCAGCTATTTTGGAGTCCCTCTAACACTAATTGTTATTGAAGTCATTCCCTTTTTGGTGTTGGCTGTTGGAGTGGACAACATTTTCATTATTGTTCAGACATTTCAGGTATTTTTGTTAATATAATTTGTTAATATGTATAATGAGATGATATTTGCATATTGCATCATTTTGTTAGAATAAATTAGTGGTGTGTTTAGCCTATGATTCTTTCTCTGGCTCAGATAAGAAATACAAGCCAAAACGATGTTCTATCTAGCTCACCCTGTTGGTAGTAGTTCTTCCAAGGTTTGAATGGAAGATTTTTACAAGTTATCTGGAAATAGAGAAAACTTTGGACCTTTTCTGACAATGTGAGCCTGCTGATGAACCATGGCCTCAAAGCCTGTGGCCATGGAGCTGGAACTCTATTGTGGTTCCATTGTAATTAATAGAGTTTGGCTTTTTGCAATAATGTGTTAAGAATGATAATACACTAACCTTTTAAATACTCTTTGGGTGGCACTGAATATCAGTTTCTGGGAAGTAAGGAGAATACTATGTTTGCAGGCTTTATTTGATCTCTGTGGGAAATAACCTGCTCTTCAGCATGGTACAAGAGTGTGCCTGCTGACCCTTCTCCCATGCCTGCAAGCTCCCTTGTATGGAATGGTCACCAGTGGGGTCTGTTATGGGAGGAAAGGTTTCGTGGCCATGATTCATAGCAAACATGGCAAGTATTTGAAAGGCATTTTTTAAATATACATATGCTTGCATAGCTCTGCATATGTGTATACGCAGTTGCTTAATTCTGATAGTTCCAGAAAAAGCATTTCCTCATGTATGCACAGACATACAACAAGGAGAAGTCTTTTAGGGGGGGAAAAACACACACCATACATCCCAGGGAGGAAGGGGTTTAATCATTCTATAAGGATAGCCATGTTGACAAAGCATCCCTTTCAACTAGACTAAAAAAGGGGGATTAATTTGGTCTCATTTACTAAATTTCATCTAGACAGGAAATAGGATAATTGCTACAGCAATGAAAAAGATGATTGCCTGTTCTCAGAAGGGAAACCAATATTTAGGTTGGAGAAACTGTGACCAGTGATATACTGCTGTTCATTTGGATTTTTACGGTATTTTAAAGAAGAATATTTAGAATTTCTGAGAGTTTTTACAAGTATGTGCATGCATATGAGTGTTGATGTAGATCTGAATGACCATATAGATACAAAATATATTACTAAACTTTCAAAAAATAAATGGATAGCCTGGAGCCTTTGCACCTTAGCAAGGAGGCATATTTCTACATTTTCTTAACTGAAACAATTTGTATCATAGATCCAAGACACAATTTGATTTAATGAGTGAATTATTATTTCAGAGAGATGAACGGCTTCAAGATGAAACCTTAGATAAGCAGATTGGTCGAATTCTTGGAGAGGTGGCTCCTAGCATGTTTCTTTCCTCATTTTCAGAGACAGTGGCTTTTTTCTTAGGTAAGATTTTTAATTTGTTTTTGTAGTTAGGATTTTGGAATTAATTGTTTTCTCTTACTCCATGACCAGTATTTTAAAAAAAGTAGAAGAGATAAAGCCATTATTTACAAATCCTTGAAATTCAACAGCAGCTCCACAGTGAAATAAACAGTAAAATAAATTTGAGGAGAATGCCAAAATTGGTGAAATATAAACTGCCAAATTCTTGATAAAATGTGGAAGCATTATTTTAATCCAGTCTTTTCTTATTGATGAACTGATTAGTATTTTCTTTTCTTTTTAATGACAGTGTTTTACATTAATTAACTTTTTCAAAAATTGGGTAGGCAAATTGCTTCATGGTATTTTATGGGAAGGGGTATATAGATGTTTGAATATATTTTTTTGCATTGAGTTAGTATGACGTATATCTGTTTTATTTTTCTCTTTTAGGGAGCTTGTCGACTATGCCTGCAGTTCGTACATTCTCTCTCTTTGCTGCTGTAGCAGTCTTTATTGATTTCCTTCTGCAGATAACCTGCTTTGTAAGTCTCTTGGGCTTGGATGTTAAGCGCCAAGAGGTAAGTTCATTATAAACTCTTTTCATATTTGGATCAGCATTATTTTAGCTGCACATTCATTTTGGCATTTTATATTCCAGAATAATCGATGTGATGTCTTGTGCTGTATCAAAGGTCGTGAAGAAATCAGTAGTTTCCATCACTCTAAAAGCATGTTGTTTCAGTTTTTCAAAAACATTTATTCTCCATTTCTTCTTAAAGATTGGATGAGACCAATTATTGTACGTACACCCTCATTGTTGCAGCTAAACTTCCTTTTGATTTAAAATATCTAAACTCTAGCTAATCTAAATGCAATCATGAGATTTTTTTAAAATGGTAGAAATATATTTAATTTTATGCATATTTGTGTTCTTTGACTGGTTTTCAGAATAATAAAAATCATTTCAGTAGTCTGAACATATTAATGTTAATTTTACTTACATTTACACTGTAACAGGAACATGTTAAATATTTCTTCCACCTTATTGCTAGTTTACCATGACACTGTTTTAAGCTTTAAATGGAAGAGCTACAGTATATTTTCTAGCAACACTTTCAAATAGATTTCAAATATGTAAATCAAAATATTGAACAGGTTTTAGATAAATTCTATATGTGAGACAAAGAAGATTTTACTGTATTTCAGATATCCATATTTGTGGGTGTGTTATCATTCAGCATAGCAGTTGTCAACAAAGTTGAGATTGGCCTGGACCAGAGATTATCAATGCCTGATGTAAGTTTTTCAATTTCTTATACCACTACTCTTTTTATACTAAATACTAAAAATTTCCTGAGAATTTTCTGAGAATGACAGCTCCCCATTTGTGCATATAAGAAACAGATACTAGATATGCGGGTAGTCAGCAGAAGTAGCCTGCAGTACTGCATTTCTAATCACTGCGCCACCAAGATTGTGGAGAGTTTCTTATTTTATTCTCCTATCTTTTGTGTTCTCTCTCTCTTTCTTTTAAAATAAGGATTCCTATTTGATAGTCTACTTCAACGATCTGGGCAAATACCTGCATGCAGGTCCTCCAGTATATTTTGTGGTGAAAGAAGGGCATAATTATACAACGCCAGAAGGGCAAAATATGGTCTGTGGAGGAGTGGGATGTGACAACAATTCTCTGGTACAGCAGGTGTTTAAAGCAGCAGAGATTAGCAGCTAGTAGGTATTCATTTTCCTTTTTCCTTAAAGATTTTCTATTGCAAATAATGTTCTGTTAGAATAGGAACAAACTTTTATTTAGATTCATGGTTAACCAGCCTGTCCAATATAGGAAAAATTTCCAGGTCACACTCTTGATTTATTATTTGTATTTTCTTTTGAATTGTTAAGTTGCTATATCCAACATAGCATCATTTTCCATATCATTCTTGTAGCCTGTTATTTTTAAATCCATTTTCAAATCAGTGTCCGTCTTGCCCAATGAAACCTGTTCCTCTTCCACAGCAACTTTTAAACTCACACTCTATCTATAGAGGCAGACACTCTTAAAATTAACTTCTGGGTCTATTGTTCCAAAATAGTATGTTCAGTATTAAAATATTTTGCTTCATTCTGTATTAGTAAGTCAAATGTTGTTCTCCTTTCATTAACTTCTTTCACTAAGGATTGAAGGAACCCCCCTCTGGTGTTTTCAAGCTTGTCAATTCAATTCGAATTCAGGTAGACCTCAACTTACAACAGTTCGTTTAATGACAGTTCGAAGTTACAGTGCCACTGAAAAAAGTGACCATTTTTCATACTTTTGACCGTTGCAGCATTCCCATGGTCATGTGATTTACATTCAGTTACTTGACATCTAATTGATATTTATGATGGTTTGCAGTGTCCTGTGGTCATGTGATCATATTTTGCGACCTTCTGACAAACAAAACCAATGGGGAGGCCAGAGTCACTTAACAACCTTGTTATTAATTTAACAACTACCGTGATTCACCTAACAAATGTGGCCTTTGTTAAATGAATTTTGCCCCATTTTATGACTTTTCTTGTCACAGTTGTTAAGTGAATCACTGCAGTTGTTAGTAACCTGGTTATTAAGTGAATCTGGCTTCCCCATTGACTGCCTGTCAAAAGTTCGCAAAAGGAGATCACATGACCATGGGGCACTGCAACTGTCATAACTATGAGTCAGTTGCCAAGCCTCTGAATTTTGATCACATGACCATGGGGATGCGGCAATGGTGGTAAGTCACTTTTCCAGTGCAATTGTAAATTTGAACAGTCACTAAATAACCTGTTGTAAGTCAAGGACTACCTGTATATTTTTAAAAACTTACAGTATCTGCATTGACTCTGTGTGTGTGTGTGTGTGTGTGTGTATGCAGTTTGTATAGAATGTACATGAAAATGTTTGACAAATGATGGTACCATTTTCATATTTAGTACAAGAATTGGCTATACACCTTCTTCCTGGATTGATGACTACTTTGACTGGATCAAGCCACAATCTTCTTGTTGCAGAACTTATAACACCACTGGAGCATTCTGCAATGCTTCAGGTACAGCTGAATTTCAAAGCTTAATGAATTAATTGAATCTGAAGCAAATTAATTGTACATGAATGAAGACAAATGTTAAATTTATGAATATTTTCCAATAACATTTACACAGTTGTCAATCCATCGTGTGTGCGCTGCCGGCCACTGACTAAAGAAGGAAAACAGAGACCTGAGGGTGAAGACTTCATGAAATTTCTCCCTATGTTCCTCTCAGATAATCCTAATCCAAAATGTGGCAAGGGGTATGTTTGGAAGGACATTGAGTCATAAAATACTGGCTTTCTTTGTCTATATAACAAATGCTCACAGCACAAAAAATGCAAAATAAAGCTGAACTTTAATTTTATATTTTGGTAGGCAAATATTGCTTAACAAATATAATTTAATCTTAGCATAATTATTGCCATAATTGAAACACAGCAATTGAAGGATATAACTTCCATGTAGAAGGAGGAAGGGAAAATACTAACAAGTAAAAAGTAAAGGCGAAGCTAGCCAATTTTATTTTTCTCTCTATAGAGAATATTCACTGTAATTGTAAAATGAAATGCACAGGAACAGTATTGTAGTTTAAACTTTGTAACAACATAGTTAAGGATTATGCACTGTTCTTGTATGGGGTGAAATCTTCAGGACCAGATTAATTTATTTTATGGTATCAAATAAAATAGTTAATGGTTTGGTCAAAACAATATAAATTGCCTGAAACAATTTAGAGATCAGAACAGATAAAATGCTACAGTTGATGCCTTAGCACAAATGGTGCTATCTTCAAAAAATATGATCTAAGAGACTATAGACTATTTAGTCTGATTCAATATCTGGAAAAAAATAGAATACATAATCAAATAATAAGTCAGGATGCATTAAATTATTATTTTATCAAACCATTTAATATGCAATCCCATAATATTCATATTGGCAAGTGAATTAAACATTAAGTTAATGGTAGGTGGATTTTGCATTTGATTTTGTATTGGTATTAAACTGAAGGGGTAAAATTGAATGGCTTTGCCACCTTAAAATGTTCAGTAAAACAATATAGTATATGGTTTTATATTTTTCTTTGATTTAGTAGTATAAACTGAAACTCCAATGTGTCTGCCTGTACCCTGTAGTATTTCTCATTTTAAAAATTGGAAAATTCTTGGCATTGAACAAAGAACCAATCTAAGGCATTTAGGGCTTAGAATACCACATAGAAGGAATAGAAAATTAAAAATAGTGGATCTTCATAATCCAGTAGTTCATTTACAAATGTGCTCGGTAGTATAGTGTTTATCCATTAAAAAGGTAAAAGCAAATGAAAATTGAAGAGAGCAAAGTTGCCTGTATTGCAATTTGTATCTTGCCTGGGATGGTGGCTGGTGATACTATGTTATACATGGGGCCTTTTCAGCCATAATTTTGTTCCCAGGCATTTATGCGCTCCTTAAAACCTACAAATATAAGAAAAATTGCTCTGATTTCCTTGAACAGTGATTTTTTTTTTAAAGAGATGCAATAGTGCCCTATCTTTATAAGCCTTTTTGATCCATACAAAAATTAGTCCTAAAATTTGGCCAAGCCTACTCAATGGCAAATATCAACTGTGTTTTTCCCATCCTTGGGATAGCATCCTGAGGAAACAAAAAAGGTTGCAGTGCAAAACCTTATTTTCCCATTTGGAAAGGCTTTCATGACTGACATCCTTATAGCAGATATTTTGAAAATCCCCATGGCATTTCCTAAATAATTCTAAATGTGTCTGGTATTCCTAATGGACCTCTGGGCTCCCAAATTTAATATTGTCCTTTTCTTAAAGTAAGAAACATCATGCTATGCTTGCAGCACTCTTTAATTCCTATCTTCTTGAAATTATATTTACCAGCAAGATATTTACTTCATTGTTAAAATACTTTATTCTCCCGAATACATCCATGCTGCAAATCATCATTCTATTGCTTTGTGTTGTGTACTTTTAGCAAGTATTGATCTGTAGCATCTCCTAATAAGATAATAGATGCAAACTGAAATGCCTGTTAGTTGATCTGAAAGAAGGCAGCAGCTTTTGGGATGTATGCCAACTGTACTCTCTTTTTTTCAGAGGACATGCTGCATATAGTTCTGCAGTCAACTTTATACCCAACTCTTCTGAAATTGGAGCCACTTACTTCATGACTTACCATACGGTGCTAAACACCTCAGCAGACTTTATTGATGCATTGAAAAAAGCACGGATTATAGCAAACAATATTACTGAAGCCATGGTCCACAAAGAAAACAATGCTGAAGTTTTTCCTTACAGGTACAGTAATTCCTTTATGGGCAGAAAATTATCCCACAACTTGCTCGCTAAGAATTAGAATTAGATTATACAATATATGCCACTAGAATCCAATCCTTGAATGGTACCCTGAGCTTCTTCAGAAGTTGCCATTAAATTGTAAAGGGGGAAATTTTTAAACAAATGGGAACAAATTATAATTGATTGTTATAACAGCTAATATAATTTCATTTAATCAAAATTAAATTTTGTTTTGGCTCTTTCTACTTGTTTGTTCTGGGCCACCATTTCTATTTTTCTTTTTTGCCCTCTGTGCATGATTCGCCTAGGCCACTTGAAAGCTAGTGCAAATTTTGATTATGAAGTGATGGCAATAGTTTTCTGATTTTTTTTTCTGTGCAAAGTATGTATTTTGAAACAGGAAAATATTAATAAGCCTGTGCAGAGATAGAACAGTTTGCAAATAATTAAAGTAATAATACTAATTAGAATTACATTCAAAGTGTTCCACTTTGTTCTGATTAATTCCTAAATGTTTGATTGACTGAAGTTTTGTGGCTTCGATTCATGAATCTAGTCAGAAATGAAAAAAAAATCTTAAAACTACCCAGTTTTTGTCAGTCTGCAAAATACAGTATGGAATTTTTAGTATTTGTCTTTTCTTCTAAAATAATAAAATTATTTTTTTGCCACATTAGTGGTAGAGAAACATCATTTTTGATGCTCTTTTAGTGGAAAAAAACAAAAATGATAAAAAAGCACAATTGTTGTTTTTACTGCCATCATCAGTAGACATTAAGTAATTTTAATCTGGAGAAAGCTATGCTGAAAAAGGTGGAAGGGCACAGCCAGCAGCAAGGTCGATAAACTTAAGTTATAGCAACAATGGGAACAATATGTTCAAAGCAAATACAAGAATACAGGAAGAAAGCAGGAAGATAAAAAGGTTGTCGCGCAACATAGAGTGATTTCTTCTTTCTGAGATCAAAGAATGATCTCTCTTTAAACCCCTTTATTTGGGTTGAAACTGGGTGAATTTAATGATTGTCCTTTTTATGTGTGCATGTGTTTTGAGTCAGTTTTTGACTCCTGAACTAGTCTCTGCAGTTTTCATAGCAAGATTTTTCAGAAGTTGTTTGCCATTGCTTCCTTTCTAGGGCTTAGTGTGTGACTGGCCCAAAGTCACCCAGCTGACTTTGTGCCAAAGGCAGGACTAGAACTCTAGCTTGGTACCTTTATTACACAAAACAAGCTCTCATAACAATAAATGGGGATGTGTTTAACTACAAACACCTGTACAATGGTACTTTATGCTTTTTGCTCTTTTAAAAAAAATAAAATTTCAAATGTTTGTATTAGAAGTCTATCTTTAGGTTTGGAAAATTGGAACAGAACATTGTGATTAGGGTTGGACAAATTTATTCAAGAGTCTTTCATTCTTGTCCAATTTTTGAAAAGTGGAAAGTGACTTTTTTAGAAGATGCTAAGTGGAAAGCTGTAGTTTGTAAATTTGTTAACTTTACTTATCTTTCTCTTCATAGCTTATTCTATGTTTTTTATGAACAATATTTAACAATTGTGGATGACACCATCTTTAATCTTGGCATTTCCCTTGGATCAATATTCATAGTATCTATGGTACTGCTTGGTTTTGATGTATGGAGTGCTGTTATTGTTTCCTTCACTATTGCTATGATACTGGTCAACATGTTTGGAGTGATGTGGCTCTGGGGTATCAGCTTAAATGCAGTTTCCTTAGTAAACCTTGTAATGGTAAGTTTACCTACACTTTAATCCTAGTCTGTTTAAAAAGATTTGGTGTAAAACCAAGCTGCTTAGACTCTATACAATGTATAGCCTTAAAGATGGATTTAAAAGCTCAAAAGAATACATGCCGGGCTTGAAACACAGCATTCCTTGTAAAAAGAAGTATTACCCTTTTTGTTTCTATATGAAAATCTTGGGTGTTTTTAGAATGACAAGGTTTGTCTTAGACTTGGTATCCATACTCAGCCAGATGATTTAGCCAGATAATATGCACAGCTACCAACAACAAAAAATTATATGAAATAAAATTATTCATCAATTCTGTAAGTTGTTTTGAATTTAAACTTGGAAACTGTTTGCTGCGATCTTTACCAATTTGGCATTGAAAATTTCAAAAAAAAAAAAAGACAGATTTGCTCTCTTTTCCCATTTTACTCTATAACACATGGTTTCCTGCCTACCAATCAGTGATATTTTGATATCTCCCAAGTTTTATTCACAGGAATTTTCTCTTTCCCAGTAATTCTTTTTTAAAGATTTGTAACTTTTGGGAATCAAGATTTGATGTCTCTTCACTTGAAGAGATATATTTAGAGGTAAAACAATATTCAATTATTTTAAAAGGTCTAAATATACTTGTTACAATGCCAGTTTATTGAGATGTAAAAAAATCAGACTTCCCTCAACACCCAGTGATAAGAGGAAGAAGCACAAATCAAACCAAGACAAATCACTTCACTTACATCACAGAAACCTGGCATTTTAATATCAGTGTCTACACTTTTTATAGCCTATTGTGATATTTTATATTTTCATATCTTGATTATTTCTAAGCTGTGGGTTTTTCTACAAATGCCAATCTGCTGATGGACATCTAGAAGCTGATAAAGAGGCACTTGGCATATAATTGACTTGCTGCATTTATTATTGCATTTATTGCAGCAGATTTACTTTCCTGCTTCTTTTCCTTTTTGTGTTATTTTTAATATATGGTATAACAATATTCTAACTATTAGTATTTAATTGCCACTTATTTGAATGCCTTATGCTTTATAAAACAGTAGAATATCCTAATATCTGTTATTTCCTTTGCAGAGTTGTGGCATCTCCGTTGAGTTTTGTAGCCATGTGACAAGAGCATTCGCAATTAGTACAAAAGCAACAAGAGTTGAGCGTGCTGAGGAAGCACTATCCCAAATGGGGAGCAGCGTAAGTAGTATTTTGTATCCTGTTTGTCAGGCAATAGAAGCCACAGGAACTGGGCCCAATTGTCTGAACAGATCATGGCCTGTATGCAACCAATGTGTCAGCATATAGATGCAATCTACATTGTACATCTGCGTAGTGGCAAAGTTCATTTCTTCCTGCAGTTTGTAATTATAACTAAAAGCTTGAGGTAGATAACCACTTTAACCCTAAGGACTACAGATCAAGGATACACCACACTTTAGGTGCATATACCATTCCATTGCTTGTCTCTTCCTTTACTACTGAACCTTGGCAAGATTGTAGTGGAGAGAGGGGAAGATAAGGTTCCCCTGCTTAAAAATATCCATCCTAATTACAGATCACTGTTTTTGTTGTATGAGAACAGTCATCTAGAATAGGAACACTGGGAAAAGGAAGAACACAATGAGCTTCTCTCTTTCATTAAGTAACTTCGTGCAGATTGTACATTTTTATTTCGAAAACCAATGAACTGGTTCTCACCAACCTAATTGACAAGAGGAAAGTAGAAGCTTGTTTGCTAACCATGGAGGAGACAGGATGCTGATGCATTTCAGTTATTGATGATGCCGATAATTTAAAAAATCATGTAAAAATAAAATAATTCTGACCTGATTCATTACTTTTTTTTTTTTTAATTTTAATAGGTTTTCAGTGGTATTACACTTACAAAATTTGGAGGAATAGTGGTGCTTGCTTTTTCCAAATCTCAGATTTTCCAGATCTTCTACTTCAGGATGTATTTAGCCATGGTGCTTCTTGGAGCAACCCATGGTCTAATATTTCTTCCTGTACTACTTAGCTACATAGGTAAGACAAAATTGGAATTTGCTTTCAGATATAGTGACCTATATGCCACAGAGGCTACATTTAACATTGTGGTATCTTTATTTAACATAATAAACAAACTGGTTTAGCAAAATAGATCACTTGGGCACATGCATACCAACTATGCTTAATGAGACTGAAACAAAAATTTGTTTCTCATGTTAAGGCATAATATGTACTGTTTTTATTTGTCTGGGATTTGGGGGGGGGGGGGTTAGATGGCTTAGCCTTATTGTCATGCCACAATAGCATACCAAAAATTCCTAGTTGGAGCAAATGTGGAAATTTCTTGCTGTAGAAGGAAAAACTACCTTTGCTTGTAGCAGGATTTATGCATCATGCTAGATTAATAGATTAATATGTTTTTGGCTTGTATTTGTGCCTGGTTTATAAACTATGATCATGTCTTAACATGAGCACGAGGGCCACACTATTTTATTCTACAAATTACAGCATTGTGCTATACATCAGCAGGCCTCAACCTTTGTGGCTTTGTGGACTAGCAGCAGTAGATGATAGGATGATTCTGCACAAACAGCAGACAAGCGTACTCACATGTGTAGCTCCATTGGCAGGAATGGCAGCTACAGGCACCAACTGCTCATTCTACTGCAGCTTCGCACATGAACTGCTCATGCAAGTGGAGCTGTGTGCATGAGCACATTTGCCCGCCACTTGTGCAGCCCAGTTCTGCACATGGGCCATGGCCCGGGGATTGGGAACCCCTGCTATACATGAACTTAGCCCATATTCTGCTAAACCATGGTTTGTGTTATCAAGGAGTTTGTGGTATCAAGGAGTAGAATGGGTTTTAATTATAATCATGTTAAAATGACTTAAAAATGTCACTTGATTTCTATGTAAGATGCTCAAACATATTTCCATGATGGCAAACCTATGGCACGTGTGCCAGAGGTGGCACGCAGAGCCCTCTCTGGGCACGCAAGCCGTTGCCCCAGCTCAGCTCTCCTGCGCATGCATCTCCCGCCGGCCAATTGGTTTTTGGGTCTCTGCTGTGCATACGCGGGGGTGGGCGTGCACGCATGCCTGGGGGTCTTACACGCACATGCATGGGGAAAGGGCAGACGGGGGCATGGGGGGTCACACACACATGCAAAGGGGGTGAGCCGCATGCATGGGGTGCACGCACACATTGCATTTTGGGGAGGTGCGCACTTTGGGAATTTGGTGCTGAAAAGGTTAGCCATCGCTGTTATATTCCATGTTTTTGCATCACAAGTGTTCATGTTTCATAATCTAGCATTACTGAACTAATAAATATAGAAGGAAAAATCAATATTTTTCTTTTTCCTCTATAGGGCCCTCAATAAATAAAGCTAAAGTTCGTGCAGCACAAGAAAGGTACAAAGGTACAGAAAAAGAAAAACTCCTGTTCTAGCCATTTTAAACAAAGTGGTCAGTGGACTCTGAATTCTGACTGAAGACTTATAAATTGTAGCAAGTTTCTATGATTACCATCTCACAACTGTAAAATAGTACTGGGATTCATTAATTTTCTGCATAACTGGAAGAAAAAGAGTAATTCTGAACAGCTGGATTCAGGAAGAATTATATCAAAATCAGTTATTTATTAGTATTACGATACTTAAACTAGAAACATTAATGAGAAAAAATTTATTGTAGTTTTTGTTCCTGAAAAGGAAACTGTTTTGCAATAGAAATAGATTCCTGGTAACACTTAAAGTGATAGGTATGAGATTAGATTGCTGAACCACTGACAATTTTTTAATGCAAGTCAATGCAATTTTTGGCTTTATTTTTAGAAGAAAAATAAGCCATCTGTCAAAATGTTGTAATATTTTTAATATTTGCCAAAAGGTCTGTATATATACTTTATTATAAAATAGATCTTTTGTAGCTCAAAAGTAAAAGTACATAAATGCAATAAATTAACTTTATACATCCTTATATTAGAACAGTTTTACTATGTCAGAAAGTGGCAGGCTTCATTAATGCTTGGTCTCCAAAAACCTGCTTAAAAAATGTGACATGTTCTTCACAGTGTTCTCCTACAAGAAAAGGACAGAAAACATAATCAGTGTTAGTTTTGACATCTTAAGGAATCACACTAAAGTATATTATCAATATTTTTAAATTTTTTCAACCTCAGGAACTACCTCTGCTTCACTCTTTATTACTCATGCTCCAATTTTGAAACTGGGAAGCTGAATTACAAAACAGTTGTATAAAAACAGAAATCAAATGGGTAAAGGAGATGCATATAGGCTACAATACATTGTATAACATAGCTTATGCTATGACCTTTGTATAATAATATGAGGAAAAGTAGATTTTATGCATAATCAAGAACATTGAGGGAAAAATTTTGCAGATTATCTTTGAGGCACTTTCCACAGAATTAAATATCTGGTTTTCTTATACGAGGTTAGCAATTATAATAGATATATTTATTTTTCTTTTGAATACTATTGATAGCTAAAGCTGTTACTGAGAAATGCACAAGGGCCCCTGATAGAGTAGAACTGCATGCATGAGGAAACATTAATAATCCTTTGCTGATTTGGAAAATGGGGATATTTTACCTGCAAAAAAATCTTAAAAGGATGTTCTATTAAATTACTAGAAATATTCTTCTTGTCTATCAAATTCATTACTGGGTGGTATTAATAAAAATGACAAAGCACTTTTTAGTTTAAGTAAAGGTATAAGTTCTAAATGTCTATTTCTAAGTACATAAGACTTACAGCTCTTACAATGTTATAGCAGGGCTGTCTCCAACTGACCTATTAACCCTACTGTTAATATATAATTACAATTTCATATCACCTAGCTGTATTGAAATCAGCATTCAAACAGTGTAAGACCAATTTTTCTTCCAATTAAGGATCATGCATATTTTCCCAGATGTTGATATTGCATTGCAGATGTTCCAACTGTTTTAGTAACTGTTATCTTTCTCCTAAGCTTGAAAAGGTCCCATTTGTCATAACTGTTTTCAATATACAAAATTGTGCCTACAGTGCCTTCAGAAATTAAATTTCATTTGAGGAAAAAGCAATAGTAGTGGCATATGTTTCATTTTCTTTTCCTTTGCTGGAGTGGGCCTAGTTTCTTTTTTTAACTTATTTAAAAACAAAAACCCATTATCTAATGCATCTTTTGATCAATGTTGAGCAGGAGTAACAACTTTCTGTAAGTTTATGTATGAATTACTTACCAAAAAATTATACCAATTTGGTAAAATTTACTAATCCATTCTTGGAATAGCTTTTTATCTTTAAAATTAATTTTAATTTTGCAGGAGCATATAGTTGTTTAAAAAACTACTACCTCTCTCTATTGATGAAAAATTAGGAAGTTAGTAAGATGCTGTTGCACCAATTAAAAATAACAGAGCTCTACATTTGAAACAATCTTAACAGATGGCAGCATTATTAGCTGTGAACTTTGAATATTATAAAAATTAAAAACAGGACCCAACCTTTATAGGCCTACCAAATTGCTGTTTACCTGGAGTGAAGCTAGGGTTTCCACGTATTCGCTGATTTCTCTGCTCAAAAAACCTGAATATTGTATAGAAGAGCATCTCATCTTCCGTTTGCTTTGCTGCATCAAGGAATTTACGAGCAGAAATGCTGTCATGTCTACCAATTCCTCTGATAAATCTCAAGGCAGCTAGTACTTGATGTTTAGACAACAAAACTTCTACTATTTCATCATTTGCTGTACAAAGTCTCTGAAAGCACAAATCATGACAGTAAATGGCTGCTGACCATACCTATGACTTCTTTCCCATGAGTGCCTTCCTTTATTTACTAGTTATTAATAAGTTTATTGTTGCAACCATAAATTATAACATTTAGCATGCTATAAAATATAATAGTTTAAAATAGTTGTCTCAAAATGAGATTGACTGCAAATAATAAATAAATAATATTGTAAAACAAAATAATAATTGAATTAAATTAAAATTGAATTGAATTAAAGTTACAGCAAAATAAAGCCAAAGCTACAATCAAGAAGTTAAGTATTTCTAAGTATAAATAAGAGCAGAGCAAAAGTAGTAGCTTGATTGCTGACAGTTGGAAATACATTTGTAAGATGCCTATGGAGATTCTCAGTCATCCCGTTCATGGTTGTCCCAAAGGTGCTTTTTCAAGAGGCAACTGGACTTTCTGGTTCTTGAGCTGAAAAAGCTTCTTGGATGAAAAGTGAAACATCTTTAAAGAAAAGTCCAGGAAGTCCAGTTGCCTCTTGAAAAAGCACCTTTGGGACATTTGTAAGATGGTTCAGTTTTTTTGAGGCTTAAGCCCTACCATCAATAATTTGGCCCTGATCTCATTGTAAATGGAGCAGTGGAAGACATAATGGATAACATTCTTCACTTGACCAACATCACAAAGACAGAGAATTGTTCAATAGGGAGCATACAAAATGACATATGCGAATGCACTGGTTGCATTAACTATATACTAGGAGATGCTTTTTTTTTTTTTTATAATGATGGTACCAAAATGAAAATGTGGATGATTGTTGTCCAGTGGGATCTTTATTGGCATTCCTTTCTTTAATATTTTCTCTGTTTCAAGAGCCAAGTTCTCCCAAAGGTGGTAGGGAGTATAGTTATAGGATCTGGGACAAAAATTTGGTCCGCTGATTCCCAACTATGTAATGGAGAATATAGAGTTTGATAAGATAGAATCTTTTGAATGCTTTCTAATTTCTTACTAGTGTCCCAGCAATGCACGACATATTTGAATGGAAGTGAAAGGTGGTTCTACCCATCTTTAAATAGGCAATGAGGTTGCCCTGCCGAAGCCCAAAATATTCCTTATGAAGTTCTTTGGATTAATTCCAATTGGTAGATTTTACCTCTACTTAGAACTGCCTTCTCATCATTACCCATAATCAAAGGAAGAAAATGGCACATTTACACTTCCTCTGTCTACTTACCTTTAACATATCCAGGGAGAGTTGATGTGCTGGTGGGTAAATACTTTCAAGAGACAACAATAAGCAAGCCTAAAATAAGAAATAAGTCAGTATGTAGTATTTCACAACTTGCTCCTAAACTAAAAAGCAGCTTGGTAAATCATTCTTGCTCAGCAACAAAGCACATTAAAGTACCAGTAGAAGGTGATGCGTTCATGTCATTATTCTTAAATCTTTATATGATGCAATAAAATTATGCAAGGTTACTCACCAAAGGCTTTGAATCACTGAGAACATGGTACTGTAGGAACTGATGAAGCATGTAGAATAAATTGTGCTGAACAAGGGTTTTGATTACCAATTCATAAAGAAAATGCTAAGAAGACAAGAAAACAGCGAGATTTCCATGCTGAAACTATTCGTAACTCAGCAAGTTTATAAGCATTTAACTAAACCTCAATTTATAAGAAAAATACAGTAGAAAGATATTTTAATTAAGTAGATCCAAAAGAAATTGGTCTTTTTGTTGAAATACATTTGCATGTGTATTACACTTTTATGAAGCAGTAAAGTTTTATGACATTCAAAACTTTTCAAGTTTGAAATGGGCACTTTCAACAACTGAAGTTAGCTGAATAAATACATGCATAATACTGTACATAAAATTTTAGAAAAGAACTCCTGAATTACAATACATAAATAAAATTTGTTTAACTTCTTTAACTTAACTATTGGCATGAAAGCAACATAAAAATTTTAGAAAGCTACTCTCTTACCATAGATAAACATTGCTTAAGCCTCCAAAATTATACACATGTGAGGAGCTGGTGGCAAAGGATGAAGAAGTGTGCATCTCACTTAGGCAAACGTGGGAGTTTTTAATCTAATGATTGCCAAGAGTTATTTGAGACAAAACCTATATGCGTTAGGACTCAAAGCTGAAATGCCAATTAAAAGTAATTTGCATTTCTTAAATTTTCATAGTTCAGAAATTGTTCCTTGATAGAAAATATAATCTACATTAAGCCTGATTCCATTCTCCAGTATATCCCCATGTATTCTTAAATTATGCCAATTATTTGGATTCATTTTAATCATTCAGGCTGTTTTGAAATGGGCCCAATATTGGCCATGTTAGGAAAAAACTGATTCTCTGGGAATGAATTAGAAAGTGCAACTGTCTTGGTTCATGCCTAGACCACTTTGGGGCCTTCAAAACTGACAGAACTTTTCTCCTTTCGAATTTGTTGGCCTTAGGAACTACAGAACTGAAGTTCTTCCAGTGCTTGCTGGAGGAGCAATGTTGGATTGTCAGATTTCTCTTTCATCTCATCCTGCAAACACTTCTTCATGTACAGAAAATAGGCTGTTTATTCAAAGACTTGAGCCAACATATCAATATAAAAGCTGTTCTCAGCAGGTGGATTTCTATTGTTTCCACAGAGGTTACAACATTCTGAAACCATTGTCTGGACATGATTGGAAGTGAATGAACTAAATCCAGATAATTTGGATACATTGCAATTATGTAAATAACTAGTAGAATACTGCTGATATGCAATAGATCATGCTCTTCTTTGTAGCACCAAATGGGGGAATTCTCCTGGAGTTTGACATTAACAAATTAACCTCAATCGGCCTGTTGTAACCTTTCAGTATTTAGTTTGACAATCACTTCTCTGTTCCTATAGTTTCTCTCTCATGCAGGGATCTTTGTACCTGCCTTTTGAAGAGGTTTCAAGATTTTAACTAATCCCGAACATACTGGATAGCTTTAAGCGTAAAAAAAAATTCTTAACAAAAACTATTTCAAATTATGACACTTTCAAGTACTTACCTGAACACCTATCTGGAACTGATTGAGTGAGCGAATATACTCCATTATAACAGCAATAGTGAACTTGTGGGGGGCCTCCTTATTAGAAAAGAATTGGAAAAATATATTTGACAGTAAGTTTACAGAATTTGGATCTGAGTTGCATTTAAATAATGATTTGGTGCTATTCAGAATTCAAATTTGCTTTAGCAAATTATCTTATAAAACTTTTAATTAATCATATCAACAGTGCTAGTATGAACAGTGAAGTAATTAAAGCAGAATTCTCCTATTAACTGACCTTTTTTTCAGTAAAGATTGATAGAACGTAAGTATACATGTCTGACTGATCAATAACTGCCTGTGTACGGACTGGGCGCTTTGGTGGTGGATTGCCTCGGCTCTGTCCAGTTTCCAATGCCTGTAAAAGGAGAATAGAACATTTTATTAAATCATGTATTTTAGTTGAAAGAGGTCACTAAACAATAGATTTAAAAATAATTTTGTATCTAGAATTTAGAATATTGTTAAACCAGTATAGATTAAGTAAGAATTGTGACCAAAAATCTATTCTGGTACTTCAAAGTGTTTTATTACAGTATTATGAAAAATGGAATACATTTTGAAGTGCTTTTGCAATAACGAGACTTGCTATTAAACAGTTAATGCTTTGGGGCACTGCAATTGAATGATAAGAGTAATGTATATTACTTCCGCAACAAAGGGTCATGTAATCAGTTCCATCAGGGGTTAGTGAGGAGGCTACTGGCAGAAGGGAATTTTAAATTTTACATATTGTTACAATGCAAAAGAATTTGCTTCACAATCATTCTTGTATAATACAGCATTTTTTCACCTTAAACAGTGACATTTTTGAATGATAACAAAGCGAGCCACTTTGTAGAGGATGATAACCAGGAACAGATCAGTGGACTGTACCTGCCACATCCAAGAACAAAATATTTAAAAAGGCTCTTCTATGTGAACACCATAGAAGCTTTCACATTGGTAGCACTATAGTGATCTAATTAATAAAAGCTAGATCAATATATTTATGACAAAAGGAACTCATGCTAATCAAAGAATATGTTCACAACTTGCCATAGTGTAAGCCTGTTCTGCTTCTAAGTATCTCTTATATTCGTGATTGAGCTTGTCAAAAACAGTGGCGATTACACTCAATGAGCCTCCCTCTGGTTCATTTAACACTGCAACAGAACACACAAGGGACACCTAAAATAAGTAGTCACAGAATGAAGCAATAACAGAATGCAAACTTGATACCATAATAATAGATAAGTTAGATAAATAGATAAGAAGATACGCTTTTATTCAAACTGTATATGGCATATTATTTCAGATGCCATAAAATACTCTTAGCAAATATTATACTATACTACAAAGTATAGTATTCTATTATTAATACTAATAAAATACTATACTTTGTAAAGAAACATGTTATGTCAGGGCTATTTTAAAAAGTTCACAGAAATTTTTGATTTCTCTGAAGCAGAAGCTTACTTTGTGAACACACAGAAAGAATAACCATCTTGCAGTCTTTTCGTTGCAGAAGGAAGTCCATTAGTTTTCCCTTGTCTGGCAAAAGATTTACTGTAGGTTCAAGTTTAATTTGCAGATTCCAGAGATAACCTACAGTAAAAAAAAAAAAAAGATTACATTCCTCTCATAACTGATGTACTGCACCACGATAAGCTTCATTTCAAGAGAGATTTACTAGACTGAGGTTTCATAAGTAGTGAAGTATTTCACCAAAATTCTTTCATCACCACATTCTGATAATAAGCAACATTGTGTTCTCCAGACAATTTGGACATTAGGTATCTAATTAATCTATTTTATACAGCAGCATATTTAATACTTTGTATTATAAACACACAAACGTTCCGATGCTCTGATTAAAAAATGAATATCGAAAGTTCATACCTTCACTTGCGCTAATGATAATATCAGGCTGAAAGACAATCCAGGATGATGAATCTAAATGTTAAGCAAAACTCTTACCAATGTCCAGTGGGTTTTGCCTCAGTAAAAGTTTTAATTGTTTATGCAGCCAGCCACTTTGAGTAACAGCTCAAAGAGGCACACAACATTTCACATATCCAAGGAAAACAGGGATATTTGTTCTTTAAGCACATGATGGCCCCCAGCAAATTATCTGTCAATTTTTTTTATGCCAAAGAAGCAGTAAGATATTGTTTAAGGGTCTGCTTTTTAAGAGGAGAGAAAACAACAATTCATCAAGTGTTAAATTTCTCAAATACATAGAAGTCTCTAGCTGAAAAGAAGCTACTAGTGGCCAAAGCCTCTTAGAAGAACATTAAAAGTGAAAAATTACCTATAAACTTGATTTCCAATGTTTTCTATACACTCGTACATTGTCAATAAGCTTCTGGGAGCAACTCAAAGAGCTAGCAAGGACCTAGTAAATTAGACTTCACTCCTCTATATTTTTGAAAATAAATCACATTGAATACAAATAAATTTCAAAATAAAGATCAATAGGATTTTACAGGCTGCAAAATTACACAATAAGTTCTCATTGTAATAGATGGGAGGGGTGAATCCATTAAAGAAGAACATCTGTTAAATCTGAATAGAATTACAAACATCTGTACTGTATGCATTTTAAAATACTGTATCTTAAATGATAATCCAATGCACAAAAGTAGATTTTGTTTGTTATACTGTATCTAAAGTCTGCTAAAGTGAGGACCATTCAGGATAGCACTGTGCATTATTTCTGTATTATTTATTTCTACTCCTCTCAAAGATTTAAAGCATTTTAGCATAGATACTCACTTGTGCTCCTTTCAGATCTTAAAAAGAATCATGTTGCCACACAATAAATGTGATCTGATTTTTATTTCAAGGATACAGAGTTTACAGGGAACTGGAAACTGATTGGTTACAGAAGCTGGACCTGCAAATAAAAAAAAGGTGTGATTTATATGGATTAGAAAGGAAATTATTTGTTATGTTTGTCAGAAATAACTCTTTTTACAACAAACTGCACTCTTAATGCTAAACCTAAAAGTCCTTAGCCTACAGGTTACTGTCATATTTAAAGCAGACACAACCAAAAGCTAATTGTCCAAAAGTTTAACATTTCTTTTAAAATATTAATTACAGCTTATGAATTATATACAGTGCAAATTCAAGCTTCATAAATGTTATACTCAATGAATGCAGATTGTTTTACATGATGTAACATTTTCCCTCAATGCAAGTATTTCTGTTTTAGGATTCTAGCACTTTTTCCAGGAAACAACTATTGATAATTGTCAGGAAGATAAATAGTTCATTTCTTAATTAAATGAGCCATACTAATTTAGAGGTCCAAATGGAATCTAGAAGAAGGCTTATAACAAAGATAAAACCCTATTCCCCAATCTCTGGAGAATGCAAATAGTAGATTAAAATGGTTTAGCTTCCATGCAAATTTAAGGTTTATCCATGCTTAGGTATGCCTGTGGGAAGCTGACAAGAGATTTCACAATTATGGCTCTACAGTTCTTTGAAGGCAGATATATTTGGTGCATGATCAAAATACCAATTTCCAAAAAGTGTAGCAACATTCAGTGTGCTTAAAGCAAGTTGAGTCTTTTCCTGGAGATGAAACACCATACTTGCCTGAAGGAGCTATAACCATACATACTTCTAAGTACCATTTTATCTCAAAACCAAACTCTTGAACAACTTTATTCAAAATCATTTCTATTTATTTTTCAAACCACTAAACTTAAATGTTTAAAAAATAAAAAACATGGTCCATGGTCCAATAATATAAGGAGAACAGCTATGATAGGCAATAACTTTAGGCTTTTTTTCTCCCAAGACCAGAATAATATATTAGATGAAATATTGCTCATTTCTTTTTATCCTGTTTATATTTAGTAAATACAATGAACTTATTATGCCAAGAAATACTGTAAAATGAAATATTAAGACTACTGGAACATAACTTTTAATTAATCAAAAACCTAGCAATCCCACCTTCAAAACTTACAGATATATGCAGCATTTGCATTTTCAAGGGAATATGAAAAATGCAATTCTGTACCTGCCACAGGAATCTGGTATGGTTGTATGGATCGAGGTGGAAGTACAAGCTGGTGCAGTGTAAGCGTGCCATCAAATTCCCCCTTTAATTTGATGTCATATATAATAGAGGTCTAAAAAATACCAAAAATCTCTTTATGAGATGTGTTCAAGCATAATTGCATCCATACAGAAAACAATAAAATGGTGGATGTAACCATGATGATTCTTTTTATTCTGTTTGGCATAATAATAATAATAATAATAAAGATCCTATCCTAAAAGTGAATTTCAATTGAATATAAATATATATATGGAGAACATCCTTCTGTTTATGTTCCTTTTGTTCCTGAACATTTCTCAGATCTTTAACTCTACAGAAAAGCTATGGCAGATACTTGCTGCCAGCTGTATTTGTTTAAGCAAATCAAATTTGAGTTGCATCCAGTGATGTTATTTTATTTATTATAATATAGTCCTTCTCTATGATCACCTGAATATGTACTTTAAAAGTCCAAGATGGTATCTCATTCCAAAAGTATTTATTTAATCAAGTTACATGCTTGCCTATTTTGTTAATGCAAGTCTGGGCAATTGACGTATTAAATCTATAAAAAACAATACTATTGGGAAAAAAACCAACAATCTTCAACCAAGGATGAACCTAGTAAGATAGCAGAAAGAAACCTTTCAACAGACTATAATCTCACTATCTTCAGGCCCCAGAGCACATCCTGGTATTTAATGCTTTACAAAAGGTAGCAGAGTTTGGGGCAATTTGATATTTAGGAGTATGGTATTCTAGAGGCAGACACTTACCCAGAAAAGGCACACCTCTGAAGTCCCATATAATGACAATTTAATTGAAGGGACCAGAACATGCTACTCTTGTTGGATGTAGTGAGACAATTGAAAACAATGGGGAGATGAAATCCCATAAATAACCCAGCTCCATTTCATGCAGGGCTTTACAGATAACAATCAGCTCCCTGAATTTCATATGAAAGCACAATAAAGCCAGTACAGCTCACAGAAGTGTAACATGGGTGCTCTGAGATGTGCATGTAACTGCTCATGGTTCAGGAAGGGGTGTAATTGATGCACAAAATGAAGTTGTGCAAAAGACCTCCTGCAACCTATTCCTTGTGCAGGAGTCGTGACTTCAGGAGGATCTTCAAATTTCACAACAACATTTCTGTTTAGAAAAGTGAAACCAAAAAAAAAAAAAAAATTAACCTGGATCCAATGAGCACTAAATCAGACAGCTACTCAGTCTTGTCAGGATTTGCTTGGATGCCACTTTTTCAGTTTCCAAGATAAAACAAAACTAACCATACACAATTATCATATTAACATGTGTCTTCAACAAAATCAGTATAGTAATTTCCTGTATCACAACAGTTGTTTGGAGTGGTTTTACACACACACACACGCACTATATGTCTTTAAGAAAATGATTGCCCCCACTCACAACCCTAGGCCCAAACTATACTAATTATATATAGGCAATTGAAAATGCTAATTATCAATCAATCAATCAAATCTTATTCACCAGTCTTAAATTTTGTATAACTTCAATTATATATTTATTAATATATTTTTATTTTATTTATAATATATTATTTATAATATACTATTATTTATTATTATTTTCCTACCCTAAAATATGAAATAGAATCTAAATTAGCTGTCTTGGGCTACCCAAAATATAATGCGGAGAAAAAATAGTACCTCAGTGTCCTGGTGATGAACTACCACTAAACTATCCACAACGTTCAGTGCAAACTTCCCAGTTCTATATAACTTCAATATATGCAATTTCTTACAGGAGCCTTCCCTGTGGTAGCATTAATTGGGAAAGAAAAAGAATGTGAATCAGCAACCTTAGTAGTCACTTTTTAATAGTTGTTATGAAAGCTGAAAAGGATAAGAATCAACAAATTTACCTTGGCAAATGATAAAGAACTACCTCAGCTCCAGTACTGTTTGAAGTCCTTGAGTGGTGTCTCAAGTAAAGAACATAAAGTTGCCCATATCTAAAGAAACATAATACATGTTTAACTTCTGAGCAGATAACATTTATATAATCCTATCATGCTAGACAAGCTATTTTGGCAGAATGCAACAGAGTAATAAATAGCGTAAGAAACTAAAGGCATTTCTTGTGAATGTATTGTGAAACAGTAAACCACCCCGGGGTGTGTGTGTGTGTCTTTTTCTCATATAGTTACAGCGATCTACCCTAAATACTCCCTCAGAAAAAAAGTTGGCTCGTTTCTCACTTTAGAGACCATCTTCCTTTCTGTGGTCAATGTAGATTGCATGTATCTCTCTTGATGTTTGCCCTTGCCTTCTTCTTAGACTTGAAAGAGAATTACTGGCCCAAAATGGAAGCCAGTTTCCACTAATAAGGCAAGACTAAAATGCAGGATTCCCTACTTCTAATTTGCTGTGAGATCAAAACGGCTCTCTTGCCTGTGAAAGAATTTGTAAGAAAATCAAAAAGAATTTTATTTTTTCTGAATAAATTACAGCTGGATTTATGTCATCTTCCCAAAGTGATATGGAGATCATTCTGTTAAGTTACAAGCTATTATTACAAATAATTTATATGATTTTTCAAAGCAGTTTTAAAAAGAATGCCACGTGTAATAAGGTGCTCGATTGGGAATTTTAGTTTTGTTTGCTTATTTGCCCATTTCTTCTCTACTATACTCAATTGATTCAAAAGTGACTTCAAATGGAGTCTATTCTACTGATCAAAAATGTTGCTTATGTCTTCAGTAAGAAGATGATCTTTTGCTCAGAACAAGGAAAATACAACATCTTAGGTGGCAAAGAACCACAATAATATACTTACATTGTAGTCAAAGCAATATCTCTTTCAGAAAGGCTAAGTTTGGAGGATTTTGTTGCTGTAGGTAACTCAATTTCAAACTTTGACAGCTTTGACATAGCTCCACCCTATATGAAAAGTACTGCCTTTAATTCTATGTAACTCTTTCACACTTCATTATATTTCTTACCATTTTGTAATATGTCCCAGCAAAATACAATGTAAAAAAATCCATATACATTTTTGTTTGTTTGCAGTGCTTTAGGCCATCTAAAATGCTGTTTAACTAACCATCTGAAAATCAAATGCTATAATTTTTGTTTCCTAATGCAAAATTTGTGAAACTAATGTGCAGCTGGGTATCTGACTTACTATATTTACTTAAAATGCATTTTGGACATAAAGGACTACAGCCGTGATGGCGAACCTATGGCACGTGTGCCAGAAGTGGCACGCAGAGCCATTTGTGGCAGCATGTGAGCTGAAGGCAAACTTACCTCGCTGTGCATGTGTGCGCCTCACAGCTGATTTTCGGCCGGTTTGAGGCCTTTTTCGGCCTCCCAAAGGCTTGAGGAAGGCTTCTGTAGGCTTCTACAAGCTTTGTAGGCCGAAATCTAGCCCCGTTTCGTCACATCCGGTTGTTTCGGAAAAACAGGAAGTGATGAAAACGGGGCTAGATTTCAGCCTACAAAGCTTGTAGAAGCCTGCAGCAGCCTTCCTCAAGCCTTTGGGAGGCCGAAAAAGGCCTCAAATCGGCCGAAAATCAGTTGCAGTGCAGGTAAGGGGGACGGAAGGGGTGGGTGGGGAGAATTGTGCACACGTGTAGGGGATGTGGGGGGGCACATTGCCTTCTGGGTGCTGGCACACGTGCGAACGTGCAAGCGCGCACACAATTTTTGGCACAGGAGCCCAAAAAGTTAGCCACCACTGGACTACAGCAATTTCAAATGTATTTCTTACATATTAAACATAAATACCCTGGGGTAATTATGCAAAGTAACCATGGGAAATTGCATTGACAGCAGTAATATTATTTTACCTTGAAATAGAATGGCTGGAGAACGTTTCCAACTACTGTTGTTGACAACACAATGACAGAGCTCTCAGGACAGTACATAAACCAGTTTACATTAATGTTCTGACTCTTCAAAAGCTTTAACGTTCGTTTCTCTGGTAATACCTGAAGATATAAAGGTTACAATCAAACCTACATACTGAATATTTTCAAACTGGCTATATAGTTTACAACTGCAAAAATCAAATAATTTGTTTTAAAAAATTTCAGAATTTGAAAACTCCTGCAGTTGGTGATTTCCTGAGTGACTACAGACAAATTAACACAATGAGCCCTTTGCAACCTTCCCTGCTAGGTACTTGATTCCCAACTTTCCCTGTCACCTTCCCAGAACCAAAGGCTTTGCTAGTGGGAAGGTGGCAGTCACAATAAACTTTACAGTTCCTGCTGGCTTCCCCTCTGGCCTTATGGGAGGCTGTCATGGAATAAGGATCACATGACCACAGCTGACTGTGACAGCTGGGAATTGTTGAAGCAGCAACAATTTCCCCAAATTTCACACTCACAAGACCCCAACGTTCTGTAAGTTAGCCTATTTGAGTTACTTTGATTTAATAATTATTGTGCTATACCTTACAATTTTGGTCAACTGAAGGTGAAACACTCAAACAGACATGAATTTTAGTAGTAAAGAGACATTTTGACTAATACAGCAAGTATCTTATATGTCTAATTTTTTGCAATATCAATGATTTTTATTACTAAAATATTACTTAGCTAGAAAGGTTCATTTTCAGACTATAATATCTTCCTTGAAAAAACTGAAGCTATTTCTAGTTCGTTTATGACAAGTTAATTAAAATTAAATAGATTTCACAAGATCAAAACAAATATATCTTACCCACAATAAACTATAAAACCATTTAATCCTTTAAGTCGACTCAATACCATTAAACAAGTTAGCAGATTTTTTTTTTAAAAAGTATTTTTACTTACCTGATAAAACTCAATTCCCTGATCTGTTACGAAAACGATCTCTGCAGAGCCTGTCCAACAGAATCCTAAAATATTGGCATTCTTGGTCTTTAATAAAAAACAGTGTTTAATTGAAATAGGCATACACTGTCATGTAAAGTAAAATCAGTTTACACATGTCCTTTTAAAACCTATTTCTAGTTTTCCTTTTAAATATTTAAAAAGCAGCACATTGAATTTTAACAATGCCCTGCCTCAGTTTGCCATATAGCAAAATGCACTTTCAAGACAGTACTTGGAGATCTTATCAAGTGGATACATAAATAAAAACACAATCCTGTAGAGGATTTTATATATCAACATAAGCAGCTTGAATTGTTATGTAGCATATTAGCACCCAAAAAAGCACTTTCAGAACAAGTGTGATATATTTTGGACATTCTTTAACAGCTTAGCTATAGCTTTTTATACTAGATGCAGCTTCTAGAATAATTCCCAAAGCATCCCCAAGAAAAGCATATTATAACTACCCAGTCTTAAGCTTATGAGGACATAAGGCACTCTGTTAGCAATTGTTTAACAATGGGTAGGATTTTAATTCATGCAGCTAAGAAATGTTATTATTGCTCTAACTACTTGAACAAGCCTTTTCTTTTCACTATACATATTTATAATTGCAAAGTAACCAATTTTAATTGCCATCCCAGGCTAGCACGCTGACTGGGAGGAAGGGAAACTAATATCTGAAGTGTTTTAATGATTTGCAGTTACAACTTTTCAGAATACTAATATAATGGTATTGTAGATGTTTCACTATTAGAATAATGAATGCTTCAATATGCTGAGGAATTGCTTTAGTTTAGTATTTTGTTACGTGTATTATACCTTGCATTCTTGAGTGTATTCTAATTGTGGGCTGTCTGGAATAAAGTTCAGGAAATCCTGGAATGACATGAAAAACAGAAACAACTACAAATATTTGTGGGCTCAACATGTACAGAGATAGGCATATCTAACACATGGATTTTCCTTAGTTTGAGTCCGTAAGTCTGCAAAATGTCAGACTTTATTAATTTATTCAAAAGAATATATAAATACATAGACATCTATAAACATATTTCTGCTTGAATATTTCATCTCATTTTCCTCAACTATCTTTGAACTATAATACAAGTGGAATAGAAATTGAAAGGATGAAAGTTTATATAAGTAAAAAGTTAATGATTAAAATAGATGAGCAAATACATTTAATACAATATAACCGTGATGGTGAACCTATGGCATGCGTGCCAGAAGTGTCATGCAAAACCATCTCTGCTGGCACACAAGCCCTCGTCCCAGCTCAGTTTCACTGTGCATGTGTACGCGCCTCCCGCCAGCCAGCTGATCTTCAGATATCTGCCACGCATGTGCAGGGCGCATGCAAGAGATGCGTGTGCATGCGCAGGGGGGCAGGGGGAGCGCGGGGGTCATGCGTGCATTGCATTATGGGTGCAAGCATGTGCACGCATGCACTTTCAGCTCACAATGACAAAAAGGTGAGCCATCACTGCAATATAACATAATTCAAAGATGCAAATCTAAATCGGTAAATTGAAAGCTTTTGAAATAGTTTTCATAAAAATCATTACCAGTTCCTGATTTCATTTGTAGCAATTTGTATTATTCTCCCTCTGGAAAGGAGACCCTACAATCTAGCATTATTTGATAAGGACTAGAGACATGGTCAGAACTAGTCCCACATATTTCTAATATGTTGTATTCCTTTTTGAATTGGCTCCAAATGAGTTTATAATTACTATTAGCTATAGCCGGAGCATTGCCTATATAAATGAAGTTTATCTCACCTACCTTCTTTCTAGCTATTTCTAATTCTACTTAACATTATTATGTTATTTTATATATTCAACTCAAGCAATCACATCTGAGTAGTTTATAATACTATGTACATACAGTACTATAAATATGAATAAATATAATGGTGGAAAAGAAACAAAAACAAAGCCCAAATATCTAATATCTATAATTTATTTAATAATAAGCAAATAATAAGTAGTATACTGTACTTGAATATTTTTTTAAACTTCTTTTCATTTTAAGAAAGATATTTCTTACCACACACTTTAATGTTCTCTGAACAGCCAATATCTTATTGCCCAAAGAAAACTTGATGCACTTCACTTCTCCTTTGTCTTCCATTCTACAAATATAGAATTCATTTCTGTTTAGATATAGGACATGTCACCAATTAATTTCTAAAATATCTCAACAGCAGCCATGCTGGCCTGGACTGGCAGAAATTAGTTTAAATCAGGGGCGTCAAACTTGTGGCGTCACGTTGTCCTGTAATGTATCGTGACTATCCCCCCTTCGCTAAACCAGGGGTGGCTGTAGCCAGGGTGTGTTGCATCTGGCCCATGGGCTGCGAGTTTGACACTCCGGGTTTAAATTATTTGAAGGAACAGGGGGAAGAATGATTGCTGATCCCTAATATCCATGTTGGGTCATCATTTCAGAGATATTTCTTTTCCTAAAGAGAAAAGAGAATCACCACAGGTAGGCAAAAGAGCAGTGGGAGCAAAAGCGACTTTTGACTTCCTGATTGGGTTAGGGTTGTAAACTGACAGGGAACATCAGAACCTTTCCTTTTCCCTTCCACTTCCTTCCCTCACTCCCTAGAATTCCTGATGGTTTCCCCATTTACTTTGCAATAGAGAAACCAGCAAGAAGTTGCAAGTTCAAGGCCAAAAGGAAGGTAAGTGGCCCAGTGGGGAAGGGAGCAAGGGAGTATATAGGGGTGCTGGTCAGAAAGGCTATGTGGAGTGCACATGAAGTACCGTATAGGTTGGGAAGAATATATAGGTGTGCATCAAAGATGCTGCACAGATCGTGGAGGAGTCAGGGGAGTGGGGGCAGCACAGATCGGAAAGGATGCTCAAGGTGCATGAGGTGCTATATGGGTAGTGGGTAGAGTGTGTGGGGAGGCAGTGTGGGTGAAAGGTGCTTGGGGGTCATGGAGATGTGTAAGAGTTACCTGCATGTCAAGTGTGCTATGGGGGAATGAGTCAAGAAGAATGAATGGGGGTCACAAAGTTGTATGAGAGGTGACACGCCAGTCAGGAATTGCACGGGGCGGGGGGAATGTCATGAAGATGTGTGGATATGCTGAAGAGATACCACACGAGGTAGGGAAGGCATGTGGGCAGTTCAGGAAGGATGCATAGAGGAGCACAAGAAGTGCTGAATGTGTCAAGGAAGGTATAAGGGATGGCATGGGCCAGGAAGGTTGCACGGTGGTTCTTTTCTTTTCTCCTAGTTCTTTTCTTCCTTCTTTCTCCCTTCCCTTTCCAGGAGGCAAGATAAGTGACTGCTCCTGGATGAGGGAGAGGGAGATTGTGAGACTGGCTAAGAAACTGCCATGAAACATAGAAAATGAAGATCGCATGATTTTATTTCCTCAGTACTCATGCGATGGTTCAAAGAGTCCTCAGGACTCTATAAGTTGGTTCAAAAATTGTTGCTCTATGACGCATCATTTTCCCCAATTTAAAGTCATGACGACAAGCGTTTTAGTAATATATAGATAACATTGTTATGTTAGTTATTTCAAAATCCAAAAACAAGAGATAACATGCGGGAAAAATATTATGTTGAGTTGCAAAGATGTCAACAAGTTGCAGTATATGCTATAGCATCTGATTATGTTTCTCTGGGTTCAGCTATTCTACATTCCCATGAGCTCTACGTAGAAGATGGACAATTCCACATTATGGAATGATGACTACCGTATTTCAAGACTGATTCAAATTGAAGATTTCATAAGGGGAAAAATAGGAGAAATATTTGTGTATATAATTCATCAAAATTAAATCAATCCTTCCATTCTTATGATTACCTAGAAACATAGTTATGATCAAATTCCTTTATGCAAGCTAACAGTATTTAAGCTGCGGCTGAAAAAGTAATTTAATAAAAGATAATGTGATAAAAAAAAAATGTGAGAATTATGCATGGGATTCAGTCCTTGACTACTCTTGATAAGAGGTCACAACCCCCAACTGTTCCAGTTTTAATAAAATAAGTTGTTACGATCTGTGAGGATTTAAATGAAAACAACCACAGACTTTGTCTATGCTTGAAATCTTCTACAATTATATTTTTTTCAATAATAAGAAAAGTCTGTATGTTAACGCTACATTCCTGCATAGCTATGCACTGGAAGAAAGCTATGCTTGACTGCCCAACTTTTACCTAATATTCACTGGGTGTAGAGGTGCCCACAATGCTGGATTTAATCAGCATGATATAGGGATATGCATATTAAGTTTAGATTCGAAGAGCTTGCATACCCAATCATTCGTGTAGACTAAATCCTAGTAGGATGTCAAAGTGCTATTGTATGGGAACTCTTCATTTTAATCAGAATAGCTCTGTAGAACAGTCTTTATCAAACGAATTTTAATAAATAGGGAATCTAATAAATTGGGCACTGCAGATTGATGTATTATTCTCCCCAACTATACTTCTAATTTCATGTATTTTACAGTATCAAGTTTTACTAATGCATGTACTCAAAATAAAAAGTGATTACATTCATATTCTTGAGTTTAGTGTATTTTAAAATCATTGTTGTCAGTTACTAGTTAAAGAAAATACAGAGTGAAAGACAACTTACAAAAAAGAAATATCCTTTGAACAGTATATTTCATACTGCAAAAATTTGCAACACAATACAATTAGCTGCCAAAAAAAAGAAAACAGCATTGAGGATGCATTTATATTACCTAAATGAGATGGGATTGCGGTCTTCCAAGCCTTTGACTACTACCCCAGTAGCTCCACCAGATCGAACAGCAAAAACCTAAATAAAGAGAGATCTAGTTTGAGTTTCAAGCTAGAACTACTTTAAAAGATCTTCATCTTCAAAATAATGGAATTTATTTTCCATAAGATGTTCTAAATATTAACAGAATAAACAGGCTATATAACACACTTTTCTTTTAAAACCAAGATTAAAAAGTGTTACTCACACATAATTCCTAAGGGCCATACACTGATAAAATGGCAGAAGTAATGGTAATGAAATCAGAAAAAGTTGCCTTATTTCTACTCTGCTCCGCTTTCCCATTCCTTGTGGAGGATGGCTTTTGCCAAAACCTGAACAAGCCATTTACTTTCTACTAAATGAAGCTGAGAACTGCATCTGACTCCAGACTCTTTTATTCCTGGAAAGTGTTCTGTACTGTTTTACACTAGCTAAAGTGCAGAACAATGTACACAAAACTGGAGAAAAAAAAGTTCAGAACCAAATTTCAATTATAAAGATTCTCAGCTGTTCTTTGAGATCACATGAAGCCAGTTTAAGGCAGCAAAATAGTACATGAGGACATATCATGTGAAAGCACTCAGAATAAAAGATGTCTATTCAGATACTGCCAATGAGGGGAAAAAACCCTCTGGAATTTGGTTCTCATATTACTACAAAATTGTCAGATTGTGGTGAAAATCAAACCCACAGAGTCCAAGAATTTTACCTTTGTGATTAAAACTAAGATGTTAAAGAACTTGCCAGTTAAAACTCTCTATGAAACACCTATTTGTAAAAAGATGCAAGAACCCTTTTCCAAGTTTTTTTTAAAAAGAGAACAATCTGATAATGAACGATTCCCACCATCTATCTACAAAATATAACTATGCACACATACAAGAGCTGCCCACTAGTACTGTAACTGTGTGTAAGTTATATACAGTACAAATTAGAGGAAAATATTGTGTTTTATCACTCATTTTCCACACAACCCAGGCATTAGTATTGATACCCTGCCCGTAAGTAGATCGAAAGTCTTTTCTCGGAATCAGAGGCTTCTGGGATGCAAAGGGGCGCATTTGTTGCAAAATTGCAGGTTTCTGCCACCTTTTCCTAAGAAGATGTTTAAACATTTAAACCTTTTTCCGCCCAACTGTGCAACTGCAAGTCTTTTCAACAGAACAGGAAGAGTGGGAACCAGACGCGGCATTGTGACAAAAGAGATATAAACGTTTGCTTTAGGATCTGGAAAAGCGGGAAGAGCGCAATGGTTAGAAGGCAATATTGCAGGCTAGCTCCACTGCCAGCAGTTCGATTCCCACCGGCTCAAGGTTGATTCAACCTTCCAAGGTCGGTAAAATGAGGCCCCAGATTGCTGGAGGCCATATGCTGACTCTGTAAACCGCTTTCGAGGGGGCTGTAAAGGATCTGTGAAGCGGGATATAAGTCTAAGCGCTGTTGCCATCACTGCGCCCAAGATACAGAAGCGTTCGGGTCCAACCGAAGGGAAAAGATAGGATGAAGGCAGGTCGCGCGGACGGGGCGTGAGGAAGCAGGGAGAGAACTCCGCCCCCACCCCCGTCCGCGGCCTGAGCCTCTCACCTGCTTATTGGCCTCGTCGAAGAAAACGCAGTTAACGGGGCTCGCCTTTTCGAACTGCACGGGCCGCGCGCACAGCGCCAAGTAATAGTCCTCGCTGGTGGTCGTCGCCATGGCAGCAGTAGAACGATCGGCAGGCAGAGAAGACGTCGCGCACCCCTCCTTCCACGGCCCCACCCCGATGTCCGGCCGATCTGTTTTCTCTCACCGCCCCGCTCCCGGCGCCACAAAGCGGTTTGTGCGTGAGGTCATGTAGACGCACGACTCTTCCTCTCCTCGGTACAGAACAACCGCTTCCTGGTAATACCGTTCCTGCGCATGATCAGAGAGGTACCGGTCCCTTAAAGTTACGAGGGAGGAGCTTGTCGAGATTGGCATTTGAAGTCCCAACGTTCTAAAGCAGGGGGGTCTCCAAACTTGGCAACTTTAAGGCTTGTGGACTTCAACTCCCAGCATTCCCCAGCCATGCTGGCTGGAGAATGCTGGGAGTTGAAGTCCACAAGCCTTAAAGTTGCCATGTTTGGGGACCCCTGTTCTAAAGCTTGATCTGAGGCAGATCTCTTTCTTTCTGAGCAAGTGTAGAATTAACATGTCACTGAATATTTATTTATATTGTCATTAAATTTATGTTCCACCCATTTCAATACCAAGCGAGCTGGGCGGCTTACGGCATAATTAAAAATGAGTATAAAATATATTGCTGATTTAACAATTAAATTTGAAAAGATTTAAAGCAGGTGCATATGTGTACAGTGTGTTCCTCTGGCACTGATTGACCGATGATTAATTCGGTGCCATCAGGTCGGATATTCTCCTCCCATGTGAACTTCCTCCACTTTAATTCCCTCCACCCATTCCCACACCAGTTTTTGTCTACTCTGCACAGCATGGCTTAGTTGAAGACACTGCTGTTTACCTTCAATGGCAGTCACTCCACCCCTTGCTGTTACCTCTGACTCCAGTGCCAACAGAGCCCTTGTGATGTGGGGCTTGAGGCTGGCTGACACCAACAAATCCAGGCTAGGCGATGCCAAGGAGGAACAGAATGCCAAGATGGAGGACAGGGAAGGTCTGCTGGGTGGTGGCAACAAAACATAGTGGCGTCTTCAACTTGGCTGTGTGGTACAGGATGGCCAAAAAAGCAGAGATTTTTTTTGGGGGGGGGAGAGATAGGGGGAAATTGAAGAGGCGGCAGTTCATGCAGGAAGGCAGAATATGACTGCAGTACACTGCAATGATCATAAATGAAGGCCGTTTGCAAAGTGCTCAAATTTTGAATATAGGGACGTTGTGACTTCTAAGTATGGGAATTGGTTGTAAGTCCAGTTTTTCAGCAGTCATAACTTTGAATGGTTGCTGGATGAATGGTCATAATTGCAGGACTACCTGTACTTGTACTGACAAATGTTTCACCTTGTGGGCAATGCCAAGTGTGCTACTTTGCCTATTCTACTTTCCTGTTTAGTAATAGCTAAAACGAACAACAGCTTTAGGGAAACTGAAAATACTGCAGAACATTGTCTATATGGAGATTCTCAATCATCCAGGTCATGCTTGTCCCAAAGGTGCTTTTTCAAAAGGCAAGTGGATTTTCTTATTTTTCTTTGAAGATGTTTCACTTCTTATCCAAGAAGCTTCTTCAGTTCTGACTGGATGATGGGGAATGGAAGGATTTATGCTCCTTGCAGACAGCTGGTCATTTGCATTCTTTTAGTGAGTCTCATGGCACAACACAGGAGAATAAACACATCAGGACTAGATTCTGCAGTCCATCTGCATTTAAAAGACAGGCCATTCTTTTGAAGGCAGCAAAGTCCATATTTTCGACAAGAGGGGACCACTGGTTTGAAAGAGGGGTTAAAGAGGCCATCTATGTCAAAAATGAACAGCCCTCTCTCAACAGAGGGGAAGGAATACAACATCATCTAATCTCCAATCTACAACACAGTCCTTTCAACAGTTCCAAGAAAGTTGCACACCCATTTGCACCACTCAGGTCACCCTGATGTAACAGATAAACCTCAGGTGACCTTAACGACTTGCTAAAAGAATGCAAATGTCCAGCTGTCTGCAAGGAGTATAAATCCTTCCATTCCCCACCATCCAGTCAGACCTGAAGAAGCTTCTTGGGTGAGAAGCAAAACATCTTCAAAGAAAAACCAGAAAGTCCAGTTGCCTCTTGAAAAAGCACCTTTGGGACAGTGCAAAATATTGATTTTGAAACACAACTGCACAAAACAAGAAAAGATGCTAATTCAGGAACAAGATCTGATGTCTTTTATTTTTCACTCCCATAACATTATACAAATGTTATACATCAACTTTATCTTGTTGCAACATAAAGGAGGACACATTTAAAAAAGAAACCTGTATCAGTGAATTGTCTCACTTTATACTGGCCTTCTAAAATTCTCATCTAGTTAAGTGTAATTACACTGCAAGAAAGAAATTATTTCTCTAAAAAACACAAATGCAGGCCTTGGGAGTTCTGTCACTAATACATGTAGCCAATAGGGACAATTTTTATGACAAATGAATCCAAATTTCATTCTCTCAGTCTCTGTGCATATAAATACGAAGTAGGCAGCATTCTGAGAAATGTGATAAAACAGACTTGGTTCTGCTGGTTTATTTTTAAGTGGTTGTACAAACTATGTCATACCATATTACACATGTAAGAAACTATGTTAAATGAACTGTTA
The DNA here is from genome assembly GCF_049901735.1 of Notechis scutatus. Lineage (NCBI taxonomy): Eukaryota > Metazoa > Chordata > Lepidosauria > Squamata > Elapidae > Notechis > Notechis scutatus. Next base: position 162,723,991 of record NC_142011.1, on the reverse strand, counting down.
AATGAAATGTTCTCTGAATCCTTTGAAAACACTGAAAATCTACAATGAGCTCAAAGTTTATATGAGACAACTCAGCTGTGTATTTTCCACTTATTTCATACATAATTCAATTTGTTTAAACATATTGAACTATCTTCCCCTGAAGCACTATTTTAAGTAATAAAAGATTAAATATTTGTTACTGATTATCTAATAACACCTTTCTGAAGATATTATAGCTAAAATTTGAAGTCAAATTGCAGGCCAATTTTTTTATACTGTGTATAAAAATTATAGAAAAGTTTTAAACTGTTTTTAGTTTAATATAGGTTTCGCTTGTTAAATATTAAGAATTTTTCCATGCTAAGTCCTTGTAAAAATAATAAACTTTTGATAATAATGTAATGTCAGGTATATCTAAAACCTGAAACATATTTTCAGTATCTCAAATATATATCAATATTTAAGAACAAGAAACAAGGGAGGCAAGGGAAAGACCACCTATCTTTCTTACCTTCATATGTGTAATACTTGTGTTTAAATCTGAAGGTATTACGTTGTTTTGAAATCTTATATCACACATACTTTGCTACTGAAAATCTGACTTAACAGAAAATGAAATTATTTTCATCGTTACAAAGGTATGCAATGAAGTTCCAATGGACTAATTGTGGACTTTTCTAAAATACATCAAAGCACCAGTGTACATTCCCTGAATGTTCCATTTACAGCATCTGAGCATACTGTACCCCATTGCCTTTGGCAGGTTGACTTTTAATCACTGCTCTAAATTTTAGATACCAAAAAAATATTTAAGATCAATGCAAAGTGCTATTCTTTATAAAGTGTTGGTGGGTCTCCATCACCATGTGTAAATAAAAATGCTTTTTTCCCATGATTTTCTACGTGATCTTCATTAATCTTCTCCAAAGTGTCAATCTGTAAAGAAGACATATGTAAAGATCAAGAACTATGTAGCACTCCCACATGATTTGAAACTGTTTTGTTGAAGTTGCGTTTTCAGTGTTTGTTATCAAATTACAAATGAAGATTATACTTTATCACATTACCACAGTTCATACAATACACAAACATAAACTGAATTCTGCTGAATTAACTTCCTGTTTCAGTGACAGTTATTAGGATCATGGGTTACCATCTTTCTTCTTGCAAAACCAGACAATATCTATTGGATGTGAAAACAGGTTTGTAACTTTTTTGATTTTATGCTTTAGGAAACTCTTGCTTCAGCACTCTAATAATTCAGCTAATGCTCTCACCTGAAGAATTAGGTACATTTTGTTGGCATTTAAAAAACAGCACATAATTAATTTATTTGTACCATTAGAACTTTTTGCTTTCTCAAAAAAGCAACCTTCTGTCTTCTCCACTACATGGCAATTATTATTGAAGCAGAAATGTCTGTAAAGCAGTTTCTGATATGGCGGAAAGATTTTCTGTTCTAAATAAGAGGTTAGTACTAAACTTAACATATAAAGCATATGTTTGGATTCAAGTTACTAAATAAAGCATGTTTGGATTCAAGTTACTAAATTAAAAAGCTACTGACATCTGTTGATTTTCTAAAGGACTATATAAATGGTATTTTTCATCCCTATCGCCTCAAATGTCTCAAACACCAAGTACTAAATTGCAATAAAGTGAATGTTGTTATTATAAGGAACCATCCCTTCAAAAAAACACGCCAAAACCTGCCATAAGAATTATTGACATTGGGTCTGTCATCTTATTTTCTTCAGAAGAGCTTGGTATTGCTAAGGCAGATAACAGCACAATACTTTGAGTCTGAAATTACTTTCCAAACTGTTACTGCTTCTCCTAAATTATTCCAAATCATGTTTTAAATTCTTCTTAAACAAGCACAGAGCTTCCTAGAATATTCCTAGAATAAAATCTTGTTTATGAAAAGTCATCCTTTATTAAAAATAAGCAAGCAAAATACTCTTACCTGAGCTAAAAAATCTGCCTCATTTTCAGCTGCAATGTTTAATTCTGAAACAGCATTGAAGAGTTCTCGCTCATTGAGTACATCAGGTACACCACTTTTCTGAAAGAACTTTTAATAAAAGTAAAAAAAAAGATCTATTAGGTACCCAGATATGTAAGTTTTCTAGTATGTAATTGTTTGTGAATTTATGAATTTGCAATAATAGTTCTTAAGCCGAACATGCAAGTTGTTTCTACGTCGACAATTTCACATTTAGACCCCCAATGAGAAAAAATACATGTATTTTACAAAACATAATTATGGCAAGTAAGAAAGGGCTTGAAGCTGAAAAGAGAGTGGATATTTCAGTAGGACAATGTTTTGAAATGTATCTCCAAATCAATCATGAAGTATTAACAAGAAATAAAAGTTTTGGAATAGCCTTCATGGTATCCAGGCTTGAATACTATTGATAATCTATGCAGATACTTCAAACATGCAGTGTATGGAAGATCTAAGAATATTTTTTTTTAAAAAAAAATTGTGTCAAGAAGAGTGGGAAAAGTTCCAAAAGCAAGGACAGAAATATGTTTAGCTGGTTACAAGAAATGTTTGGATGCTTTTACTTCTGACTAGAATAAAAGTGTGTCCAAACTTTTGCATTTGCCATATACACTATTTTCTTAGCTGAAATCTGTAAACTGAACAACAAAATAAGTATGGATTCGAATTTTCAGAAACATCTTGTGCTTAATTTTATGTACACAAAAGTTGTGTCTATTTGTACCAGTAAGGGATTAACTGAAATGTACAATTTGACCAGGGGTTCCAAAACTTTTGCATATAACTCGGTATTTTTGCTGAGAAAACTTGTTTCATAAACTAACTATTCTAACGCAATTCTATAGGTCTGATTATTGGAGACTGAGATAGGAAGAAATCTTACTTGTGAAACATTCCTGCAATCTCTGAACAGGAATTGAAGTCCATGAGGATGTCTTGGATCCACAGATTGACTAACATCAATTAACCAGACCTGCAAAAAAAATTACAGCTTGAGTATGCTAAGAAAAATATTGAAAGGTCCATTTCAAATTATCATCTTCCATTTAAAATTAGCTTACCTGTCCTCTATGCCACAACATGTTGTACTCACTCAGATCAGCATGCACTAAATTACACTCCTTATATAACTGTTGCATCATCTGGAAGAAAACAGCAAGTAATATTTTTGGAATATAACACAAATAAAAATTTCAATACATACATACATACATACATATATACATATATACATATATATATATATATATATATATATATATATATATATATATATGACTCTCCCTCCCCCATCTGTCTGTCTGTCTTCAATTCAATACAGCCAAGAAACAATCCTGTTTCTTGGCTGTATTAACATCCTTGGTTACAGTTCTACTTAGTGCTATATGTATATATTATGTTGTTTTAATTATTTTAATTTGTTTTTATATTCTATGATTTATAACACCCAGGGTTACTTGTTGAGATGGGTGGCAATAGAAATCAAATATAATACGTTATAATTCAGGATAGGATAATATAGTACAGTGCAACACATTATATGTCTTAAATGATCTGACATAACAGATACAGATAGTTTTTGACTCAAAACCATTCATTGCAATTTTCAGTTACAAATGGCACTGAAAAAAGTGACTTGACCGTTTTTCACACTTATGACCATTGCAGCACTCCATGGTCATGTGATCAAAAAAGTTTGGCAAATGACATGTGATGGTTGCAGTGTCCAGGAGTCATGGGATCACCCTTTACAACCTTCTGACAAGCCAAGTCAATGGGGAAGCCAAATTCACTTTACAATCATGTAAAGTTCACTTTACAATCATGTAAACCAATTTAATAACTGCAGTGATTCACTTAACAAATGTGCCAAAAAGGATCCTAAAATGGGGCAAAACTCACTTAAAACTGTCTTGCTTAGCCATGGAAATTTTGGGCTCCATTGAGGTGCTAAGGCAAGGATTCTAAAGAGGAATGAGGGTATGAAAGAATTTTGAAGAAAACTATTTTTCAAAAACAAAAATATAGCTAAATAATAAAGCTCGGAATATTCATCCCAATTACATTATCTTAGAAAAATCTATGTGGTTGTTAAGAGTTGACATTGACTCAGTCAATCTTGACTGACTTGCAATTAGTTTAACTCTGTATTTCTGACAGATATATTTAAAAGTACCCTACTCATTATTTTCTCCCAAAGCCAGCTCCTACTAGCTAGAACATCTGTAATTCTAAACAGATTCTCAAAATCAGTGCCTTCAACGTTCAGTGATTCCATGATTCTCTGATCTGTGATTGGAAAAGCATTATATTGGAAAAGGTTGCTTTATTTTCCATTCAATGCTACGAGCTTTATCACTTATTTTTAATTTCATAGTTTACCCTAGGACTGTTGAGAGCATTCTAAGAAATGCTTTGGTACATGTAGTCCTTGTTTAATGACCATTCATTCACTGACCATTCAAAGGTACGACAGTGCTAAACAAATGCTACTTACAATGATATCAAATCCTCGAAATTATGACTACTGAAGCACCCCCAGGTTCATGTAATCAAACTTCCCATGCTTGGCAGCCCATCTGTATTTATGGCCTCAATGTGTACTCCCCACCTATTTCCCACCCATCATCACTTCTTTTTTTGCTGCCTTACACTCTACCACCCCTGCTACTCTGCTTCCCAATTTTCACGTCTACCACCTCCAGCTGATTCTTCACCCATGCTGATGAAGCGTGCTCAGTCAAGGCAGCTGATGGCCCTTTACAATACCTCAGGCCCTGCATTCCTCTGCTTTTGCCACCGCCACCTCCACCTTGCTGACCTTTGCCACTTGTCCCTTTGCTGACAATGTATGCCCAGTTGAGGTAGCTGCAGACCCTTCCCAAGGCCTCTTAATGTCTGCATAAAGTACTAAGGCCTTGGGAAGGGTCTGCTACATCCTCTGGAAAGTCTGGTATGTAGTTGCTTGGAAAGAATTTGTCTCTGCAGGTTTGCGCAAAACCATTTTTGCCAACATTCCTAGAAGACCTGCTGTCTGTCTGTTCATGTATAGCACACAACCTATGAAACCTTTTTAAGTAGCTCTTCCAGGCCTTCCAGTGGACAATGTTGCTGCAGTGTTGTAAGATGGAATGCTTCCCATTTGAATGCTTTTCATTATCCTAGTTCATTGAGTACTTGCTTTACCTCAAATTCTGCATCGGTGCCAATTATTCATCATTATTGTAACATATGTCAGTCAAAACAGACAAGACATTGTAACATGTGATATTCATCAATAAGCCAAAGAGACACCACTGATATAATGGATTCCACCTTTCCCATCAAATGCCCTACAGTAGGGGTGTCAAACTTAAGGCCTGGGGGCTGGATCCGGCCCACAGGGCGCTTAGATCTGGCCCACGGGCCCGTCCTGGAAGCAGCAAAGGACCGGTCCACGGTGCCTCTGCCAGTGAAAAAGGAGCTTGAGAGCCCTCCCAAGCTCCCTTTTCGCTGGCAGAGGGCTGCAGGGGGCTGTTGCGGCTGAAAATGGATCCTTGATGAGTTACATCGAGCTGGCCACGTTTACCCTGGCCACACAGCCCGAGGTTAAACCGGCCCCCTGAGGTCAAACACAACCCTGATGCGGCCCTCAATGAAATCAAGTTTAACACCCTTGCCCTATAGTGTTAAGAAGGTTCTCAGAAACAAATTTGCTTGAACGTGCATGAGGTATAAAATAGGAGGAGGAAAATATCACTCTGCAAGCACAAGCTTGCTTCTGTAACACTGGATCTATTTTCATATAACAATGATCTTACATGAAGAACTTGATAGTAGGCATTTTTCATATCTTCACTGCTGAGTTTTACTTCTTTTAGTTTAGGAGCTGGGACTTGATCCTGACCAATGAAAGACATGACTAAGACATGCTTTTTTAGGCTAACGACTTGTGGACAACGAATGCCTGCCTTCTGCATTCTATTAAGAAGAAAAACAACATTAGTATGTTGATGAGTGTCTAATTATGAAGTCCATTATCTTTAACATAATTCAGGGTTTCTCAAACTGAGAGTTCCAACTCCCCAAGAGTTTAAACAAGAGGAAATGGAATAGCTAATACGGTAGTTAATATAATTTGTGCAGGCGCTGGAAAAATCTGCTCTGAGCAACCTGCAACTGGCTTGCCCAGACAAAGTGAGGAGCAAATCCAAGAGTGAGTTTCAACAGGACTCCCATTCCACCTATACAATCCTGATATGAATTGTACAGGCAAAACAGAATTGCAGCCAAACTCCTTCCTGCGATGCCTGAGATTGAGTGGAACAAATTCAATTTTTGGGGGGGTGGGGATATTATTTGAAAAACCCTGTGGTAATTAATTTTATTCAGGAATTAGTACGGTTTGTAAAAGCAATTCATATTTTTTTAAAAAAACCTTTTGATATTTATTGATTGATGGGCTATAATCAGTTAGGTTTCATAATTGCTAACTATTTCTGAATCCCAAAATATATTCGTAGAATTAAAAAGTTACTGTCATAGTATTATAGAATTAACATTTGACACAACACTAAAACCAATCAAGTACTAAAAATTCCTGCACACACACACACTTCTGTACCTTGTTAGGTTGTGCATTTCTTTTTCAGCCCACATGCGGATAATTTTTCGTGGATTCAGTTTGCTGAAACGTTCTCTAAATCTGTAGTCATCCTTGATATATTTTTCACGGTTCTTAAATTCATTAAGAGTAGTTTTAAATACTTTTATAGCACATTCTGAAGGAACTGATTTGATTTCTTCATCCAAACTTTAGAAAAAAAACAAAGCACTGTTTAGACATACGTCATACAAACTCATTTTTTAAAAGCTGCAAATTAAAAGACAGATGACTGGAATATTTGTATTATTCAAATATGTCAATATTGTACTATCACATAGCTTTGAAATATGTAATACCTGCTACATTATTGTATGCTACTTTTACAGGTAACTTAAATTTAAAGTCTATGGAGATTCTCAGTCATCCAGGTCATATATTGTCCCAAGGGTGCTTTTTCAAGAGGCAACTGGACTTTCTGGTTTTCTTTGAAGACGTTTCACCTCTTGAAAAAGTACCTTTGGAACCTAAATTTAAAGATATAAATAATGGATCTATGTTAACATTTCATTGCATAATATACCTTAATCAATCATTATGCAAAGGACTGGGAGCAGGTAGATGCAAGACAGTTCCATTGCACTTATTATTTAAAATACTGCACTGCTCTAAAAAAATATTCTTAGGGATTATCAATACCACAATATACCTTCCTCCATATGCATGGAACACCACAGACTCTTTTCCTGTACTTATGCATCCAGTGATGGTATCGAGCAATCCAGAATTGACCATCTTGTACAGAAGCAGACGAGTTTTAGGATCTACAGCTTTTTCCTACACAATAAAAAAATTGAGTATCTTGTTATTAACCCAGGCCAATTATTTTGCAAATATGTGTTTTCTTAAATTTGTTGACTGGTTCAAATAACAAAAAGTTCTAATTTACAGGAGTGCCAAAAATGAAAACTATTTTGATCAGTGTCTCAGGATCATAGAAATTGTGTTGATAGTGGGCAATTCCCTACTAACAGGAACCAAAGCTATAATGTGGAGAATTCATGGGAAGTGAAATGTCTTTCAGATGCTTGTATCCAGAATTGATAAACAGTCTGATAACTAATGTCTTTTAATAAAACATGTGGAGACAAGCAACGATGCCAAAGATGATTTTGAATGGAATTCCAAAGAGTGAGTGCAACTAATGTTTTCTTCAATCTTTCCAGTTGGGTAATGACATAAAAGAGAATAGGATCCTGGAAGTAAACTACTGACCCTGTAGATGATGTTATTCTTCAAACACAGATGGTGTTACCCACATTAATTACTTTACTCACATGGGTACATGACAAAGACTCGCACTGGAAGTGCATTAAACTAGAGAAAAAGCAAGAGTGGCAAACACCCTGCATGTAATGCATTAAGGTCTGAGGCTAAGAATTCTGGAGATAAAGAAACGCAAGAATAGCCAGATACATATTCCCCCTTCACTGGAGGTTTTCTAAGAGGCTGGATAGCATCTGTTTAAAATATTTTAGCAGCTCCCGTACTAAACAAGGGTTGGATTCCATGACCTCTGGGGGACCACCAAATTTATGATTCTATAACAATGCCACTATTCTATTATTGAATTCTTAGTTCCTTCATATAAACTTAATTATTTGTAAACCCTCTGCTTTACCAAACCAAGCATTTGATAACTCTTTCATTTGATTATAGAGTCACTAGGGAAATATAAAACTATTTCATTTGATCAAGTCACCAAGACGCACAGCAGTAGAATGTTCCTTTTTCTCATGGAGCCTGGCACTCCGGCGTTCCTCAGAGTATGCATGCCGCTTTAAGGCATTGAAGACATGATTGGATAATTTTAAATCCATACCAATTCCATCACCAACTTGAAATTCTGGTGCAAACTGCAAACAAAGATGTAAATTGATAAGCAACTAGCTTTCATCATTATTTTAAATAAAAATGAATCTACATGCTGATATATTCAGAGCTGAATCACTGAAATTACTGAGATTAAATAATTCTAGGTATGCTCCCCATTTATTTATTCAATTTTAAATTTAAAACCAAATTTAAATTTTGGAAAAAGACACAAGTGTAATGTTAGCCTTACAGTCTAAGGGACAACTTGATTTTGAACCCATAGACACACTAAGAAGGGGACGAGTAGAAGTTCTTTTGGAGGTATTCTGGTTTATAGTCATCCATTTTTCACACGCAGAAAACTTATGCATATACATGCTCTGCCTTCACTGCACTGCTCATGACTTTGTAAGTGCAATTGAGCCTTACTCTTTCCACAATTAGAAAAGATGTCAAAACTTAAATCTCTAAATTTCTTTGTTTTAATTATTTATTGTCTTATGTATCTTAAGTTTTAAATTGTATTTTCCATTTTTTTTTATAGTTTGTGGTGGTTAGTTGATATTCTAATTAATCCACTCTACATTAGGGTAAAAATGAACTTATTTCATTCCTGTTGCTGAAACAGAACCATTCTCTACCCATGCCAACATTTTAACAGAACATCTCAACTAATTTCTAATTTTAAGAACTAATATATAAATTTGTGTTTCTTTTCTTTTTTGTTAATTATGAAGGAGGAATTCATACTAGTGATATTTCTAAATCACTGTAAGAGCCTCTCTTAAATAAGGGGATTAAAAGGTGACTACTCCCTTCACAATGGCTACATTAACAGAATAGTTAGGTCTAGGACATAGGTGTCAAACTCACGGCATCACACTGCTGTCATGTGATGTTTCAAGATGTTTTTCCCCTTCATGGAGTTGTGGCCTGCGTGGACCACCAGTATGACATCCCTGGTCTAGGAGAACTTACGTTTTCCATTCGTGCTGTGTTCTTTCGTCCACATACAACTTCATCATGCTTGGTGGTTATATCTTTTCCTTTTCCTATAAAGCCCTTTTTTGGAGTAGTTGTAGGTTTATCTATAAATAAGCAGAACATTACATTTAAATGTATAGTATCCCAAAAGCAAGTAGTATGTTACCATTTCTTTAGTCATAGTTTACACATTCTTCTATGCTCTGAAATCCCAATGACACTATGCTTAGACAGTTGTTCACCTTGAGAAAGTCTGATTCAGCTTTATATTATTTAAATAAGAACACATTCAAGGAAGCTATTTTTGTTACTACACACTACAGAATAGTTAATAAATTTTACTAAGGAACACATAGCACATTCACAGATCTTTAAAAAACTGCTCTCTCCTCTTGAGAAGCTTGATCGATCCAATACTCCTCATAAATTAAATTTATTCAAACTGGGATTATCCCTGTTTTCCTTCCTACCTTTTACTATAGATGTAGACCAAATCCTGTGGTTCAAGAATTCACATTTTGCTAAGGTCATATTTATACCTTTATAATGTATACTAATCAAATATTCTAGTATTAATAAAACACAGGTGCTTCACTGCTTACTTTTTATTAAACAATCAAGTAGACAACACAATAAGACCTTATTTCCGAAAACTAAAAATCTTCATTAATCATGAGATTCCTTGAAATGTTTTGATTCCACAAACTACCTGCTTTGTAGGGATCGTGACGAGTATCCTGCCAATCAACCTCATCTTCTGAACTGTCACTGTCATCAAAAGGATGCACTTTTCGGTAATTCTCAAAAGATATGGACACTTATGAAGTAAAAACAAATGTTATGTCATTTTTAAAAAATTCTACCACCTTTGTTTTTTGAAGATTAAGACAAAGATAAATGAGAAATAAACTTTAATCTAACAAAGGAGTTATGACAAATGTGAGGTAACCTTTGCTATCGCCGTTGAACTTTTTTTCTTCACGCCGAAGTTGGGCATCATATTCTCTATCAAATTCCATTTGCAGCATCTGTGCCAGCATAAGGTCACTGGAAGTATCAACATTCTCTCCACTAATGAAGGGTCTATCAATAATGCTGGGTGTAATATGACAAAATAAAACATTAAGAACAACAAAGCAATACCAGCTCAGATTTGTTATTTCTATATTGTTGAATAGCAGCCATTAATACAAAATCAAAGGATAGTATAGTTTCTTTTGTAACCCTAAGTGAAGACTTTAAATTTCAAACAGCATGAATATAACCCAACTGATGCAGAAGGAATACTGCTATACTGAATGAAATATTAATGACATTTGGACTACTACAAAGAACTACAAAGAACTGCACGGTAGACTATTAGAGTGAAGCTGCCCCCAAATACAGGAAACAATTACATTTACAAGATCTTTTTCCATAATGAGCCATTTTGAAGTCTTTGACTCTACCAGAAGATTAAATAAATGATGGGCTAAATAAATTGCATGGCTAGGTAATCAAGTTATATTCATTCAATGGAAAAATTAGGCCATTTCTAGTAGGTCTTTCATATGCAGAGGTAAAGAACTGAGTTTCCTTTGATGAAAATTATAAATTGTAATAGCAGATATCTCTTTCCCTGCATGTTTCTCCCTACTTGAAATTGTTCTCTATTTAAAGAGAATGAAGTGATAGTGTTCACACTGTACAGGGGTTTTGTTAAGAGAGCAGAAAGAGCTACTTCTTCCTTTTAGAAAACAATTGTGTTAGATGAAAGAACTCAGGTTGCCATCTTCCCTATATATTACAAATGAATGCCCATGGCACAAGAAATATTTCCTCTTTTCCAATAAACACAAGGTGATACAACTGTAGAATGCAATTGTGAGTGAATAATCGGATAACATTCCTTCCATTTGGAATAAAACTTCTTCAAAGAATGGAAGCAGCTTATCCTCTTCCTTGGAGAAATGCTTACGACATGTGAAGTTGTGGTAATCTTACTAGCTATAAGACTACAGAAGGCTACAATTATGGTAGTAGCAAGGAAAGCTGCAAGCTTTCTGCTACAAGTGGGGGGAAAAACTCTAAAATAGTAGAAACCGATGTTATTACCGCTTTTGTATGTATTGATGTATGATCTGTATTTATTTAGACATTTCAATGATTTAAAAAACTTACAAGACAGAGCATATAAAATTGCAAATACTGTGCCAATTACATATAAATACCATATGGAAATGGAAATCTATTCAACTTACGATACTACTTTTGGAAAAGCAGCACTTTCTTCTTCCAACTGCAGCTCTTTAGCTAGCTCTTCACTCATGACATCAACAAGAGAACATGATATTGTAGTGTTTTCAGGAGTCCCCCATGGGCACTGCAAAGACAAAATATTGCATTGATCAACAGAAGATATAACGCCAGGTACAAGCAACCGTATCAGCCACCAGGAATAGTCCCAAATAGACATTTTATTGTTGATCAACTATATTGTAAGAATCTCACCAGAGATTCCATCACACATATTTCATACGTATACAAAGAAACCTGACAATTAAGAAAAACATTTATTTTGCCACTACTTTTCAGAATATAAATTACAATGGACATTTTTTTTCAAAAGTTTTGCTTCTTGAAAAACTTTTAATAATTTCAGAATGCATGTATAACATTGGGATTTTGCAAAATATGAAATTAACTTTTAATGACGAATAATACATAATGTTTCTGACATGCTGCAGAAATGGGAGGAATTCAGGCCTTCTCTCAATCATCAATCCCACAACCAAAATACAGGTTATATGCTTTCTTAACAACTGCAGTCATGGTTTTTAAGGCTTAAACGTGTACTCACCACAAGTCTATAATTGGCTTGTTATGTAAATTACATGTACATAGACAATGCTAAGCCTTCAAACAATTGCATCAAAATACATGGAAATTGATAACAAAATGGCACATGTGCTGCTTTTATAGCATCCATACAGACAGCATCCATACAGCCTCAGCATGCCTAGGCATGCCCAAGTTGTACTAGATCCAGAAATGTTATGCAATATGCTGACTGCATGCCTGGACATGCATGAGCAACACAAAGTATCTTATGACACAAACAAAAAATAATAAATTTGAAATATATCTAAGAAATTGTAAAAACAGAAGATTTATATAAAACAGCATGAAATAAGTTAAATTACAGGTTAGTTTCATGATTAGCAGCCAAAAATCTATAAAATACACCCAAAAGTTTATTTATAAGCCAAAGAGTTTCTTGTTGCTTGTTAATTTTAAACTTTTTAAAACTTGAATGCATAAGAAAGAATAAGATTAGACAGAAATCTAATTTTTCTCTGAAAAAAATACAACAGCCCATTATCTCAAATATTACATTTTTATTTAAAAGAAAGTTACTGAAGTAGTGGGATGAGATTCTAAATAATACAAAGGGTTCTTCTCTTTATATCCACTTTTCCTCCAATTTAAAGCAGCATCCATTTTTCTTTCTCCATTCCATTTTTTGTAATGGGACACTAAAGGTGAAGTTAAGGCTTGAGGATAATTATAATCCAAGTCCTTTAGATATTACTGTGACATTCTAGATCCAATCCACTCCCCCTCCCTTCCCCAAACACTGGGATAAGAAAGCCCCAAATGAGCTCAGAATTAAGCAGAATTATAAGGCCAACTCAGATTTCCTGGTGGCCACTGGGAGCCTTAGGATTTGTCTTCCCTGAGACGTGAATGCTTTTATTATTACCAAGAGTAAAAGATGAAAGATATACCTTTCCCTTATTGCCTTTGGGAGCCTTAAATGTGACAGAAAAAGACAGGTAACCTTTATACCAGGGGTGTCCAACCTTGGCAACTTTAAGACTTGTGGACTTCAACTCCCAGAATTCCTCAGCCAGCTTTGCTGGCTGAGGAATTCTGGGAGTTGAAGTCACTAAGTCTTAAAGTTGCCAAGGTTGGACACCCTGCTTTATACTAAGCTAAGTTGCACCTGTTGAATACCAGGTTATTAATCAACTGCGAAGGGGCAGAAAAAGATGGCTCCTCTACAGGACTAACAAGGGAGAGGGAAACCCCGAAGCCAGCGGGGCCTAAAGACTCAGGTCCTCCATCTCCGGGAATCAAAGCCAAGGTTTTCGGCTGGCTGAGGCTTGGAGCCAAAGAACTCCGTGGAGAAACGCGGCGGCCCCTCCACAGGCACGAAGGCTGCGAACGTCAACGTTTCGTCCCGGCGGAACAGTTCGCGTCCAGCGTTCCACGCGTTCAAAACAGCCGTTCCCGTCCCCCCCTCAACCAAATCCAGATGTGGGGAAGTCCCGCATCACGCACCTTGCTTTGAGGCCAGGCCGGACTGGGACTCGCTTCAGCGGCAGGGATGACAGCAGCGACACCAACGGGGTCCATGTTGGGCGGAGAAGGAAGCAAACCCGAAAGGCACGCAAGAGAGGAAAAAACCAGCCGAACCGAGCGGAGAGCACAAGCGACTCCTAATGGAATGAATCTCTTTCCGGCTTCAGGAACTTCCCCGAAGTTTGTCCCGCCTCCTAAGCGTCGGCGGCGGCTGTTCATTGGCTCCAAAGCCAAGTTCCTGCCCGGCGGCTGAGCTATTTCCTCTTTTGGAAAAAGGTCGCTTCCCTCCTCCCACCCCGCCCTCTTGACGCCATTGATCCCGCCCTCCTCTCTCGCTCCTCCCTGTTGCTTGCAATCGTTTCAAGAGGCTTTGACGTTTCGGAAAATGTTTTCTTAAAAAATAGCGTCCTTCTTCGGCTTGAGTCGTCTCCGAGCTTGATTAGATGCAAGATCAGGAAGCAACTGAATAAACGTCCATCGGGTTGCAAAAGTGGCTTCAAAACAAAAGCGGGTTTTGGGGTTTTTTTGTTTTGAAGAAAGACACCCAAAGCTCATTAGATAAGAGTTCTCGAAACTTGGCAGCTATGCTGGCTGAGGAATTCTGGGAATTGAAGTCCACAAGTCTTAAAGTTGCCAAGTTTGGGGACCCCTGTCATAGACACAGAGCATCAAAGACTCCACAGAAGCAGTTTTGTTTATACAGCTGTGTTACACTTACTCTCTAAACCATGGAATGGATGTTTGTATCAATCAGTAACTGGAGATTCTCAGTCATCCAGGTTATTTCTAAATCATGGTTGGACCACCAGTATGACATCTGGTCAAAGGTGCTTTTTCAAGAAGCAACTGGACTTTTCTGGGTTTTGCTTGCTCTGAAATCCCAATGACACTATGCTTAGACAGTTGTTCACCTTGAGAAAGTCTGATTCAGCTTTATATTATTTAAATAAGAACACATTCAAGGAAGCTATTTTTGTTACTACACACTACAGAATAGTTAATAAATTTTACTAAGGAACACATAGCACATTCACAGATCTTTAAAAAACTGCTCTCTCCTCTTGAGAAGCTTGATCGATCCAATACTCCTCATAAATTAAATTTATTCAAACTGGGATTATCCTGTTTTCCTTCCTACCTTTTACTATAGATGTAGACCAAATCCTGTGGTTCAAGAATTCACATTTTGCTAAGGTCATATTTATACCTTTATAATGTATACTAATCAAATATTCTAGTATTAATAAAACACAGGTGCTTCACTGCTTACTTTTTATTAAACAATCAAGTAGACAACACAATAAGACCTTATTTTCGAAAACTAAAAATCTTCATTAATCATGAGATTCCTTGAAATGTTTTGATTCCACAAACTACCTGCTTTGTAGGGATCGTGGCCAGTATCCTGCCAATCAACCTCATCTTCTGAACTGTCACTGTCATCAAAAGGATGCACTTTTCGGTAATTCTCAAAAGATATGGACACTTATGAAGTAAAAACAAATGTTATGTCATTTTTAAAAAATTCTACCACCTTTGTTTTTGAAGATTAAGACAAAGATAAATGAGAAATAAACTTTAATCTAACAAAGGAGTTATGACAAATGTGAGGTAACCTTTGCTATCGCCGTTGAACTTTTTTTCTTCACGCCGAAGTTGGGCATCATATTCTCTATCAAATTCCATTTGCAGCATCTGTGCCAGCATAAGGTCACTGGAAGTATCAACATTCTCTCCACTAATGAAGGGTCTATCAATAATGCTGGGTGTAATATGACAAAATAAAACATTAAGAACAACAAAGCAATACCAGCTCAGATTTGTTATTTCTATATTGTTGAATAGCAGCCATTAATACAAAATCAAAGGATAGTATAGTTTCTTTTGTAACCCTAAGTGAAGACTTTAAATTTCAAACAGCATGAATATAACCCAACTGATGCAGAAGGAATACTGCTATACTGAATGAAATATTAATGACATTTGGACTACTACAAAGAACTACAAAGAACTGCACGGTAGACTATTAGAGTGAAGCTGCCCCCAAATACAGGAAACAATTACATTTACAAGATCTTTTTCCATAATGAGCCATTTTGAAGTCTTTGACTCTACCAGAAGATTAAATAAATGATGGGCTAAATAAATTGCATGGCTAGGTAATCAAGTTATATTCATTCAATGGAAAAATTAGGCCATTTCTAGTAGGTCTTTCATATGCAGAGGTAAAGAACTGAGTTTCCTTTGATGAAAATTATAAATTGTAATAGCAGATATCTCTTTCCCTGCATGTTTCTCCCTACTTGAAATTGTTCTCTATTTAAAGAGAATGAAGTGATAGTGTTCACACTGTACAGGGTTTTGTTAAGAGAGCAGAAAGAGCTACTTCTTCCTTTTAGAAAACAATTGTGTTAGATGAAAGAACTCAGGTTGCCATCTTCCCTATATATTACAAATGAATGCCCATGGCACAAGAAATATTTCCTCTTTTCCAATAAACACAAGGTGATACAACTGTAGAATGCAATTGTGAGTGAATAATCGGATAACATTCCTTCCATTTGGAATAAAACTTCTTCAAAGAATGGAAGCAGCTTATCCTCTTCCTTGGAGAAATGCTTACGACATGTGAAGTTGTGGTAATCTTACTAGCTATAAGACTACAGAAGGCTATCAATTATGGTAGTAGCAAGGAAAGCTGCAAGCTTTCTGCTACAAGTGGGGGGAAAAACTCTAAAATAGTAGAAACCGATGTTATTACCGCTTTTGTATGTATTGATGTATGATCTGTATTTATTTAGACATTTCAATGATTTAAAAACTTACAAGACAGAGCATATAAAATTGCAAATACTGTGCCAATTACATATAAATACCATATGGAAATGGAAATCTATTCAACTTACGATACTACTTTTTGGAAAAGCAGCACTTTCTTCTTCCAACTGCAGCTCTTTAGCTAGCTCTTCACTCATGACATCAACAAGAGAACATGATATTGTAGTGTTTTCAGGAGTCCCCATGGGCACTGCAAAGACAAAATATTGCATTGATCAACAGAAGATATAACGCCAGGTACAAGCAACCGTATCAGCCACCAGGAATAGTCCCAAATAGACATTTTATTGTTGATCAACTATATTGTAAGAATCTCACCAGAGATTCCATCACACATATTTCATACGTATACAAAGAAACCTGACAATTAAGAAAAACATTTATTTTGCCACTACTTTTCAGAATATAAATTACAATGGACATTTTTTTTCAAAAGTTTTGCTTCTTGAAAAACTTAATAATTTCAGAATGCATGTATAACATTGGGATTTTGCAAAATATGAAATTAACTTTTAATGACGAATAATACATAATGTTTCTGACATGCTGCAGAAATGTGAGGAACTCAGGCCTTCTCTCGATCATCAATCCCACAACCAAAATACAGGTTATATGCTTTCTTAACAACTGCAGTCATGATTTTTAAGGCTTAAACGTGTACTCACAAGTCTATAACTGGCTTGTTATGTAAATTACATGTACATAGACAAGGCTATGCCTTCAAACAATTGCATCAAAATACACGGAAATTGATAACAAAATGGCACATGTGCTGCTTTTATAGCATTTCCAGGCAGCATCCATACAGCCTCAGCATGCCTAGGCACGCCCAAGTTGTACTAGATCCAGAAATGTTATGCAATATGCTGACTGCATGCCTGGACATGCATGAGCAATACAAAGTATCTTATGACGTAAGCAAAAAATAATAAATTTGAAATATATCTAAGAAATTGTAAAAACAGAAGTTTTATATAAAACAGCATGAAATAAGTTAAATTACAGGTTAGTTTCATGATTAGCAGCCAAAAATCTATAAAATACATCCAAAAGTTTATTTATGAGACAAAGAGTTTCTTGTTGCTTGTTAATTTTAAACTTTTTAAAACTTGAATGCATAAGAAAGAATAAGATCAGACAGAAATCTAATTTTTCTTTGAAAAAAATACAACAGCCCATTATCTCAAATATTACATTTTTATTTAAAAGAAAGGTACTGAAGTAGTGGGATGAAATTCTAAATAATACAAAGGGTTCTTCTCTTTATATCCACTTTTCCTCCAATTTAAAGCAGCATCCATTTTTCTTTCTCCATTCCATTTTTTGTAATGGGACAGTAAAGGTGAAGTTAAGGCTTGAGGATAATTATAATCCAAGTCCTTTAGATATTACTGTGACATTCTAGATCCAATCTACTCCCCCCCTCCCTTCCCCAAACACTGGGATAAGAAAGCCCCAAATGAGCTCAGAATTAAGCAGAATTATAAGGCCAACTCAGATTTCCTGGTGGCCACTGGGAGCCTTAGGATTTGTCTTCCCTGAGACGTGAATGCTTTTATTATTACCAAGAGTAAAAGATGAAAGATATACCTTTCCCTTATTGCCTTTGGGAGCCTTAAATGTGACAGAAAAAGACAGGTAACCTTTATACCAGGGTGTCAACCTTAGCAACTTTAAGACTTGTGGACTTCAACTCCCAGAATTCCTCAGCCAGCAAAGCTGGCTGAGGAATTCTGGGAGTTGAAGTCCACAAGTCTTAAAGTTGCCAAGGTTGGACACCCCTGCTTTATACTAAGCTAAGTTGCACCTGTTGAATACCAGGTTATTAATCAACTGCGAAGGGGCAGAAAAAGATGGCTCCTCTACGGGACTAACAAGGGAGAGGGAAACCCCGAAGCCAGCGGGGCCTAAAGACTCAGGTCCTCCATCCCCGGGAATCAAAGCCAAG
Source organism: Notechis scutatus (assembly GCF_049901735.1). NCBI lineage: Eukaryota > Metazoa > Chordata > Lepidosauria > Squamata > Elapidae > Notechis > Notechis scutatus. The sequence continues at coordinate 162,705,430 of NC_142011.1, read as the reverse complement.
GTTTTCGGCTGGCTGAGGCTTGGAGCCAAATCACTCCGTGGAGAAACGCGGCGGCCCCTCCACAGGCACGAAGGCTGCGAACGTCAACGTTTCGTCCCGGCGGAACAGTTCGCGTCCAGCGTTCCACGCGTTCAAAACAGCCGTTCCCGTCCCCCCCCTCAACCAAATCCAGATGTGGGGAAGTCCCGCATCACGCACCTTGCTTTGAGGCCAGGCCGGACTGGGACTCGCTTCAGCGGCAGGGATGACAGCAGCGACACCAACGGGGTCCATGTTGGGCGGAGAAGGAAGCAAACCCGAAAGGCACGCAAGAGAGGAAAAAACCAGCCGAACCGAGCGGAGAGCACAAGCAACTCCTAATGGAATGAATCTCTTTCCGGCTTCAGGAACTTCCCCGAAGTTTGTCCCGCCTCCTAAGCGTCGGCGGCGGCTGTTCATTGGCTCCAAAGCCAAGTTCCTGCCCGGCGGCTGAGCTATTTCCTCTTTTGGAAAAAGGTCGCTCCCCCCCACCCCCACCCCGCCCTCTTGACGCCATTGATCCCGCCCTCCTCTCTCGCTCCTCCCTGTTGCTTGCAATCGTTTCAAGAGGCTTTGACGTTTCGGAAAATGTTTTCTTAAAAAATAGCGTCCTTCTTCGGCTTGAGTCGTCTCCGAGCTTGATTAGATGCAAGATCAGGAAGCAACTGAATAAACGTCCATCGGGTTGCAAAAGTGGCTTCAAAACAAAAGCGGGTTTTGGGGTTTTTTTGTTTTGAAGAAAGACACCCAAAGCTCATTAGATAAGAGTTCTCGAAACTTGGCAGCTATGCTGGCTGAGGAATTCTGGGAATTGAAGTCCACAAGTCTTAAAGTTGCCAAGTTTGGGGACCCCTGTCATAGACACAGAGCATCAAAGACTCCACAGAAGCAGTTTTGTTTATACAGCTGTGTTACACTTACTCTCTAAACCATGGAATGGATGTTTGTATCAATCAGTAACTGGAGATTTTCAGTCATCCAGGTCATGGTTGTCGCAAAGGTGCTTTTTCAAGAAGCAACTGGACTTTTCTGGGTTTTGCTTTGAACATGTTTCGTTTCTTGAATGAGAAGGGAAACATCTTCAAATAAAAATTATAAACTGGACTTTCTGATTTTTATTTTATTTATTTATTTATTTATTTATTTATTTTATTTTATTTTATTTTATTTGCCAATTGTTTACAAGATAATAAGTATAAGTGTATACATAGTTGTGAATACATGAAATGGGTACATATAAGAAAAATAAAAGAAGAATAAGAGAAACAATAGGACAGGGACGGTAGGCACGTTGGTGCGCTTATGCACGCCCCCTACAGACCTCTTAGGAAAGGGGTGAGGTCAATAGTAGACAGTCTAAGGTTAAAGTTTTTGGGGTTTGGGGAAGAAACTACAGAGTCGGGTAGAGTATTCCAGACATTGACCACTCTATTGCTGAAGTCGTATTTCCTGCAATCAAGTTTGGTGCGGTTAACTTTGAGTTTGTATCTATTGTGTGCTCTTGTGTTGTTATGGTTGAAGCTGAAGTATTCATTGACAGGTAGGACATTGCAATGTATGATTTTATATACCATGCTTAAATCAGACCGAAGACGGCGTAATTCAAAGGTTTTCTAGTTCTAGAATTTCAAGTCTGGTGGCATAAGGTATTCTACAACGAGTAGAGGAGTGGAGAACTCTTCTTGTGAAATATTTCTGGACTTTCTCAATTGTGCTAATATCAGATACGTAATGTGGGTTCCAGACTGATGAACTGTATTCGAGTATTGGTCTAGCAAATGTTTTGTATGCTCTGGTTAGTAGTGTGATATTACCAGCGAAAAAGCTACGTAGGATTAGGTTAACAACTCTTAATGCCTTTTTGGCTATGTAGTTGCAGTGGGCTCTAGCACTTAGATCATTAGAGGTGAGTATTCCAAGGTCCTTTACAGCAGTGATCCCCAACCTTTTTTATGCCGCGGCCCGGTACCGGCATCAGCTGGGTGCCGCGGCCCGGTACCGGCATCAACTGGGCGCCGCCATCTTTTTGATGAAAAAGTGCTTCCGGTGACCTCACCGGAAGCACTTTTTCATCAAAAGATGGCGGCGCCAGCGCTTCCGCACGCGGAAAAGCTCACCGAGCGCTGGCGCCGCCATCTTTTTGATGAAAAAGTGCTTCGGTGAGCTTTCTACCCGGAAAAGCTCACCGGAAGCACTTTTTATCAAAAAAAGATGGCAGTGCCCAGCAACCAGCGGCCCGGTAAGACTTGTTCCGCGGACCGGCGGTTGGGGACCCCTGCTTTACAGAGCTTGGGTCATCAACAAGATCTTGACTATTCAGCTTGTATTTTATTTTCTGATTTTTTTGCCAATATGTAAGACAGAGCATTTATTTGTTGAGATTTGAAGTTGCCATTTGTTTGACCATTCTGATACATAGTCAAGATCTTTTTGTAGGGTAGCAGTATTGTCTGTGGTATTGAACAGCTTTACATCATCAGCGAAAAGAACGCAATTGCTCTTAATATGATCACAGAGGTCATTTATGTAGAGTATGAAGAGAGTTGGTCCTAGAACACTGCCTTGGGGGACACCACTATTGACAGGTACTGGATTTGATAGGACGCTCCCAATTTTGACCATTTGTTGTCTGTTTGCCAGGAATGCTTCTATCCAGTTATTCAGTTGTCCAGAGATACCATAGGATTTTATTTTTAGGAGTAGTTTGTCGTGTACCACTGAATCAAAGGCTTTACAGAAGTCTATGTAGATTGCGTCTATTGCTTTGCCCTGGTCGAGTTGTGTCGTCCATATGTTTTTGCAGTGTAAGAGTTGCAGATTACAGGATAGTTTTTTTCTGAAACCAAATTGTTTATTGGAGAGTAGGTTGTTTGTCTCTAAGTGGAGGATGATGGATTGGTTAATAATTGATTCCATGACTTTACAGGTGACGCAGCATAAGGATGCTTTATTTGAAGATGCTTCGCTTCTCATTCAAGAAGCGAAACATCTTCAAAGCAAAAATCAGAAAGTCCAGTTGCCTCTTGAAAAAGCACCTTTGGGCATCAATCAGTAACTTGAGTTGCCAGCTGAACAACCATTAGTGCTTCCCCCCCACCTGTTTTGATTAGCCTCCTTTCCATTGTTGAAAAATACAGTCCAGTGTTTGTCTTCTTTTAGCTTTCCGTACACAGATTCAGAGAAGCTCTTTTACTGATATCAAATAAAACATGAATGAAACAAAGACTTTTAGTGTATGATTGTGCTGATCAGTATCACAAACTATTCTTCACACTGCTTTAATTTTGGGCCCCAAAGACATTGCAGTTCACCTTTTCCTGCATCATAAATGTAACACGTCAAATTAAAAGTATAAATGAAAAGATGTTTTGGAATATGCACTGCTCACATGTGTCTTATTATCAAAATAATATAAAGGAGTAGACGAGCATGGTTTCCATAAGCAGCAAAAACAGTGAAGAAACTTTAAAATTAAATTCATTATATAATAAGCATACATGATGAAATAAATTTTAATAGATCAAAATATTGGCCATAATAAAGCCGTAGCTTTGGGGAAACCAAAAGTCTCTCTCTTTGTAATGGATATCAAGTAGAAATAAGTGATGTCTTAAAGTTCCTCAAAGATGGGCTGGTTTTGTGTGAGCGAAAGGACAAATCACAGGCATTTTCAGTTGGTGTCCTATTTCAGCCTTTAAAAAATGTAGGACCTTAGACTTTTTCTTGTCATTTCCATTGTTTTTTCTAATTCTATTACATCCCATTTTCCATTTTGAAAATATTGATAAAAATTATGCTGACAAGTTTCTAAGACAGTATGCCTTTTGGCCAATGTCAGCTATACTCTGCCAATCTATTCCTTTGATCTAAATTCATTGTGTCCCTTCTGAAAGCAGGTGTATTACAGACACTTTCTTTATTCTGGAGAAGCGGTTCTGAGGGTTTCAAGACCCCATCTGTGCGTCCAGGACACTATCAGAGAGTCTGCAGTCAAATAGATAAATAAATGTTTACACTTCTCTGTTTTAATTTCTAATGCAATATGTATCAATAGTTATAACCCACAAACATTGGGTGTCCTCAGTTTTATTTATTTGACCCTAACCCTTTATTATTATTGTTGTTATTGTTAATAATAATAATAATAATAATAATAATAATAATAATAATAATAATAATAATAATAATAATTCAAGGCTAACATATATCTAATACTCCTCCTTCCTATTGTCCCCACAACAACAACCCTGTGAGGTGCATTTGGGGGGGAAGAGGGAAAGAGAGAGAGAATTTGGGGGGGAGGAGGGAGGGAGGGAGAGGGGGAGAGAGAGAGAGATTGGCTTAAGACAGCTGGCTTTTAGAGGTCCTGAGAACAAAATACTGCTCTCGAGTCTAGAGCAGTATTTCTCAACTTTGGCAACTATGAGATACGTGGACTTCAACTCCCAGAATTCCTCAGCCAGTATGCTCTAGTCTGATCTAGGAGGTTGAGAAATGCTGTTTAGAGGGAGCGCTACCCCTTTAAGAAGGCTGTTTCTCGGCTCCTTTTCTTTGCGTCCATTGGAGCAAAGGCAGCAGCGACGTGTCCCTGTTATGGCTGCCACATGCAGCAGGACGGAGATGCTTTAACTCTCTGCTCCAAGCCTGGCGACATGCTTTGACTGATGCCTTTCACGAGACCTGCCACTGGTCTTGCTTTCTGTTTGTTCTACTTGAGTTCTTATTTCACCAACAAGGTGAGGATAAAGGAGCTACCAACGACAGTATTACAAACTGATCATTATGTATCCCTTTTCCTCTGGTTGGGTATGGGGTGGTCCGCTTAGGTGTGCCAACGTTTCAGAGGAGTTCGGGGCTTGCCCGATGTGTGTTTCTCCATGATTAAAACCTGCTTGGTGAAGTCTGACTCAGTAGCGCTTTGTATTTGAGCACCGCGGGTCCTTCATTCAGCCCATCCGGCATCCTGCCTGACAATGAGAATTGGGGGAGAGAATAAAGGGAAATCCACCGTCTTCAGGGGACAGACAGTCTGTGAAGGAAGATTTCAGCTGATTAATTCGTAAAAATGAACCATTTGCATGGAAGAGAAGTTCTCCAAGTTTCAACGGGACTTAATATTGCAGATAGTGAGTGCAGTCTATAAGTCAAATGCCCTAGTAAAAGAAAAAACTGTCTCTAGCTGAGTTTGATATGTTGAACTACAAACTTGGAAATAAATACAGTAAAACCAGTAAACTCTGGCTGAGTCTGACACTCTGAACTATAAACCAGCCAACCACATTTCAGCCTAGTATATTAAGAGGTTCATATAGTTGATTTATAGTTCGGTGTTCAGTGTGAACCTGGAAAGTGAAGTTAATAGGGTAAAGTATTGATCAGTTAATATAGGTATGATAATGAAAATAGCCTTTTATCTCAACTTTTAGGAAAAAATAGGAATAAGTATAAGACCAAAGTTGCTGAAAATGGGCAACATATTTCTCTTATACAAAAGTCATATCAAGTTCAAGCATCCAACTTTATTTACGCAACAGATTTTCAAGTAAGGAGGAAACTATTTTTTATCAGATGTTTTGCTTATCTCTTAAATACACACACACACACAAACTAATACCAATCTCATAATCATTGAGTTGAGGCCATGCCTAATTCAGTTCTGGAATTCAAATGAAGAATCCTCAACAAATGGCTGTATAATGTCTGAACATCTTCAGGGAAGGGGAGCAAGCCAGCCAAAATTTGTGGATAATTGGTTCCACTATTTAACTTGGTTCTTGTAAAGAGTCCACACCCCACCCCAACATTCAATCACAGCACACTTTCTTGTAATTTAACATTGTTATCTCCTGGGAGATAATTTTGATATGACCAGTCTATAGTATAGTAATGAAGGGAGCATGCATACAATTGATGATTTTTCCCTCAAAATGTGGCTTTGTTCACTATACTCTGAAACAACATGGTCAGTTAATGTACCAATTATTCAATCTTTTCCTTTATTTTTCTTCATACTGAATCAGCATTCCATGACCTTTACTTTAAAATTATGCTTTTACAGTATCTTAACTGATGATAACTCATTTTCTCATTTCACAAAAGTCGATTTATATATTCTATGATAGGGAGAGAAATGTATGTATTCATTTAGTACATACTGTGTTAGCTAATTATTGGCTTCTAATTTTGAGCATGAAGCCACATCTTCAATAAGTGTGGCTTGTCCACGGTCACTTTATGATGTAATGAATGCTCTCAGTGTTACATTTTCAAATATACAGTTTTAAAAAAAAGTGAGGATACACCCAGGAAATTAAGTATGTATAATATCATTCAGACACAAATTATTCATTAGATTTCAATATTGGCTTTATTTTGTACAAGTCTAGGTGGCATACATAAATTGTCCCACTTCCTATTTTCCCCAAAGCAAGAATCCAGTGAGGTAAGCTGGAAAAAGTAACTAGCTTAAAACCATCCAGCTGACTTTTGTGATTAAGGGTGAATCAGAATTAATGATCATCTAATTTCTAATTCACTACACCAAACTGACATAAACATCTTTTTATTTAATAAAAATGATAAGTATTTTCATAGACCAGTGAAGTCTATGAAAAAATCCAGAAAAGAAAGAAAAGAGGCGTTTCCAGTGAGCCATCATGGTCTCACTTCTACCGTGTTTCTCATATAATAAGGCCGGGTCTTATTTTTTTTTGAGCCCCGAAAAAATGGCTAGGTCATCTTTTCGGGGGTGACTTAATTCCCTTGCATCTTCGGGCGGGCGGGCGGCGACAACTTGGATGTTGACCTTGGCGTTGGTGGGGCACTTCGTATCGGGGTCAACGCAGGCAGCACCATATCCGGGTGTGCAACAAAAGTACTTCCTAATGGCAAGCCCCCCCCCCACCATTCCCCCCCATTTCGCATGTTTTAATATAGGCCTTAATTTGGGGGGAGGGGCTTAATTTCATTTCATGCCTATAAAACATGCTGGGACTTCCTATTGGGGGAGGCCGTATTGTTGGAGAAACAGGGTAGAATAGGTTGAAAATGGTCCTCAAATATGGGATTTGGTCTGCTGAAATCCAGGGGTGGGATTCAAATTTTTAAACAACCGGTTCTGTGGGCATGGCTTAGTTGGTGGGTGTGGCTTGGTGGTCATGTGACTGGGTGGACATGGCTTGGTCATGTTATTGGCTGGGTGTGGTCAACTCAATATCACTCACATCGAGGCACGCATCTCCTCGCCTGGCCTCTCATGACTGCGGGGATGCTGCAACAGTCGTAAGTGTGAAAAACAGTCACTTTTTTCAGTGCCATTGTAACTTTGAATGGTCACTCCACACAAGCAAAGTACCAGCAAAGGAGGGGAAAAAACTCCAAAGAAGTTCCAGAGACAGGAAGTCTAGTCCTGCCAAGAATGTAAAAAGGGTTAACGAAGAGGCAGTTTCTGTAAGCAACACCAGAATGTTTCCTTCCTGCCTTCCTTACAGGATTAGGCCAGTAATTTCTTCTAACAACCAGTTCTCCGAACTGCTTAGAATGTTAACAACTGGCTATAGCGAATAGGTCCGAACCTGTAGAATCCCACCCCTGCTGAAATCTCTCCAGAGTAAGGAGAAATTGCAAGATTACTCATAGGTACTCCAGACAGCTAGGGTTTTTTTTTTGTGAGCAGTTGGCAGGAATTGCTTTTTGTAGTTGGCTTGCAATTAGCTGGGGGTTGCCAGATTTCATTGTGCTTATAGCTATTAATGTTGCCTGTATGAACTTTAAATTTGACTGAGGCTCAGCCCTTAATCACTATGGATTTAATTTTGTTTCAGCTTTTGGTTGTTTTTTAAATATTTTTTAAAGATTGAGAACATTCAGACTGGGAAATGTTATTGAAATTTTTGGTTGAGTTTTTTCAATCCTTTAAAAGTAAGAAGTTTAACTAAAATATAAATGTATGTAACAAACCATTTTTGGAATTTACAGCAAAAGGATGATTAATGTTGGCTTTAGAAAGTTTTAAATAGTTTAAGGGCTTAGATGGGCTTGATTTAAAACTTTGAAGTTAACAGAAAGAATTGTTCTTATACTTCAAAATAATTGATATGACTTTGAAGATTGGACACGAGCTTAAAATATATTTTTTGTTGAATGGACATGATGAATGAAAGTTTTAAAGTTATTTACCTCTACAGGAGAATTAAAAGATGTTACTGAAGAGGAACAAACCTCACTGAATAAAACTGAAATTGACTTGTAGATGGATTAGAAAATGATAGCTGACAAGAAAGAAATGGAAACAAATGATTTAGAAATGAAGCTGGATGATGATTTAATATTTAAAAAGTATACAAATAAACCAGAAGAATGATGTAGATAACTTTTGTACATTGGATTTACAAAAAATAAAAGTTGCTGCATTGGAACTACAAAAGGGACTTGACAAAGATGCCAAGAATTTTGAGAGAAGAGACAAAGCATGAGAATTTGTTAGAATATTAGAATTTTCTTCGAGGAATTTAAAGACTTTTGGGAGAAAGAAGAAAGAATACCAGATTGGTTTAATGTGTTTTTTTTAAACTAAGATTGGATGATGTCTTAAAGATTTTGTTTAATTGAAGACAGGAAATTGGGGTACATGTTTAAATAAAAATGAAGATAAATATGAAAGGAAGGATTCAAATTAAGTTTCATAGAGACAGTTTGTAATAGTTATGTTATTTCTGATAAGCCTTAATGGATTCTTGCTGAATAATGTGGAGAGATGAAGTTTTAGAGATAGATTTATAGTAATTGGAATAATGTATGAGATGAAGAGGTGTTGCTTTTACTTTAAGAGATAGTGATAAGTTGTTAATGTCAACTATATTTGCTGGAGATGAAGGAGGAGGTTTCCTTTTCTTATTTTTCTTCTTTCCTCCCCTTTCTTTTTTCTGCACTTTTTAATGTTTTACTTTTTAATATATTTATGTACTATGTAGGTTGTACTATTAGTTTTATCTGTATAATATAATTTTCAATAAAGTTATGGGGGGGACGACAACATCTTAAGTACTAATAAAAGTGGTAAGGGGCAAATAAAACCTTCTGGAGGTTGTGACTGTCTATACTCACAGTGGCAGCTCTTTTGTGTGAATGCCCTGATCCACATTCCTGTGATGCCCATTGGGTCATAAAAGTATGCTATGATTTCTGTAAAATGTATATTCCATGCATGTGTATAGATAATATATAAAGCTGTGTTTTCTTATTTTTCCAGTATGTCTTATCTGTCCTGAAATTCACCTATCCAACACTTTTTCAAGGGTAAGCATAATTTCATATATACACGGAAAAGAAGTATTTAATCAATGGGGATTGGACCAGAGAGAAGCTAATCTTTGTACTGCATGTATTGCAATTGCTATTTTTTCTCACCTGGAGAGCTCTTACAATGTTACACTTACCTAGTAACCTTCTGGACTACATTTTCAATCAGTAAGCCTGATTGCTGACCCTCCAGGCTGTATTATATTGTATCATTATGTGATATCCTGATATTGTAATAACAGCAAATGGGAATAATGTGTGCATGCTGTCAGCCCCCATCCAACTTAACACTGACACATGCTTTGTTTTCACTTTTTTTGATCAGCAATAAGCAGGACTATCCTGGTCTGTAGATGTGATGTGCAAACATGGTTTGCATACCATACTAAGCTACGGTTTCATATCTGGGCTGAAAAAATTGAACAACACTAGATTGCAGCAGAGATACAGAAAACTCTTAACTTTGTTACTACTATCTAGCAGTAGCAGCCCAGATATGCTAGCTCTGTGCTTAATTATGGTTCATTAAAAAGCCACTGTTTGTTAGATTTACTACAATTCACTAAGCCTATGGTTCCTTTCATAATACTTTAGCTCAAATGAAGCAAGTCCACTTTGTGGTTAAACATGTGAATTGGGAAGAAGAAGAAAAACAAGCCATCAATTCTTAATGTTACAGAGCTTTTGGTTTATAGTTAAGATGTAAACAGTTTGACTATAGAGGGAATTAAATAGATCCAGCACCTTAACAAAATGAATAAAACAAGACTTTTTCTCATGTGTCTCTTTACAAAAATGAGATGAAAATGGCTTGAGATATATTTATCATTGTGTATCTAAAGTCTCTTAGTTCATACTGCTTATTTCTTGTTAGTACTTACCCAGTGTATCAACTTCATGGTTCAATTTAATCTACATACTCCCAGAAGAAAGGACTCAGTCTTTCATCACATGTGGTAGAAATATAAAAATGTCTTCTGTGTCATTTACAAACATATGTTGTTTGATAAGGAGTGGTTATTGAAGTGTTTGTTCTTGTTATTGAACATGTGCTTTCCATTCAACTTGTCCATACTCTACCACTAATACCTCAGTGCAGACCTAGGTAAGACTCCTATCTAACATCGTAAGGGCTCCTACATTACTGAATTAGATGGATAACTTTGTTCCTAAGCTTCCAAATAATTGGAAAAAAAACTAATATGAATATGAATGGCAATATCAACACACTCGGAGATAAAACAAAAACACAAAGCCTCTGGTGCTAGAAACTGAAAGTTAGCATTCTATACATTATACAGAATCCAGAAGCCTCTGTTACAACTTATAAATATCACATTTTTTTTTTAAACTTATACTTTTTTACATGTGTTATACAGGTGGCAGACACTTGTTGGTGGAATTCTGTTACATGTTTCCTGGAAAATCGGCTGGGTTGAGATCAGCAGGAGTTCAAGGTATAGGTGAAAGTGCAGCATAAATAAACCAACCAATGTTAATAGTCTCTGAAGTACAATATTTAGATTAGTATCCATTGAGAGACATATTATTTTATCGTATACTTTGATTGTATTCCCTTTCCACCTCCCTTAATATTACAAAAATTCTGAAGTGAATTTTTTTTTAAAAGACATTTTTTTAACTTGCTTTTGTTATTGGGATGTTTTATGTGCAATAAAACAAAAAACAAAAGAGGTTTGATTATGTCGGCCTTGCCATCTTGACTCTTTTAACACAGTTATCTCCTACATTCATGACATTCATAGTTCCTATTCTGGTCAATTATGTTGCATGATATATGTACCATGAGTGTTTTTCTACCACTAACTCCATAAAAATCTGCTTTTGAATGTCAGATGTGATCTAGACCTAAAAACACTAACAAACATATCAACACTGTGTGAATGTCAGCAACATTCCAGGCCCTCCAGTGAAAAACTCTTCACAATATTTATTAGTTTGGGTTATTATTTGATGAAGTTCCCTAGGGAAAGGAAAATCAAATTTAATGTTAAATAAATACATTTATGTTGGATACCTTAGAAATATGAAACTATTTTCAGCCAGCTACTCAGATTTTTAAACATTCTATAGGTAGTAAGGGATTCATATTGATTCCTATCAGCATTATTTTTGTTGTACCTGACAAAAATAGGTATGGGTGGTGTAGGTGGTTATTTATATGCAAATAAAACACTAAATTGTAGTATAATTTCATGCAGCAGATGTTTAACTTCTATTCTTATACAATCTAATGCAATCTGTTTTAAAAAAGAAGCAACAACATTGGATGTTTCCAGACTTGATATAACTAACAATCTTATTTTAGGGGTTTATGAGAGGCCTAGACAACTTGTTCTTCTCTTACAATTTTTTCGTGTTTTTTCACTGGGTTTTGTCATGTTTTACTCCATGCAAAAATATTGCAATTTGGAATAGCTGCACAATGCCTTTTGATGGTGATATTACCTTACGTTTCAAAACATCCCAGTCATTTTGTTCATAGTTTTCTTCATTATAATTTTTTAGATTTGGAACTATGGGTTTACCCCACTAGATGTCAGTGTAATTTAAGCCGAAAAATACTGACTGTTATGCCATAGTTTAGCAATAATACCATCTATGTTCTACAGATCTGAAAGGAAGAGGATCTTTGTGTACAATAAAAGTCAACAACATCACTTTTGATTAAACCTAAAGACAAACAATCATGCAAATAATACATAAGAGGAGTTTTTCATTAGATTATCAAAAGCACTATGAAATTCTTTGTAGGCTATTACTTCCAGTACTTGCAAAGCAGAGATACTTGGCAAAATTTACTTCCTATCTCTGTGTTAAAGCAATCCTGTCTATCAAAAAAGATAGTAAAAGGTAGACTTTCAATAGTTGTTGAAGACAGCCTTGAAAATGTTGTGTGAATCTTCCACATGAGATAGATGCTTTAACTAATATACTTTGTAATGCACTCTGTATGACTCCTCAGCACAGGCTTACTAACATCATTCTAAAGAGACTTCAAAGGCAGCTCCATGTTCTGTAGAGCGTATAACAGTAATCCAATTAAATGGTTACATAAATGACTTAGACCAGGGGTGTCAAACTCAAGGCCCACAAGTCAGATCCGGCTCGTGGGGTGCTTAGATCTAGTCTGCGGGCCCAGCCTGGAAATATCAAAGGACCAGCGCGTGGTTCCTCTGCCGTTCAAAATGGGTCACAAGGGGGCCTCACATGGTCCCCTGCAGCCTGTTTTTGGCTGGCAGAGTGCTGCAGGATGCTCTGGAGGCTGAAAACGGGCCACGGGGAGTGCGTGTGAGGCTCCCTCGTCGCCTATTTTGGTTGGCAGGGTCCTGCAGGAGGTGTCCGACCCGTCTTAATTCTTAAGCTTAGAAACTTTCCCACTAGGCATTCACTGCAGTCATTCAAATTCAGATACGAGGAGTACATTAACAATGATTAATTTAATAAAAATGTTAAAATCAATATGAGGTAAATTATAAGATTTATACTATAAAGCATTCTATCTTCTATATTTCTGTCTGATAGTTAACATACAGTACAGCCTTCACAGTCTTGTCCCTCTCATTATCAACTGGATAATCCAATTCAAGAAGAATGAATATAGAAATGTCAAACATAATGACTGAGACAGTTCTCAAGCAATGAATTATTTCCTGTCTTCAACCATTTTTGCCATTTGCTTTTTTCAAAACATGCTTTGCCTTTAGGGGTATTATGAATGAGGAATGGTTGAATGAGGCACTTTTGATTTCTTTTACTTTCTTATTTCTGTTCATGTTATATTTGATTCATTGGAATTGCAATTATTATATTTGGATGGGTGTTTCTTTCAATATATTCAGGGATTTTTTTTTAAAAAAAAAAGACTACTGCTATAATACTGTCATTCTTTTCATACATTTTGTTTATTCTTTTATAACCCACAATTTTATAATTGTTTCTAAGCTACAATGTGAAATTGGGAGAATTGTGAATTTTAAATTAATTTTCAGTTTAATTATCTTTTACCTTACTATTTTTTTCTGTGTTAATTGCAATAACACTGAAAATGATCATTTTATAATATTTCATAATTTATTTTCAATGTGTAGCATGAATTGAAATATCCAAGAACTGAAAGTTTGCTTTTACATAGGTATATTCTTTGAAACTTTCCGTTCTGTTCCTCTGAATGAACAGGCAGGCACCTACCTATATGGCAACCTTAATTAGTTTCCAAATGAACTTGGCTTTTAAGCTCATTAACAAAGGAAGCCTGGAATTCCTTTTTGTTAGTACTGATTTTTTTTATTGATGCTTCTGACTTTTTCATTGAACAGCTTTTGGCAAGTTTCATTCTGAGAAATTAAAAATGGAACTGCAGTTTTGATATGTCATCCCCAAGTCACTGATACAGTGATGCTTTCTGCTTGTGCAGTGTTACATATTTCTTCCTTACATGTTAAAAATATACAGCCCAGAGCAGCTTCTACGGTATGTAGTCATTATAGCAGACTCTGATTTTCACCATTGTATGGTTTGGCCCATAAAATGCTAAAGCATTTCCTGTAGTTGTAGACATTCTTTCCAACCCTCTTGCCAGTACAGAATTCAGTTGTTACATCATGGGAACAACTTTTGTGCCCTTTTCCATTGCTTCTTATATGGCCAAGGATTCTTAAAACTTCATACTGTGGTCAGTGATCTCTATGAGGTCTTGATCTCAAGCCTGGTGCTTTATTTTTCTCTCAGCTCAGATGACTCTGAAGATTTTAAGGAGTCATCTAATTGGACTTTAACAACTGTGTTATTACTGTTGCTAGATTGGTCCTAAGGAAATTTATCTGGACCAATGCCCTTAAAAGGGATGATAAATATTCAAATTTATAGTTAGCCTTATCTGGATGTAGAGTAACAAGAGAGTCCAGCATATGTTAATGAATAATTTAAATTATAAATCAGGTAGAAATCAGCTAAATGAGGTAAATTGGATTAATGTATCACCCTTGGATTTAAATCATACGTACTTTCAGTATGGTCAACAATTAAATATCAATCAAATGTTTTTATTTTATTAAAATAAAATAAATACACTGCTTTACCTATAAGGTAAAGTATTTTTATAAATACACTGCTTACAGTGTTCTTGAAAATACATTTTAAGGCACTTTTCAAAACATGATATCAATACTAATAAGGCCATTTGAATACAGTCACGCTTTGTGCATACACACACATATATACTTATAATAAGGTTATCAAAAAATGCAGACACAGATCTATGTGTTACAAAAGTATTCAGATACCATACTTACTTGGACTTATTTTAACTTCACATATTTTGTTCTCATCTAATCAAAGTGATGCTTGCATTTTTATTTGGTTGAAATTATTTTTATTCAGGAAGAAAAGGATACCCACTGAGGTTGTTCATAAATAGAATCTGCTGATATGAATATAAATGAGGGATGATGATTATTATGATTTGTTACAGGTCTGAAGTATTATCATGGCTTCCAGCTTCTGCACTTTTTGTGGGTATTATTTATTCAGGTTCCAGGGCATTATCTAGATTGGTAAGATATTCAAATAGTATTTGGCATGCCTTTTTATTAATGTTTTACTGCAAATGTCATACAAGGTTGAAGTAATTAATATTACCATAGTTAAAGACACATGTCGAACATTGAAAATTTAATAGATAGTTCTAGAGGTCATAATAAAGCTTACTGCACAAGCAGTACACAGTCAGTAATTCCATTTCTAACTTCCAATTCTGCAGAAAATCTGTGCAATTTGATTGCAACTTTTGAATATGTGTGGCATGGATTAATATAAAGATCTTCCTTCAGTCCCATATCATTCATAAAGTAGTGCCCAAAAGGTTGCTACCACAATACACATAATAACTGAAAATAATTCCATTACTGAATTGGTCAAATTCTTCTTTTTTTTAACCTGGCTGTTTGGTCTTAAGTAAAAACATACATCTGAGTTACAAACCACTCATATAGAATTGTGTACCAAGTTATGTAAACATGAAGGTAAACATTGGACTGGGCCCAAATTCCTGCCCTCTTCTTAATTCCTTTAACCTTTCATTATCCCCCCCCAATAAAAGGATTCTGAGTTTCAGACCGAGGAGAATCACAAAGGAAATTTCTACAGTTGAAATACCACAGATATTATTCAGAATACTGTCAGAAGAGGGCCTAAGGACATATGTTGGCCTGCTTGTTTCTCCTTTGTCTAAGAATTGAGGTTTGTAATGAGATGGATCCTCATCTGGCTGAGATGAATTGATCAGATGTTGGATTTGGAGAGATGGGAACTGAAATTCATCGGTCCAACATAATTTCCTTTCCTAAAGACTAAAAGGACTAAAAATGACAATCAAAGACAATAAACATCTGGTGAAAGTTAGCTGAGCTGGGCAATCTGGAGCCATAGTTGGCAGAAAAACATTTCTCTTGGCCCTATGAAGAGCCAATAGCATAAGAGAGGTGAAAGGTGTGTGTATGTAAATATATTAATTTGGCTGCAGAAAAGGGAAAAAAAAGTAAATTCTGATGTCAGATTTCCTAGGATAGCATTATTCTAGTGTTTCCTTTCATTGTGCTCTAGTTCAAAAAACTCATGCTTAGCCATGGATCTTCCTTCTCTCTCAGCAACAAATATGGCAACAAGCCCAGCAGTGGAGCTGTGAACTGGGTTTTTTTTTTTCTTTTCCTAATTCTTTCAGGCTTGTTATCTGTGTGCCTTGTTCATTTTTTTCCCCAATACTGGTTCTTACAAGTTCCCAGGTAATTAAAATAAAACTTTTGTAACGGTGATCTCTTAGATTTACTCATTCCTGAGCATGCTTTTGTATCTTCAGTTAACTTAGAACAAATAAATTGTCTATTGAAAACATTTGCTAGAGTCAAAATATTGAAAAACACTTCAAAGAGGCTTCGTATCCAAAAAGATTTTCTTATACGTTAATTTGTCTAGACATTCAGTATTTCAAACTTCCCATGTTTCCATTCCATTTTTGGAATAAGAAAATGAGTTAACAGGAAAAATCTGCGTATACAATTCCCTCCTTCCTTTTCGGTGACTCAGGTTATCAATGCCTCTGCTGACATAGTCATAATACCATCTCTTTCAGAGATGGAGGCAGGCTTCTGAGAGGTTCTATCAAATGTCTGATTTTAGTGCCATCAGATGGGCAGAAAGTGATGGCAGCTTGATTTATAGGGTCTGCAATGCTAACTTTGTTGGTCCCATTTTCTTTCCTGGCAGCCAATTCCTATCTTTCTTACCTTACACAATGCTGCAGATGTTATATTTTATGGAGTGGAAGTCTCAGTGCAGAAAAAGGTATGGAAAATTAATTAAATAGCCTTTATACCCCTGTATATCAGGTTTCTGTAGTCCCTTTGTTAACTACATTTTCTTAGGCTAAATATTTCAGACATTCATACATGCAAACAGATTAAATACAATACTTTTGCATCTGCTAAGCATTCTATTACCACAATTTTGGATGCGTATATAATCTTTGGAGGGAACACATTCTCTTTCATTTGTTTGGGTAGCTGTTGATAGAAAGTTTGCTACCAGCATTTGGAATTGTGATATATAGGATCACTAGAGATTATTTTAAGTTTAAGAGATATATACGATCTATAGACAACTGGATGCCTAATCCAGTATATTGGAGTCAATGCTAAGGAAACACAGCCTGAAATCTTTGAACAAGTTGTAACCTTTGAACTAGTTGCTCTCATAGCTTAGCACATATTCCTGATTGTGAGGTAAAATAAGTTTGGACTTATATTACTGAAATCACAATAATTGAAATTCCATCAGAAAACAGGTGACATTTAAATGTATGGTAAAGTTTTCTTTCATTAATCACGTTTTGAATGTGAGGTTTTTTTTGATATTGTATTTTTTTTTCTTAACAGCAGAACTCTTCCCTAAAACTCTGCAGGTAAGTTTCCAATGTTTGTCTAACATGGAAATGTATGGAATTCCCAGAGACAGTACCTGAACAGTTGATCCTTTATTTAATAAAGAGTTAGGAGTGTTCATCATATATTATATGGTAGGTTGTGATGAGTTTGAATAATGCAATACTCAGTTTAGTGTGCATTGTAAATTGATACTACATCATGTTTAATGCAACTCAAAATTTAGTTAATGCAAGATTAATGTGTGTGCAGTTGAGGCAAACACCTGAGCAATTGAAGTTGGAGTTTAGATGCTGCTCAACTTCATGTGTGCAAAATGGAGAAAAGGATGATTCAATGGAAAACAGTACATGAGAACAGTATTTTTCAAACTTGGCAACTTTAAAACATGTTGACTTCAACTTCCAGAATTCCCCAATCAGCATAGCAAAGTGATAGAAATATCACTTTGAATAGTGCAAATTTGAAATGCAATCATTTTTGTGAAATTCATTAACTGCGCTAATTGAGACCTACCTTATGTAAATTGCAATGTATGTGGTATTTTACTTAGTTAAACCACAATCCTGTTAAAATCTATGACCAATGTACATAGTGTTTATAATCAAAAATACAATTGTTTAAAAATATTTTCAGAACATTCTTTTTTCAGGATTATAACTGGGCTTCAATTTGCATTTGCACCTGTCAAGATTTGATAGGGTGGTTTAGTAATAAGTTTTCTATTCTTTAATTTTCTATTGCTGATAATATGTCTCTGCACTACATCCTACAACATCTTGAATCTCCAAGGACCAATGCAAGGGTCCTTTTTATAGACTTCAGCTCGACATTCAATACTATCATTCTAGATATTCTTCTAACTAAACTGGTTCAACTAGCCGTGCCTGACCTTACTTGTAAGTGGATCATAAGCTTTCTAACAGATAGGAAGCCCGGTGAAGTTAGGCAAAATCACATCAGATACCTGTGCAATTAGCACAGCCCCTAGCCCCCAGGGCTGTGTACTCTCTCCACTTCTTTTCTCTATATATACCAATGACTGAATCTCAAAAGATCCCTCTGATAAAGTACTGAAGTTTGTAGATGATACAACAGTGATTGGTCTCATTCAAGACAATGACGAATCTGCATACAGACGGCAAGTTGAACAACTAGCCTTGTGGTGCGACCGGAACAATCTTGAAGTAAATACACTCAAAACCGTAGAAATAATGGTAGACTTTAGGAGAAACCCTCCAATACGACCACCTCTTACAATGCTAGGCAACACAGTGTCAACAGTAGAGACCTTCAAATTTCTAGGCTTTATAATATCTCAACTTAAAATGGACACCTAACAACAAAAATATCATTAAAAAAGCACAACAAAGAATGTTCTTCCTGTGCCAACTGAGAAAGCTCAGACTGCCCAAGGAGATGCTGATACAGTTCTACAAAGGAATGATTTGAGTCTGTCATTTGCACCTCTATAACTGTCTGGTTTGGCACTGCAACCAAACTTCAGTTAATAGTTAGGCCTGCAGAAAAAACAATTGCTATCAGCCTACCTTTCACTGAAGACCAGTATACTGCACAAGGCAGAAAGAGGGCTGTGAAAATATCTTCAGATCCCACACATCCTGGACATAAACTATTTCAACTTCTTCACTCAATATGATGCTAAAGGGCATTGCATACCAGAACAACTAGACCAGTGGTGGCTAGCCTTTTCAGCACTGAGTGCCGAAATGGGAGCGTGCGCGCGCGCGCGCACACACACACACACATACACACCGGAAACCAGAAGAGCAGCCCTCGCTGCATGCGTCCAGGAGCACTGGAAACCGGAAGCTTAGCTTTCCGGTGTGCGCATATGCGTGCACGCCAGAACCCGAAAGAGCAACAGGTAACAGCTGGCATGCCCAGAGAGATGGCTCTGGCTGCCACTTCCGGCACATATGGCATAGGTTCGCCATCACGGAACTAGACACTAGGACAGTTTTTTTCCCCATGCCGCCATTGTACTGGTATATGTTGATATATGTTTTACCTCATTCAAAAATAAATTGCAGGAGGATAAGGAGATGGGGCAAACAGGGAGTCTGGATGAGAAAGAAGATTTCTTTGTCAAGATAGAATTTAAATATCCAATCAGGGCATTCTGTTTTTTTTTTTTTTTTCAAATATAATTTTTCAGCTGTCTTTCAAATAATTTTTCTCCAGACAACAAAACATACAGTACACAATAAAATCATTCTAAAACAAATATTAGAAGTGACATTGAAATAAAACACAAGAACTATGGTAGTCAGAGGAGCAGAAAAAAGCCATTCCATTTTAAAACAGGTCAATCTATCAAGCAATTTAAAATTAGGGTTATGTTACGTTAAATGAAAAAAAATAAGAGGTCATCACCTCTGTGCACTTATTGCCACTGTAATTGAACCCATCCACCTTGCTGATTGTCTTCCACTTCTCCTTCTATCCATCTTTCCCAGCATTAGAACCTTTTGGCATAATGCGTCCCAGGTACAATTATTTCATTCTGGTTATTTGTGCCTCAAGTAAGAACTCTAGGTTGATTTGGTCAAATTGTTTCCTTGGCAATCTACGCTATTCTCAGGAATCCTGCACAACACTAAAAGTTCAAAAGTGTTTAAAGGCATCAATTCCTGTCCTGTTTCTTCGAAGTCCAACTTTTGCTTCTGTGTTATAACAACAACAACAGCAATAATATACAATGATAAATATAAGATTGAAGCCAGGCTGATTTAATTAATACATTAGCACTCATGTTTGTGGAGATTCTCTTCCTCAGGGAAAAAAACAGTCCAGTTGCCTTTTGAAAAAGCAACATAAACTAGCACTCAACTCTCTGATCAGCCATGAGGTTCTCTGGAGATTTTGGACCAGATACTGTTTCAAACGATTATGAGAATAAAAAAAAACTGTGGCAGGAATGACATATGCACTTTCTGATCTTGTTGGAAGAAAGAATAAACGTTAACATAAAAAAGTATATATTATTTTTAACCACAGTTTGAAATAGAAACGTATAATTTCTTGAAAAGTCTGGGGCTAAGTACCCTTTTAATCTTTAATTGCAGAGTGCTGATTCTTCTGGTGGCTGCAGGAGGGCTTCTGTTCAATGACCCACAGGTTAGTTGTTTTCAAAGAAATCCTGAACTTGGTATGAAAAGCACAAACTCTCTTGTAACAGATGCCTGAAATAATGAGAGAATGAACTTCACTAAGTGGTTTTGAACTAAGGAGTATTTTACCTAGAACAGAGTATCTCAACTTTGGCAAGTTTAAAATGTGTGGGCTTCGACCCCAGAATATTCTCCAGTCAGCATGCATGTTAGCCCACTGCATTTCAGATATGCTACGGAACAAAGCAAGTCTACAAAAAGTGTGTATATTTGTGGCCCTTTAGGAGTATTGCATATTACAATAAGTTCAATGACTTCAAACATATGCAGAACATCATTTTCATTGTGTATTTTAAATTCTTCATTTCTGATTCACTGTGTATAATCATGTATTTTATAACTCACCCCCCAGAAATTGGATGGGTTTTAATATAGTATTCCTCGGCACCTCTCCATTTTACATCTTGCTGCAATTAAAATATGCCAAAACCAGTTTTGCACTTTCTTAAAAAAATATGGTCTCTGTGACAAGAGGGTTTTTTTCACTACCTTTTTCTTAATGCTTGAAATTTCTTTAGAATTAACTTTTAGGAATATATTCGACTTGCTTATTAGTAGACTTGGCCAAAGATGAGTTTGCTGGTTTTGCTTTTTCTATATAATTGGGTATGAAAACTAGAAGATTGTTGCTGTGATGAGGTGATGCATAAGATGCTTTTATTAATAAAGTATTCCTTACTGTAACAGTCACATTTTGAAACAAGGGCACTTTGATCTTTTATTTTGCAGTTTGATATAGATGGCTATTTTTGGGCCCTCATTCACCTACTATGTGTTGGTAAGTTTTTAATAAATTAGCAAATATTCAACTTTCTGGCCTACGTCTAGCACCTCTTTGGTATGAATCTCACTTTTCTGTCATTACTCCATATGGTATCTGGTGGCTTACATAAGCATGGTCTTCGTTACTTTCTCCTGGAATAGAAAATCGTAGAATAGAAAACTCCTCTCCTCTCCAAAGATCCATGTTTGCTCCAACTTTACACTGAATTATACAGCATTGTGAAAATGGAAAAATAAAATAACAGAATCAAGTGGGAGATCACAGCACATAGGCAAAAAAATTTAAAATTAGGAATTAGGAAAATAAATTTAATCTGTATTAGGTAGGAAAAATGATTGTTATAAATACAAAATGCAACCCAAGCAGAAATAGCTTTGATGTTGTAGAAAGTTTGGATTTTTATACAGGTGAACACATTTTTAACCATAGCTCTGTGTCTCCCTTTTTAAAACTAGCTGTACCGGAGAATGGAAAATGTATTAGCGCTTTATGTTTTTTCTTTCACAGGGGCCTACAAAGTTTTTTACAAGTTGTGGAAACCAAATTCTCTGAGGTGATTTATATTTTTTCTGAATATGGAATATTTAAAATAATGCTACCTGATCTGGAGAAGGAGAAAAATATGTTCTTTAGCTTTTTATATTAAATGATTAATATAAGACAAATAAGGATAAATAAGGAGGCAGAAGGAAGAAATTGATGGTTGTCTTCTACAAGTATAGGCTAACTTTCCATAGTTTAATATTCTTAAGATGTATTGGAACTAAAATTCTCAGAATTTCTTAGCCAGCCTATCCAGTAGAAAAATAGGCACCACTTTGGTGGGAAGGTAACTGCGCTTCGAGATTTCATGTGACCGCAGAAACGTCTCTGGACAGCGTTGGTTCCATGGCCTTGAAATTGAGATGAACACCACCACTTAAAATTGGCAACAACTATTGGAGTAAAATCTGCAGGGACTCCTTTACTTTACCTTACTTATCCAGCAGTAATTTAAAATTCTGGAAATTACTTTTGGTCCCAACATATCTAGAAAAACCTTGTTTGAAAGAATAGCATTATTAGAAACAGATGTAATTAATGGAAATATTGGTCAGTAGAAGATTCTTATCATTCATTATGGCAATTAAAAAAACTTTAGAGCACAGAAGGTATTAGTAGATTTATTTATGTATAAAATTTATCGATTGCCTCTGTTCGGAGGGACTCCAGGCAGTATACAGGTTTAAAACATAATATTTGATATATAGTTTGATGGGAAACAGTAACAACCACACCAACTTCATTAACTCCATACAACCAATCCCCACCCAAAGACATTAAAAAAAACAACACCAAATGTATATTTGCCTTCAGGTAATGAGCATGGGAGTCACCTTTGCTTCTGGAGACACCTTCTTCCAAAAGAGAGGAGTCTGCACAAAGAACATCCTCCATCAAGCTCTTCTCTTTACATCTTATAATAGGAGGACATTTTCAACAGATGCATTCTGCTTATCCAGATCAATTGTCCATCTCTTGAGCCAAAGTCAATGGCAACAGAAAGTACAGAGATAGGACAGGACTCCATAAATAATTGGTTTACTCCCTGAAAATGTAATTGAAATATAGATACATAATTTGTAGATGGCTATATTTTTGATTGAAGACAATCCTTGAAAACAACGTCAATCTTTTTCGAATTCCACAGACTGTTGAGGTATTCCCCGTTAGGAGAATGAGTGCTCTCAGGGAAGCGTAGTGAGACTGATGTTGAATAACACACAACCAGCATACAGATACACTGAATAGGAAAATATAGGTTTTACTTCCAGTAAATGGTTAATCAAAGTCCAACAAACAGTCCAAGTTATACACGGTTAAAGCAGTCAGTTTTCAGTCTAGGGATAATCCAAATAACAAAGTCCAGTATCATAAACAGTTCAGTAAACAGACTCACAGCAATCCAAGAAGAATGACGATCAGCAACAGTCAATAGGGAAAAAATGCAAACCAACCAACATCGAACATCAGAACATCTAGCAACATCTAGCAACAGTGGAAACCAAGTTTCTGGCTCCATCTTATGGCCGTTTGAGGGACCACACCCAATTACAATTACATCATTTGCTTAAAGAGATAGTATTAAATGTCTATCCTGGTTTATATATTTCAATTCCTAACACAGACCAATTAAACATCTTATTTTCTAATATGAAGGCAAAAATGCTTGCTTTAGATCAGAGTGTGAAAAATGTGTGGGAAAGCCTGATCTGTAGTTTTCTGGAACCAAAAACACTACTCCAGCAATTTCTCTCATCTTATCATAGAAATGATGGGAAGATCAGCTTTATTAAACTTCTGCCACTTCTTGTTAGCTATGTGTTGTATTTAACTACTTTGGTGAAACATTTTAATCTCCAAGACATCCCTAGATGTCACACAATATACAATCAAGCTAACATGTTAGATTAAAGGATCCACCTAAATCAGATTCAAGAAATCTCATAATTGAGAGCAAATAAAAGTACCATAAGGTGTATGTTTGTGTATCTAATTATTTAAGGAATTATTAATATTGTTTTGGCAGAGTTCTGACATTAAAGTAACTGGCTCTTTTTTCCCCCTCAGTATCTCTGAACAACAATACATAAACTATGCATTCAGGTACATTATATTTTGATTAAGAAAAAATATGGAATGTTTACCATCTCTTCATAACTCTATGAATATTAGGTTGAACATTAAGTTATTACCTATAATATTTATATTGCTCATTCATCTTATTTAGTTCTATTTTTACTTAGTTAGATTTTGATGGAAACACCAAAGTAATTTTCGTATACAAATTTCAGCTGATTATAAAAAAAGTAGTGCATTTTGAATTGAATGTGATATAAAGTGTTGCCCCAGAGCAATTATGCCACATTCCATGGAATCTATACTGAGAATCACATGGATCTAAACAAATGATATTTTTGTGTCAACATTCAGGAATGCTGCTTACATTTGTAACAAATGTCTTTCAGTGGGCATCTGCAATCTTAGACTCACAAATATAGAACGCTGCTGTATTTATAGAATTCTCGTACCCAGATGGATCAGAAGATAGTCAAAAGAGTCTATAGCCATCTTGAGAATATTTTTAGATGAATTGAGAAAGGTCTCTGGAGGAGTCTTAGATTAAAGAGGTGTATTGTAATAAATAACAGGTTATCTACTGGATATTAAAATTTATAATTGCATCTTTTATTTCTAGTGTGGTGATGTTGGTGTTTGCATCCCACCCAACAGGTAAAAATATCAATAATTATTATTAGTATATGTATATGTGCATTTTTCAGATATATTATTTCGTTAAGCATGCTACTTAAGAATTTAGTTTGAGTGTGTGTTCAACCACACACACAAATCATTTTTACACACTCGGGACGCTATTCCTTTTAAAGAATTAGCTAATCCAAAAATAGCCTGAAGTCACATCCAGAGATGCTCTGATATTACATGACTTGGGAGCTGCACATGAATAGCAGATATTGTGAACATGTGCACATTAGAGGGCACCATTAGTTTGATGCTGAGGCCAATGACTGCAGCGCAGCTTCATGTGAAAAAAATTAAATTGTGCGTGATTGCATCTAATTTCAAGTCAAAGCATAGCTTTCTTTCTACTGATGGTCTAGAAAGGAGAGAATTCAGATTTGCCAGTAAGGTACTTTTACTTCTAGCATACTATAACACAGAATTTAGTTTTTTACATTCTGATCTCCTCTCCAAAGATTGTGAAATAAACTACGAGTTCTAGTTCCTCCTTAGGTGGAAGGGTAACCTTGGACCAGTTACCTTAGCCTGCTGGATAACCTTGGACTAGCTATTTTCTCTGAGGCTTAAGAAGGAGGCAATGGCAAATCACTTCTGAAAAAGGAAACTTCATGGACATGTCCAGCAATTTCAGAGCATTGAACATGATTAAATGGGAAAAACAGACAAGTCTTTAGTTTACAAAGTTAGGTTAGTTTAGTTTGTTATGGCTCTTAGCCAACAACGTTGGACTAGACCTCCAAGGTTCCTTCCAACTCTGATATTCTGTTATCCAAAAACAAGCTAGGGTAGTTGTTGTGGCATGGCCTTCCCTCCAGATCTATTGAATCTGCATGTCCCAGATTCCCTCAAATATTAAGGCAGGCCATCTTAAAGAATACACAGAGTTGGAAATCTTGTTTCAGCAATTAAAAAAAAAGAAAAACAAAAAGTGGGCAAGGCTTTATTTACCCCAATTCTCTCAGATGAAGAACATGGGCAGGTGCAAAATAAGTTGACTTCTATTGTCTTATCAGCCTTTTTCCATAAACTCTTACACTTATTCTGATTCCTTAACTAATGACTAATACATTTTCTGGTCTGCTATTCAGGGGGAGATAATGGAAATTTGTAAATCTTGCAGGATCTGATTACAAGTAGTACTCAACTTACAACCATTTATTCAGTGACTGTTCAAAATTACAATGGAACTGAAAAAATGTGATTTATGACTGTTTTTCACACGTTTATGACCATTGCTGCATCCCCATGGTCAAATGTGGACACTTCCATGTATTTATGATGGTTGCATTGTCCTGAGGTTATATAATCCCCTTTGTGGCCTTCTGACAAGCAAAGTCAATGGGGAACCTAGATTCACTTAACAACTAAGTTACTAACTTAACAACTTCAGTGATTCACTTAACAATTGGGGCAAGAAAAGACATAAAATGAGACAAAATTCACTTAACAACTGTCTTGCTTGGAAATTTTGGGCTCAATTCTGGTCGTATGTCAAGGACTATTGTGTTCTTCAAAGAGCATAAAAATCTCTGATTTTTAGGAGATAGAATACATTTAACATGCAATGATATTGAAGAACACCTCTTTTGTGCAATGTATCCCTCCTTTATGAAACCCTAAAATGCAATCCAATTGCTATCTTCTTCTTCCCTATCTTTGCAGTTTCTTCTTCTCTTTACAACAATTCAAGGTGATGGAGGGAAATAGTCAGTGCTTGCAAGTATTTCCTATGGCATTATATGGAGCAAAAAAGAATTAATATAGTCAGTGGAAAACAAATTACTCCCTGAACGGCCATAATTATAAATGGGAGTCTTGCTCATGAATTTCTATGGAAAATACAAACATTTTTAAAGTAGAAACATACTCCTTAAATGGCATTCTTCCTTTTTTACAACCTGATTTCAGACTGATGAGAAAGAGAATGAAATGTTGTAAAAGCAATGGCAAATTACTGAAGTGATAAAAATCATGTTAAAACCAAGAACAAGCCATTCAGTTCCAGTTTTATAATGTGTTCCTCTGTTCTGTCCATTTTTCAACAGAGCAACCAAATACTGGTGCCATTTAAAAAAACAACAACTAAAAATACGATTTTATTTCTTAGGTGATCTCTTCAGTTCCTTGGAATTTCCACTCCTGTACTTTTACATCTTTCACAGCAGTTGCCTTGCCAGGTAGCTTTTCAGACTACAAGCCAGACCTTATGATATTGGTGGGAAACAAAGTATTATATTGTTGATGACTGGTAAAGGTGCTTCTTTTTTTCTAGGCTCAAGTATAGTCCAAAGCATTCAATTATTGGTCCCCAATGATGCATCATACTAATCTGAAATTTAATCAAATGTTTTCTTCAAAATATGCCAAACATTATAATGTGAATAAATTATAGGATTATTTGCAGCAAAAGGCTGCATAAAATTTTGCTGGGGATTATTAATAGTGCAGCACTCAAGAAAGGCATCAATGCAGGAAAAGTTAATTCAAGTGAATTAGACCAAAATCCCAACATGTGTCTGTTCAAAAGTAATGTTACCCACAGGATGCAGTGTAAATGTTAATTTTTAAATCATTTTGTCCCTTCATTCAGTTTTGTTGAAGCATGCTTCTAAAATGTATTCTTACTTAGACTGAACCATTTTTTTAATGTTAGTGAGATTTCTCAGCTGATCTCTCCAGCTCTGACATTTTTGAGGCATTCTTCAGCTACCTCTTGAGTTAAAAATAGATTTATTAGTCCTGATGGCAACTGGGACCAGAATTTCTGTTGCTAAGCAGTAGGTAGTAAAGTGCAATGCTATGTGACTGCATCACTTAATGATGGCAATCCTGCAGACCTGGTGCTGGAATAGCTGTAGGACTGGGTGGGTCATTAAGAGGGAAGAAGCCAGAGTCACAGAGAAGCAGGCCAATGGTACACAAACGCTGCTGGGGAGGGGGGGAGGAATACTACAGGCAGGCTCTGAGTTTAGCTGGGCTGCAGGTACTGCAGGGGATGCCAGAAGCAGGCCTGACGGAGTGCAGGCAGTTGAAAAAGCAGTGGAAGAAATATCCAACTTCCTGCCAGCTTTCCCCTTGACTTTGCTTGAGGGAAGCTGCCAGGGAATATCAGAAATTGTGAAATGACTGTGCTTCACTACACTGTTGAAATTGCGAACTGGACGCCAAGTGTCTGGATCACAATCATGCGACCGTTGAGACAATTTGACAGCCACAACTCTGCAGACAGGTTATACGTCTCACTCATTTGGTGCCATTGTAATTTTGAATGATCTATGATAACTTGCTGCGGCCAACTAACCATAGGCCAACTCGTCGTGGCCAACTCGCCATGGAACAACTCGTTATAGGACAAGAATTACATCAATATCAAAGAAATAGTCAAATAGAATCATTAAAGAAAGGTTGTCAAATGTGAAGGGCAAAAGTTAAAATAATATTGTAATTATCTTAAATAATTAAACTGTTGAATTATCCCACAAGAAGTTGTCCCAAGATGAGTTGGCCATCGCAAGTTGTTCCGCAGCAAGTTGGCTGTGGAGAATGGGCTATAGCAAATTGGCTATGGCAAATTGACCACGGTGAGTTGGCTGTGGTGAGTTGTCCCATTCCACACTGAACAAGTGATTGTAATTCAAGGACTACCTTTATTTTGAGTATAGAAGCATACCATCACATTTGTATTCTGGTCTTTTGCCACTGAGAGATGCTTTAGAGCAGCAGTCCCCAATCTTTCCTGAGAGATGCTTTAGAGCAGCAGTCCCCAATCTTTCCAGCTCTACAGATTGGTGGGAGGGGGCACGAGGGGATAGTTTCACATGCGTGTACACTGCTTGCACAAAGGCAGCTTCATGCACTCGTCCTCTGCTTGCGCGGCCTAGTTCTCAGTGGGCTTCAGGTTGGTATCGGGCCATGGACCGGGGATTGGGAACCCCTGGTTTAGAGGACATGATTTTAATATTCCAAAAATTGCCTCCTGAAAAATAGTGACTCTCTAAAATCTCCCAGTGAACTGAATATCTGAATAAGATTTGCACCATGGTTTAAAGATTTGCAGACTACTGTATTACCTACAGAATCCTGGCCCAGGGTTTGTCCTGACCAAACGAAGCATCTTTAAGCATGTTCTGCCACTAGGATGCTCCTGCCAGCAAAAAGGAAGAGTGGTTTTTTTTTTGCTGATTGGATTTTCTTTTTGTAGCTTAATTTCTCCCACCACAATCTGTTCCAGAATTAGAATGATCCTGCAAAGGGAGAAGGAATTGGAGAAAATCCATCATCCTGCCTTCCTTGATGGGATTCTTTATTTTTAAAGCATCTTTCCCTAATGTGCCTGCCATGGTCAATTGTGAGAAATAATATCCAATACATCTGGAGGACACCATGTTGAGAATGCTGATTTAAAGCTTTCCATATGTGATGGAAAAGTGATAGATACATAGGGTTGTTGCTTATCTCTAAAAAACATTAAGTTATCTTTTAAGCATCTTATTTGAACACAAAAACTTAACTAACACATTTTTCTACTACCCACCACAGTGGACTTCTGGGATTTCTTCTGACTTTATATACTATGAAACTTAAAAGCAGCATCTCCTCAGGACAGTATTTAGCTTGGAATTTCTTAGCAAAGGTAAGATGATTACTATTCTATAACTCAAAAGTTTAAGTGAGCATTTTCTTTAATTTAGTCATTAGTGTTAATATACTAGTTCCTGTTGTTCACATACCATTGTATTTGGCTATTATTTGTTTTCTATAATGTAATAAATATGCAATAAAACAATAAAAAGAAGACAGTCTTTTCTCACTATGTAATTCCATCTCCTTCACAGATTTCATCAAACGATATATATAGATCTTCCCTAAATATACTTTATGTATTTTTTAAATATTGTAGCAATTCTTTGAGGTCTAGTAGAACAGAACATATGCTTCTTTAAGCATTTTCCCCAAAACCAAAAAAATGGGTTTTATTTGAAATCTACAATGTAAATGGTATTATTACATTGGAAATCACAGTCATACTTCTGCAGCCAATGGGAGTAGTGGGTTTTTCAGTGCACTCTTCCTTTAATTGATACTTAATTTCAGGACTTAATTTCCATGTGAAACTAAAGGGTATTGCAAGTCCTACTATAACTTCATCCTCTATTGACTCTTAACTTTTTGTCATGTGGCTTTTCTTTCTTTCTGGTTACATGTAATATTATTGTATAAAATGCTCAAATGTATAAAGCATCTTCCTACAACCACTCAGAATGCTGGGCATCATTAATAATGCAAGAGAAAAAAAATGTACATAAATTTGCTGCCAAGCCAGCATTCATAAAGCTTAGTAAAAGGTATTCTGCGTGTAGATTTACTGCTGTGTTATCACAAAGCTGATATATGCAGTGATATTTGGCTATTGTTTTTTTTTTGTAGTCTTGCCTCATTATGACTTTTATATGCCTCTCAGATTTTTTTCCTCAAACATCTAAGCAAATGTGATCAAATATAAACAGAGATAACATAAGAATTGGTGGTAGAGGAGAAGG
The DNA here is from genome assembly GCF_049901735.1 of Notechis scutatus. Taxonomy (NCBI): domain Eukaryota; kingdom Metazoa; phylum Chordata; class Lepidosauria; order Squamata; family Elapidae; genus Notechis; species Notechis scutatus. The sequence goes on along the minus strand of NC_142011.1, from coordinate 162,675,333 downwards.
CTAGCCGTTTCTTTTATTTTTCTGGTGGGAGAATGAAGGGATTTTTGTTCATTCATGATCCAGGCTAGCTTATTGTGAACATAATATACACAGGGCACAAAACTACCTGTTCAAGGATTGCCTGAAATTTTCTTCAATCAAAAATGATTTATGCAAATATAAATATTCCCCATGATTATAACAGAAAAAGATAGAGGCAACAGCAACTGATTCCATTTAACTAGGTGTTGAAAAGGTCACTGTGATCTCTGAATATAATAGTGAACATTGGTCCTAAGGCATACCCAAAGCCAACTGATTCAATTTTCATCTAATGCTAATACCTGAAGAAGATGTCGAATATAGACGGCATTGGTACAAGGGACTTGTTGCAGCTATAAATGTAGGCTTTTTGCTTGTTTCCATAGAGATGACATGATAACTGAGGCATCCAGCACTAATTATTCAGCACTCAAATTGATGCAGACTCCTCAAAATAATCTCGATAATGCTTGTGTTTGATATAATTATATTTCTTTTTTAATGCTGATACATTAAAAAGTACAATTTCTCTCATGAGATTTAAGCTATCAAAATGAGCTTTTGCAATTCAAACCTATAGAAAAACAATCTAAGGAAGAATATGGTAAGTGCAATATAGGCTATATTTCATCCTAGTCTTAATACTGCCTCATTTACCTTGGGATAAATTAGAGTTGCAAGCAATTTAATCAGTTCATTCACACACTGGCCATTCTCATCCATGTCAATCATTGCAGACACTAATTAAGAACATGATCTGAAGGCATTATGATCTTGCTGAAACTAAGCTGGTTTGGAAATCCTATTAAGAACCTTCATTTCATGCCATGAATTCTACAATAGAAGACAAATGCAATCAAAATATAATAAACAGTGAAATAGCAATCTTGTCCTTTCCAACACCAAGCAACCAGGAGCTACTGAACTTTTCTTCCTTTCTGGTTATATCAGATTGTATAAAATGCTGAAAAGTATAGAGCATTGCCAAGTTACCCATAATCATAACATTATTACATTTGTAATGCATCTTCTATTTTACCATTTCAAATGTTACTTCTATTTCCTAATAAAACAATATGAGCGAGTTCCAGAATCTGTAAAATCATTAAGAATTATTCTCCGTATAATACTTTCCTGTGCCCACCTTGGCAAACCAAGGTTTTTATTTAGTCTTTCTCTTACACTATTTATAGTCATTTGGTATAAGCTAAACAATGATTCATGGGGACAGTAAAGGGGAAAATAATAACAAGAATTGGTCTGGGAATAATTTGCAAACACATATGCCAGATGATTGAATGTAGACAAATGTTCAGATTTAGAATATACTGAAATTAGATAGTATTATGTCACAAGTACAGTTTCCATTCTTATTCAGTGCAATAGCTTAGAGTTTCTTTCAGGATAGCTTGGTTTTCAGGTTTGTCCTTGGTTCCAAATTTTATCTGATAATTTGTCCTTATTTCATGTTTCTTGGTACAATTCTAGTGGGAAGAAATAGGTATTTGGTAGAAGCTATGGGACAGGGAAGATAAAGGGATAAATATAGGCCAGAGCAAGGAAAACACAGTCATATCTGTGTTAGCGGTCCTTTGGAGAAATTATTAATACTGCCAGGACTCTGCCTGGAGTAGTCAGATCGGTTAAAAAAATAGCTGACTGAGGGAAGAAACACAAAATAAAATTAAACATAAAACAATTATGCTGAGCAAGCTGACTTAACGTACATGATACAGAAACTTGGGCTGCAAAAAAAGTTGAAATTAATTTATCCCAACTGTATTTACCACATACAGCTGCCTGTAATATCTAAAATGACAAACCGGCCTGGTAACACCTTGAAAACGTGGGCCAATGCCACGTTAAGGGTCCCAGTTCTGGGAAGGAAGAGCTCAAGATCTTAAGCCGGTCCCAGGCTCAGGAGAAATTGACCAGCTGTTGATTTGCAGTGGAAAACCTTAAAAACAACTAGGCAAGAAATGAGTTCTCCAACACAAAGCTAGCATTGCCAATCTTTTTGTGGAAAAATGAAACATAACACAACCCCCATTCCCTCCTTTTCTTCCTTTTTGCTTTTCCATTACATCATCTGAGAAACAGCAGACATACTGCAAAAGTGACAGAATTTAAAAAATTAGCTGTGGGGACAAACAGAACAGGATCAACAAAGCTGTTTATTTTGTTCTTTTTAAAAAAAATCGGGCTTAGGAGCACTGCCCCCCCCTTTTGATATCTCAATAACAGACTGGAATTTAAAATGGAAGTGGAAAATAAGCATAAATATCTTTAATGCACATCAATAGAGGCATAATATAAATATTGTGGGTTTTGTTTTAAATCAAGTGCTGTAAGCTGCCCAAAGTCAGTTTATTGTCAGTTGGGTGGCTATACAAATATAAAATAAATAAAAATAACAGAAGTGTTCATTTTTACAATGGAATTAAGCAGATCGTTTTCTTATGCTGCTCCAAGTGCCACTATCTTCTCAAGTAATTTCAATATTGCTAAATAATATCAATTTGTCAATGTTTTATTTCGTAAAAGCTTTGAGTGCTAGTATGGTGATTTAATGTGGACTCTTTCCTCATTCACACCTAACTACGTCACATGTGGTTTTTTGCAATTGGGCTTGTCAGAGGCTTGTTGCCACTAGGTATCTTTAAGTCTATTTTCTGTTTGCAAAGTACGCACACCAGTGGTGGGATTAGAATTTTTTTACTACCGGTTCTGTGGGCGTGACTTGGTGCGTGTGGCAAGGGAAGGGTACTGTAAAATCTTCAGTCAGAAGTGGTATTTGCCGGTTCTCTGAACTGCTCAAAATTTCCACTACCGGTTCTCCAGAACTGGTCAGAACCTGCTGAATACCACCTGGTGCACACATACAACATGCACGCATAATTCTTGCTTTGATACAGAGTTTTTAAAAAAATGAAATCAATCCTTTCATGCTTTCATGCTACCTGTAACTTGGAGAAAAGAGAATTGAGGATTTCTTTTCCCCCTCTACTTTCACCTTGACAAAGTGCCTTACTTTAATTTCCTAATTTATTATTTTTAATACATTTTAAGTATTAAATTTAATGTTAGCTTCAATCCAAATTTTATCTGCCAGTCCAGTTTTAGCCTGTTATAGTCAGTTTTACATGGCCAGTAGAACACTTGATTTTACATGTTTTTCCTACTTGTAGCCTGCACTCTGAATCTTCCCTTAGGAGTTTTCCACAGTGAAATTGATAGTACTGTATTACGGACTTGAAACACTTTGGATTTGGCAGGTAATTAGAGCTATGATTGCTCACAAAAAAACATGAAACCTGTCAGAAAAAAAAACAATTTTTGTGGGAAAACAGCATCTGCAAGTTCGATTGTCATATGTCAAAATCATTACATTTTCTTACTTGGAATACATTTGGAAATAAGTTCCTCATAAATCAAACAGATGTTTTTCTGTCCCTTCATTAAGACTAGAGAAAATAGAAATTAGATTCTCTGTAATTGAGTTAAGGGAATAGAGAAAATTATTTCAATAGGGAAATAATCCTTGGTGGTAGTTCAGTGAATGTAGGTTGCTTGCTATCTGACTTTGGGGACTAGGTCAAAAGTTAATTATTGAGAAAATGTATTATAGTTTATTGACACAAAAATCACATCATATCAGAATGCTAAAGCCTACAATGTCTAGGACTCATTTAGTTGTTATACTTTGAACCTCTGGCAATTGGTATTGTTTTTCTTTTCTTGATAGAAAATTTGCAGAAATTCATGCTTATAGATTAATCTAAATGTGAAGAAAGGCATTAGAAAGCAAATATAAAAATACACACACAGAGTTATAATTTATTTTATGATCCCTGGAGATTATTTTTTTAAAGCTAATATTAATTCAAATTTTGGTTGACTCATTATTTTAAAGTGTATTAGATTTAAATTGAGTGTACAAATCAGTGTTGAAAAACACAAGAGTGTCTCTATTTTCAATCCTATACTTTAAAAGAAATGCAAAAGGAAAATGGGATGGTGGGGGAAAAATTCCATTCTTATAATTTTTATATGTAGTGATCAACTGTGATGGAAGCTATTCAAATCTTAAAATGGCTAATGGGTGGGTAGCCTTTACTCCCTCTGCTTGAAATAAACCACATTCAAACAATGCAGTATTGCTGTGTAAAGTATTCAAGATTCTGGCCATTTAGTTCTATTTTCTGACCTGAGTTTTTTGCTATTTTTTGTTATTTTTTGTTTATGTTTTATGTTATTCTTTCCATATGCCCTCCCACCCCTTTTTGTGTATCTCCAATACATTGTGGCTGCAAAGCTATGACAGTCTTCCTCCCTTCACCCTTGTATTCCAAATTCCAGAGACTCTGAAAAATATAATTACATTCCTAAGGGACAGGAATCAAGATGCTTTACAAGCAGACAATTTTTAAAAATGGCATTCCATCAGTGCCCTGGAGACTGTTTTAAAAAATCCTTCCACAAAAGGGAAACCAAAGAAATGTATAACATGTGCACACACATTTTCAGCACTGGTTATGTACATTTTGCCTTTGTTGAAAGGAAATGAAATCCAGATAGTTGCCATGATGGGAACTCGGCCAGTTTCAAAAGCACCTTTCCTACTTAAAGCTTCTGGTATTGTGAATGTGAAAAGATATCTTGTCAACTTTTGCAATTTGGTACTTTTTACAATGTTCGTTGAAATCAGTGTCTCTCACTTCCATTGACTTTAAGATGCATGGACTTCAATTCCCAGAATCCCCCCCCCCCCAGCATGAAGTTGCTGAGGGAGAGAAACACTGGCCAGTGGCCCCCAACCTTTTTTGAACCAGGGACCGGTTTCACAATTATTTATTCTTCCACGGACCGGTACCTGAGTAACGGAAGACTCCACTGCCATCGGGACGGCTCTTCGTTCGAAGCCGCGCCCCCCCTCTTCGACGAAACTAAGGCGCGAGCACCCAAACGCCGCTTTCCAACTGAAAACCCGGAAGCACTTTCCAACCGAAAACCCGGAAGCGACCGAAAACCCAGAAGCGCCATCAAAACAAGATGGCGGCGCCCAAGCTTTGCGGCCCAGTAAAAAATGATCCACGGACCAGTACCGGTCCGGGGACTGGTGGTTGGGGACCCCTGGCTTAAGCCAGGCCGTTTTTGTTGTTGTTGCAGCAGGAGTGGAAGGACAACAACAGGAATTACTTTACAGGGACAACAGTGAAATTGTCATGTATTTCTGTCCTTCCTTTGACAGACAGCTGGTTAGAAAAGGTCTTGCCACTGCTTCTTGCTTTCTCTTTTTTGTTGCCTTGAAATGGAAGGCCCTGAGAAAAATCCTAAACTGAAGTTGGGGGAAGGAAAGAAGCTTAACTATTGCCTCAACTGCAGGAACTGGGAGATGGGTTGAAACTAGAGTTCTCACTGGCTCAGCATGTTGCAAAAACAAATACTGTGCTAGCTTTGCTGCAGTACCATATACACACTACAGTCAGGACAGAAGTGTAGCAGTTCAATTTTCCATTAGGGCTGACAGCATGGGATCACAGCAGTCAAAGATCACCAGGCTTGTGGGGGTGGGGGGAATTGCTGCTTGGTTATCTGGTGAGCAGTTTCTTGGTTCCTGTGGTTGTCTGGATTATTAGAATACATTTCTTAAACTTGAGGCTCATCTTTTGAAATGGTACACTCCTCGGAATCATAATACAGGCAGTCCTAGTTTAGCAACTACCTTATTTAGTGACAATTCAGAATTATAACACTAATGAAAAAATAAGTTTACCAATCCTCACAATTACAATCCATACAGGTCTGTAAAGCAAAGGAAAACTGAAGGCAAGTTGTAAGCATAACTGCAGTTTCATTTAGAGACCACTTTGCTTAATGACTCAGATACCTGTCCAAATGAAGACTACCTGTAAAAATAACGCACTATAGTTCATTGGAGCATTCAGTACAAGATTTCTGTTGACTCATTTTTTTCTCTTCTCAAAAAGATGACTGAGGTTATCTTAAAGTCAAAGACACCTTCTGAGGGAACCTCCAAATGCCTAAAAATGCTAGACTAGATGTGATTTTCACATGATCCAGCCCAAGGAATGAAAAAGGTGCTAATGTGTGTGTGTGTGTACAAAACCTTTTGAAATAAAGATATTGTCCCCACTTCCATTGGCTCAGCAGTTTCTGCAGGGTATCTGCCACATTTAATCTTCAATTATACCATAGTGGCTATCTCGACTTTTTTTACCACATCCTCAGTACACCCCTGCCCTAGCTTTGTAAGTTCTTGGGGTTCATTAAAAGGAGATTATTGCAACAACTAGTTTTCCATCTTATTGTCTTTCTAGGTTATCACAGCTGGTCTGTCTCCATTCTTATTTGAAATTGCAGTGAATGTACCAACTGCCTGCTGGTATGTACTTTACACAGAAGATTGTGATTATTTCAAATGTCCTTGAATTTCTAAGCCATATTCCTTAGTTTCTTACGACTTTAATCATTTTTTCCAAACCACAGTGTTAAGCTACAGTGAAAGAACATTTTATAAAACTAGAGAAAGAAGTATTGAACTGATGCTGTACATTATGAAAGGTCCTGCTTTCAAATAAGGTTCATGAAAACTACCAAGAGTACCAGCCATATACCTCCACTGGATTGCCAAAGGAAATAGGAAGCTGTGCTGTTTAGCAAAGAAAACCCACTGACCTCATATTCCAGAGATGGAGCTACGTCTCCCTAGTCTTCTCTCTTTACTTGTCCTTTTCTCCTGCTGCTGCACCAGCTATCCTGACACTTCAGAGGATAAGAGTCACAATGGGTTTCCAATGAATGGCTGTAGGTTTAAAGTGGTGGTGTTTGTCTTCTCTGAAATGATGAACTGATATATCTGGGTACTTCCGCTTACATGGGAATAATTCCCATTAATTTTAATAGGGCTTTTTAGCCATTGAAACACATAAATTATATCTGGTATGGAAAAAGAGAGCCAGTTTGGTTTAATGGTTAACATACCAGACTAGAAACTTGGAGACCATGAGCATTTGACCTTTAGACACAAAGCCAGCTAGGTGACCTTGGACCAGTGACGTGCTCTCAGCCTTAAGAAAGAGGCAACACAAACCACTTCCAAACTCTTGCCAACAAAACTGCAAGTAGTTGCCAGGAGTCAAGACTGAATTGGAGACATCAAAACAAACAAACAAAGATTGAAAAAAGAAAAAAACCTTTCTTGATATAAACCATAACTGTTAGTAGTTATAACAGCAAAGGCAAGACAAAAGAACTTCCTCACCAACAGAAAATTACTTTTTGGAATACAGTTCTGCACAATGAGATAACAGGTGCTACCTTATACAGGAAATTGGTTAAATCCAGGGAGAAAAAGCTTTGATTAGTCACCATGAATACCCAGTGGAACCCTTTTCCAGAGATAATAAGGGGCAAAATAAAGTATTCTGTTAAGACTGGATGGGTTGATGCAGAAGGAATCACTTTATGTTCAGATGCCTCATGTGACGGGTCATTAATTTCTACCTCAGTCAATAGAAGCTGAAAGCTTTCTTTTCCACAATCTTGTTATTAAGAAATATGCCTTGCTGAGCTTTAGTAAGGCTTATTCCCAAGTGGAATACAAGTGGTACAAGAGGTTTCTAATGGGCTTTGATCTCACCATTGCCCCTCCCCACCTCCAAGAGTATGTTTTTTCCAAAGTCACATCTATGGCTTACAATGAATAATGGCTTTAGTATGTTATGGTGTAAGAATGGTATTGTTTATACAATGCCACTTACAAATCATATTTCAGGAACAAAGGCGTCTGTATGATTTTCAAAAGAAATTAAATTAAGAGTCTAAGAGAGTATAATACTCTCAAAATCCAGAAGTTTTGCTAGTTTGCAATATAAAAAGGACTTTCTGCTTATACATTGTACAAAGATTTGTTTTATTGATATAGTGCAAAAGCAGCTTTGGGGTTTTTCTTTTTGTAAACCAAGTCAAGGAACTAAAATATAAGGCTGTAATGTAGAATTGTTGGAAGAGACAGAACAGAGGCAGCATTTTGCTGATTTTGAGTGGAAGAAATGGCAGAATAGCCTTAAAGCCATCTGTTGCTCTTGCGAAAGATGAATGATGCATGGGCTGACTTTTCTGGAAACAAAAGATGAACCTCTTGAACCTCTGGTATCCTTTGTTCAGTTTATGCTGTTGGACACATTAATACAGGGCAGGAAATACCATATACAGAACCGGAATATGAGAAGTCAGAATTTGAGAAGTATCTTTGTGGCAGGTGTGATAAGGATCCCTGGATGACAGGCAGTGTTACAGAAACCCAATAGGAAATTCGAGTGACCCACCCAAGTTGCTGTGGAGGTTTCCTTCCAAATCCAGTTAGTGAATAACTAATTTATATAAAAGCTCTTTAAAATTAAAATAGAAGTAAAAGATGACATAGGAGAAGCTTAGATTGGTGAATTACTGTGCCCTACCTGCAGGGCAACAAAGCTTACTAGTTGATTTTCCTTCCACTCAGCCTACACATATCACAAGGTTATTGTAAACCTAAAGAAAGGATCTGCAACTTTAGTGTTCCTTGGAAGGAAGGGCAGGATAAGATGTCCTTAATTATATCTTATGCATTTGCTAGATTTATGCCCTGCTTTTCACCAGAAGTCCAACGTGGCCTATGTAGCATTCCTTCCCCTCATATTTCCTCATAACAACCCTGTGAGGTAGAATGGGCTGAGAGAAAATGATTGGTATCCACATGTGAATGGATTTGAATTCTGATCCTCCTTCAGTACTTTAATCGTTATCCCATACAAATATGAAAAGATAAACTACATATTTATTTCAATTAATCCACACAATTCCATTCTCTTGAGAGCAAATTGCCTCCCCTCAAGAAAATTACTGGTTCTGCAAGCAATACAAGGGAGGGAATTTGTTACTTATTGACAGCACTATGGATAAGAAGTTGGTGTAGCTCACGTACAAGGTATGTTGGTTCAAGCCACTGAGAACAATGTTCTTAAACATATTAATCATAGGTCTATCTACATTTAAATTATGAGGATTATACAACTATGACAGTTTTAAAATAAATGGATGAAAGAGACATTTTGGGTTAAGTATTACAGAATAATCATAGACGTCTGTACAATTTAGAGTAAATATTAAGCCAGTGAATTGGGGAGCTCTAGTCATCCAGATCTATACCTTCTGGCTTCACTAGCCTGCATAACTGATGCCAAGATTTGCTGAGATTTGTAATTCAACAGCATTTGGAAGGCAAAATTTTTCTCATGCTTGCATCCTTGAAGAGTCTTGACAGTGAACTGCACGCACACACCGTTATTCTCAGAACATCCCTAGAGAAAAACACTGACTGAACGCTCCCTATACTTTGATCCAAACTAATATTTCAAAATGCCCTGAGAATTAATCAGTGGCTCTGCGTTCTGGGACTTAACTGGGAAGAAAGGGCAGACTAAGAGGAAGTAAGTCTCAGGAGAAGGAACTCTATATCCTTCCCAATTGTTGGTACCTTTCCTAGGACATAACCATTAGGATTGGGAGATGAGTCTTATAGATGGAATATGGGTGGAATATGGGTGAAAAAACTTCAGAATTAACTTTATTGACTTTGGGTTATGCTGTCTTAATTGTGTGTTTCTGATGTTTGTGCTAGCAAATATTTGCTAACAAAGTTTCTGCTATCTTTTCTTAACAGTCTTTTGCTGGCTGGATTTGCCGAAGTCTTGCTTCTCTACATTGAAAGGACTGGCACATGAACACTGGCAAGTGAGGAAGATGATTCTTCAATGGGGCTGCTCAATTTTTGTTTAAGAATTAGTGATTAATGAAGACATGTAAGCAAACAGCAAGTTACAAGTGCAATCCCATGATGGCTTTCTCAAAAAAAACAAGTCCTATTCACAATAAAACCAAGAATCAACTACAGGATAGAGTAAGACTAATTCTACCTGTTTCTGTTTTTAAGCCATACCTTCTATTAATAGTAATGCATAAAAATGGGATTCTTTTTTATTATGCTAAAATGAAGGTTTATCATTAAACTGGGACTTCTCTGGTACTATCCAAACATTTCCTACTTTTTTTTCTCACGGCAGTCTTCTAATTGTAGCACTCTGTTCAGATTATGATTGCTTATTTTATCACGGAATGGAATAGATGACCTAATACCCTTTCATGAAGCCCTGCATTAGAGTTATTCTGATCTTGAATGTTTTGCAGATAAACAGTACTTGTGTTCCTCATCAGCCTGGAGTACACATTACCTACTGTAGGCAACATACTCTATTTCCTGCTTCCTTATCCTCTTCCTGACACCACATGGTCAACAGCAAGTGTGTGTGTGTGTGTGGGGGGAAATGGATCCATTGGCATCAGTACCATACTTTCCTGTGGGAGAGGGGCAGTGATACAGATACAATGACTCTCTCATATGATCTGACCCTCACATGCAATAGTGCTAAACTTTTGTTTTACTGAACAGGTGTAGAATGCAGCCAATACACTGTGTGTTTTTACGCGTGGCAACTTTTAAGATGTGGAGATTTCAACTCCCAGAATTCCCCAGCCAGCATGCCTTTACAAACTTGCTGTGAGGGAAACATTGGATGCAAGAAAAATCCAACCAGATTATAAATGACCACTCATAAATAAGTAATCATCAGCCACTCTGATAAGATAAGCACACTTGAAAACTTATCCCTCTTTGTCTGACCACACAACACTAGTTGTGTCAACTCAGGTACACAAAATCATTTGTGCTTATTTCCCTACAACACCTTCTATCATTGATTCACACACACTAATCCAGTTAAACTGTTAATGAGTTACATTGGTTGGGTTCAGACAATACTCCAAGTCACATTATACTTTTGTATGTTATATATGAACACAGCCATCTGTCTCCAGTTTGTCTCGGCCTGGGTAAAATGTAAGCATATTAGCCAAATTAATTTTTGTTCCCATGGATACAGGGCTATAAGTACATTGTGGGTTGGCATTTTTCAGCCTCTTTGCAAAAGCAAATAAATTTCCAATATACCTTGAAAAGAAATAACTCATTGGAAGGTCTTCTCCAACACGAGTCCTTTGTACTTTTTGGCATGGTAGAGATAAAAATCATTGTGAATATTCAAATGTTGATTCTAATAGAATTGAATGGTAAGCAAGAAGGATATGATTCAATCTCCACTAAAGTGAGAACATCACATTGAGTTCTACTTTCTCTATAAAATGAAACCATCTGAGAATCAAAAATATAAAAACCCACCCATCCCAGAATCTGTGTGCCAAGGACTCTGTAGAAAATAAGAGTAAAAATTAGAAAAAGCACATCTGAAACACTAGTTGCATTGAATGAAAAATAAAGTGAATCTTATATTTAAGCATTAGTCTGTTTTTTCAGTCAAATGTTTAATTATTACTATCTAAACATTTATACATAAGGGTTGTAACACTTACTTGTATTTTGTAATTAGTTATTACTCTGCATACTTACAAAGAAATATAGTGATATTGTAGTTTCGAAATTCGGTCAGCAGTGTTGCTTCATTTGAATGAAATCCATAGGAAATAGTTGAATCTCTTATTCCTAAACATTTTTGCTTAGCAAAAATGCTAGTCATCTGGGTAAGGATCTTCTTAAGGTGCATTTAGATACACAGTCTTCAACTTGCAACAGTTCATTTAGTGACAATTTAGTTACAACAGCACTGAAAAAAGTGACTTATGACCGTTTTTCAACTTACGACTTTATACCATCCCATGGTCACCTGATCAAACTTCAGGTGTTTGGCAACTGACTCCCAGTGTCATTGACCTGAAGTCATGTGATCACCTTTTGCAATCTTCTGACCTGCAAAGTCAATGGGGAAGTCAGATTCACTTAACAACTGTCCTGTTTAGCAAGCAGAAATTTTGGACTCAATAGTAATTGCAAGTCAAGGACTATCTATGTCACTTCCATTTTTCAAATCCTCAAAAGGACTGAATCATTTGCTTTATTTATTCAAAGCAAAAACAATATCACACCAAAAAAATACAGTCTAGATCAGGGGTCGCCATTTTGGACCTTAAGGACCACCAAACTCATAATTTTAAATCCCGCGGACCAGAGAGCCTGGGAAAATCCCCCAAACAGTCTGCAGGAAAATTCCACACCCTGTTTTCCTACCGATCATTCTTTATTTGGGATCGCAGGATACCGTCTCCAGCTCCGTTCTCAGGGGGAGAGAGAGACTTTTGACTTCATGCAAGGAAAGCAGCAGAAGTCTTTCTTTCTCTTCCCCCAAACTCCACCAGAAATGAGTCTTTGTGAGACTTGTCCCGCCGACGCAGTCTCTTGGAGCAGAGGATGCCTTGCAGGGTCCCAAAGACTCATTTCTGGTGGAGTTTGGGGGAGAGAAAGACAGACTTTTGCTGCTTTTCTTGCGTGCAGCCAAAAGCAAAAGAAGCAGCCCAGTGGCCAGGCCATGCACATGGGGCAAGTTTCCACCCTCCCCCTTCCCTCACTACCTTGTGTTGTTCACAATGCAAGCGACGCAAGCCTTGTATTCCCATGGGCCATGTGGGCAGCGCAGCCTTGTGTTCCCACGCCGCCTGGATTAATTGCTTTGGAGGTGCTCTGGGGTGACATTTCTCTGTGGAGCACCAAAATTTTCTCACGGACCATCAGTGGTCCATGGCCCACTGGTTGGCAACCACTGGTCTAGTTCCCTCCAAAAAAGAAATATTTCAGCCAATATTATGATAGTTTTATGCAATCTTGTTGCTAGAATCTATCAATTTAGAAAGAGCAACAGAAGTCACAATGTTCAGCTCATTAACATTTCAGAAGAATCCGATTTTGCAGGTCTCTGAATCTGAATCTCACATTCAGAATAAAAAAAGTTGTTTTGCTACAGAGCTGACTAGCATCTAGAACTGTGACTCCTAAATGAGCAAAAGCGTATTGTTGTGTTCCTTCCTAGAAGGCAAACATTTGACAGATATGATAAACTCTGCATGTATTCTGATGAATTCATATAGGAGTCCTCTATGTAAAAGGTTTAAAGTCTCTCCCCATCAACATGTTAAAAAAACCTCTCTACAGTTTTTTAGCCTTAGCAGCTTGAAGAGAAATGGACTTCAACTGCCAGAATTACCCAGCCATCATGCATTTTGGGGAATTCTAGAAGCTGAAATCCACATTTCTTCAATTTGCCATGGTTGACGAACACTGCTCTACACTCAGACATCTGTAGACCTATAGGCACCCTTACCCAGATGAAAAACAGTCCACTACTTTCCCTCAAACCTGAGGCTTATTCAATTGGTATGTATATATAAATATACCAAACAGTTTCATATTAAGCTAGTGTGTTACTCCCTTTAGCCCTAGGATGCAGTCTAAAAACTCTAGTCACACCAGAGCCTTGAGTGTGACCAATGTAGACTTTGCTCAACAACCAAGATTACAGTCCCAACTGTGGTCATAGTCAAGAATCATTATTACAGGATAATAAATAATAACATTCATGCCAAAGTTAATTAACCTTAAAGTCAATTCAATGTTGTCTCAACCATACCATGTATATTCCCATCCACTTTTGGACTTTGCCTTCTCTCAGAATACTAAAAAGCCTTAAAGGTTCTATACCATTCCACTATAATCCATGCTGATCTAGAGTGAAGTATCTACCAATGGAAACTAATTAAACTACTGTTGCAATATCTGGAAATGTATGCAGGCAAAGAATATGTTCTTTGCATTATGCTATGGTCTAAATTATTTGTAACTTAATGTAACATTATAGACATTTTCATTACTATGAGATACAACCTGTTATTTAGTTCAAAAGCAAAAATTGATTCAACATGCTTATTTTTTTAATTGAGAATGTAGTGGAAATCATTAAGAGGTTTTATTAAGACAAATAAAACATCTTTTTTTGAGAGTAACATGATCACGGGTTGTCACTTCTTCATACAGACGCAAACTCAATTTCATGTTCATCTTTGTGTTCTATTCCATGTCTTATTACTGTTTAACATTTTCTACATAGTTTTTCCCCTCCTTTGATTTTCTCAACTTTATTTTTAATTATCTCATATCTCAATTCAAATAATTATATTTGTACTTTTGTCTGTCCTGTTTCAAGTTCATATTATCTTTATTTTATATTTATTTGTATTGTTTCTTTTTGCGAAAACCCAAATAAAATTTATATTAAAAAAAGAAGTTTTATTAAGAGAATGTATTCTTGCCAATGAGTTTCTGTTACATTGCATGTTTTGGACTTTCAAAATTCATGTATTTTCTAAATACCCCATCTTTGTAAAAACAATTGTTTTTGAATGTCAGCTTTATGAAATTGTACATAACTACTTCCTTCACTTTCTCAAATAAATTCTTATATTGAGACTTTGGTTTAAATTATGTGCAAAATCAATTGATGTAAATACTTATGATAAGGCTATTTAATGAAAGATTTTAAAAAATTAGCTAGCAGTCATAATTATTATTATTTAGAATACACCAGCATCTCTTTCTATAGATGAACGTTAGAAAATATCCAAAATGTAACTGAACAGTTGTGAGTGCCTTTTAATGAAGAGAAGTGAATATTTTGGGAAGCTGAATAGTTTCCTAATCCAATGATGGAACAGCTTTGTCTTGGACTGTATCATTAATCAAGATAAGGACTGCCTTAATTAATTATGAAAGATTTTTCTTGGCAAGTATTATCTTTCATATTTAAAAAAACAGATGGTGTCTCATAATAAAAAGATTTGGATTTTGAAAATTGTGATCTTTGGATTTTTTCATAATATTATGAGATGTAGATACTTAAGTGTTCTGCAACAACTTCAAGAAACATACTGCTCTTATTCACATGGCTGAAGTTCTAATTCTGAAAGACCCTGCTGCGAAACTGATGATCTACTATTCCTTAAAAAATCTCTGAGAATACACTGGATATAGACAGTTTATACACCCATTTAAATGCCAGATATTTGAAACATAAACATATCAGACCAAGATAAATCACTTCGGAGTTCTTTCCACCTTTAATATATAGATTGTACCACTCAATTGAAAAACAAACTGAAATCTTCTAGGAGGAAAAATAACAATACAAATTTACAATAACATGGTTGCATAAAAATACTCTGTTGAAGCACCTCTTGATTTTATGACTCCATTTAGTCTTTTACGGAAGGAGCCTATAAGCATGGTACATTTTGTCTTTACCCATTCTTCATGGCAAAAGTGCTCCAAATCTGTCAGAGCTTCTCCACCAGTGCACAGGCCCTCTTCAGGTCAGCCCTCAGATTTTCAACTGGATTCATGTCCAGTTGGACTGGCTGGGCCAGTCCAAACCCCATCTTCTGATGAAGCCATTCTTTTGTTGATTTGGAGGTATTCTTTGGGTCCTTGTCCTATTGAAAGGTGAAAGTCCTCTTCATCTTTAGCATTCTAGCAGAGGTCTAAATGTTTTGTGCCAAAATAGATCAATATTTGGAGCTGTTCATAATTCCCTCCACCTTGACTAAAGGCTCAGTTCCAGATGAGGAAAAGCAGCCCCAAAGCATAATGCTGCCACCATGCTTCACTATGGGTATGGTGTGCTTTTGGTGATGTGCAGTGGTGATTTTTTTTTTTTTTGGTACCAAAAATTATTTTTGGAATTATGGTCATAAAGTTCAACCTTCGTCTCATCAGAGCCTAACACATTTTCCCACATGGTTTTTGCATGTAGGTTTTTGCAAACTGTAGCTGGGATTGGATGTTTTCTTTATAAGAAAAGGCTTCCATCTTGCCACCCTACCCCCAACTGCCCAGACATATGAAAAATACAGGAGATTGTTGTCATGTGTAGTACACAATCTATACTTGCCAGAATTTCCTGCAGTTCCTTTAATGTTACTGTAGGCCACTTGGCTGCTGCTTGGACTAGTTTTCTTGGTTTTCTCATCAATTTTGGAGAGACATCCAATTCTTGGAAATGTCACTGTTGTGCTATTTTGTCCACATGTTGACAACTGTCTTCATTGTCTCCCATATTATATTCAATGCCTTGGGAGAAAAAATGTACCCTTCTCCTGACTGATATCTTCTAAAAATGAGATCGCTATGCAGACCATGGCTTTTGCTGTACAAGGCAACTGAGTAAATGTCAGTAAAATCCTACCTGCACAGCTCAACTTTATAGGGGCTTGATCAGTCACTTTAATTGATGGCAGGTGTGAATTACTTAACATAAGTTTGAATGTGATTGGTTAATGCTGGACACAGCCACATTCTTACTTACAAGAGGGTATGAACACTTACACAGCCACATTATTCTAGTTTTTATTGTTATTTTTTTCTCAGAAAGATTTCAGTTTGTTTTTCAATTGAATTGTACAGCTTATATATCATATTAAAAGTGGAATGAATTCTTACTAATCACTTTCGGAAGTTTCTTGTTAATTCCTAATTATTAATTATGATGAATCTTTGGATAAGTTTCACAAAACTGGGTAAGTGTCCTTCAGTCCTTAGTGAATGAAGTCTTAACTTCACGTATAAAAACTTGAAAGAAATATCTAAATAAAAAATGCATTATTTAAAAAGTTGGATTTACAAAGGTGCAAATGGAATAAAGATTCAGAGAAATAAGATTTTGGAATTAACTACAAAGAATCTTTCCCATGAGAAAATAATTTCAATTTGAATTTAAAGCCATACTAATATAAACTTTTAAAAATTGGAGACTAGAGAGAACTAAACATTATAATTAAGGGAGAAGAACATTTAAACTCAATTTACAGAACAAAGCAAAATATTTTAACATTGGATATTAAAGGATATTTTTGAATAATAAACTCAAATGTTAATTTTAATAGAAAGTGCCTACAGATAGATTGTAGACCGTAAACTATAACAGAAATATGTTATAGAAAAGGAAGAAGTTCTGACAATTGAGATTGACAAGAAAAAAATGTTACACTGTACAAAAATAAAATAGCTGATTCTTAATAATGAAAAGGGATATACAAATAAACCAACTGGATAATTTTCCTATATTGGACTTGTCAAATAAGTAGGTGGCACAACTTTGAGTGAGCTAGGTAATAACCTTGGAGGCAGAAGGAAAATGCAAAACAACAGAGGAATGAAAATGAGAGAATGAAATTTACCAAGACAAATGCAACATTCTTAAGAAAAATATGCAAAGGTATATGAGACCAATTTTGGTAAGTATTTCTGTAAAAAAGATGCTAGAGTTGTAAGCAATCATAAGCAGTACTGTAATCATCAATGACATGGTTATGTAAAATGTAGGTTCCATCAATTGATTGATCCATCAATCAATCAGTTTCTGAATCACATAATATGATTTGCTCTACTCTGCATTGCTCAGACCCCACTCTTATACCGTGTTTCTCCAACAATATGGCCTCCACCAATAGGAAGGCCCAGCATGTTTTTGGGGCATAAAATCAAATTAAGCCCCTCCCCCCAAATTTAGGCCTATCTTAAAATATGCAAAATAAGGGGGAAGGGCGGGAGACTTGCCGTTAGGAGCGCCCGGCGGGCAGGAAAGAGGCGCAGATGCTGCCTTGTAGTCCCCAAACCAACTCCAAACGCGAACATGTTCCAAATGCGAAGCCGGTCGCTAAAGAGCCAGAAAGCAGCAAGGGCGCCAGGTGGAAAGGACAGGGTCATGATCACATGGAGATGCCCAGAGAGCGGAGCGCACATAACTAAAGGCGGTGCACGCAGTTGGTTTGGGGACTACAAGGCAGCATCTGCGCCTCTTCCCGGGCACGTCTCTAGGCTGCTTCCGGAGCTACGGGACGCTCTCCGTTGCCTACCGGCCCTTCTTCCTTGGGCTCCCTGCCGTGGGGTACACCCACTTCCTCCTACAAATTACGCCTCGCAACTCTTCTCTCCCTTTCCTCTCGCTCCAAAAAGATTGCCATCGTATCCCACCGATTCGGGCTTCCAGCCACGTTGTGATCCACTAGTGAGGTTGCCATCTCGGATGGAGGCATCGCAGTCTCCCTCTCTTGCTCGCTCTGAACTTCGCGCGGACCAAAATAAAAAGATCGCCCACCGTCATGTTTGGAGCTGCCACTTCCGCGTTTGGAGCTCCAAATGGTGGCGGCACTCCAAACACGGAAGCAGCAGCTCCAAACGTGGCAGCGGAATGGGCAGAAGCGAAAGCAACAGCGGTGGGTGCCAAAGGTGTCTGCAGCAAAGGTGGGAGTAGGGAGCTCTCTGTGCTTCGCCATGATCACCCGTTAGGAGCGGCTGTTGGCAAGGATGCAAGGGGGGGAATTAAGTCACCCCCCGAAAAGACGGCCTAGCCGTTTTTTCGGGGCTCAAAAAAAAATAAGGCCCGACCTTATGTGAGAAACACGGTAGTAGCTCTCATATACTGTAGTAATGTCCCATTAATCAAAGCAAATACATTAAAAGTCTACTTTTGTTAAGCCTGAAGCCTTAGGTTTCATTTTTTCAATTTAAAAAAATAAAAAAAACATATTTTTGTTCTTGTACTATTTTCATTTCCACTTGTTAATCCTAATACTAATGACTGATAAAAAGAGGAACGAGAATAAAATAGTTGTTCAATTAATCTGCATTCCATGACAAACAATAAACACTTGATTTTATTTCAATTATTGTGCCAATCATAATCTGTACCAAGTAAATCAGCACTGGAAAAAGTGGGACATGAGCATAAACTATATATAAAAATAGTAATTTAATTACCTGATGCTTGTTCTATAGCATGTTATGAAGCACATCCAGCTGTCTGTCATCTTGCAGATCTGTGTGTGTGAGAGAATCTATGCATACATACATTTATTTAGAAAACAGAATACATGGAAATTGCAGCAGTTGGTCTAGGACAATCTGCTTTTTTTTCAGTTTACATGTTGTATTTTATGAACATGCAGTTTATAAAGTTTTTAAGATTCCAGAGCAGTATGAAAAAATGGCAATTTTAATGGCCCCTAATTTAAATTTGATTTTATACAGTCATTTCTAGTGAAAACAACAATTGTTCAACAATAAAAATTTCTTACATTAGGG